>NC_132800.1:393510-697876 GCF_048594095.1 Paramormyrops kingsleyae | reverse complement strand
TGGAAATTAGCGGGAGAACATTTCAAACTGGATTTAAGGAAACACTTCTTTACACAGCGTGTAGTCAGAGTATGGAATAGTCTTCCTGATAACGTAGTGCAAGCTGAATCCTTGGGTTCCTTTAAATCAGAGCTAGATAAGATTTTAACAACTCTGAGCTATTAGTTAAGTTCTCCCCAAGCGAGCTCGATGGGCCGAATGGCCTCCTCTCGTTTGTATATTTCTTATGTTCTTATGTTCTTATGTTCTTAAGACAGGATAGGGCTAATGTGATCAAATTTTTTAGTTTTTGTTAGAACTCTGGCAGCTGCATTTTGTACTAACTGAAGTTTATGTAGGGATCCAGATGGACAACCCGAAAGGAGGGCATTGCAGTAGTCCAATCTAGAAGTTATAAAGGCATGTATTAGTTTTTCTGCATCTTGAAAGGACAGCAACTTCCGAAGCTTGGCTATGTTCCGTAGATGATAAAATGCCGTACTGGTAATGCTATTTATGTGAGCACTGAAGCAGAGGTCGGAGTCTACCAGGACACCAAGATTTCTGACCACTGTTTTAAATTGAGTAGGGAGGCCGCTAGGGTTGGGGTTTACAAACTTATTGCGGGCCTCCTTAGGACCGATTAAAAGAACCTCAGTTTTTTCAGTATTTAACATGAGGAAATTCCTTGCCATCCAACAACGGATGTCTAGCAGACAGTCGGCTAAAGAAGAGAGCTGGGATGCGTCACTAGGTTTAACAGATATATACAATTGTGTATCATCAGCATAACAATGAAAATTAACACTGTAATTTCTAATTATGTTACCAAGCGGTAGCATATATAGATTGAACAGTAGGGGGCCCAGCACTGATCCCTGCGGGACACCATATCTTACTTTAGTGGCTATGAATGACTCATTTTTTACATGGACAAACTGGTAACGATCAGTGAAATACGAACGAAACCACAGTAGTGCTATCCCTTTAATGTCAATCAATGTTTCCAACCGGTCCAAAAGAATATTATGGTCTACAGTATCGAATGCTGCAGTTAGATCCAGTAAGAATAATAGCGATATACAGCCACGGTCGGAAGCCATAAGCAAGTCGTTTATCACTTTGACTAAGGCCGTTTCTGTGCTATGATTGGGTCTGAAACCAGACTGATATAGCTCGTTAGCATTATTATCTTGAAGAAAGGAGGACAGCTGGTGAGCAACAACTTTCTCAAGAATTTTAGAAATGAAGGGAAGATTTGAGATGGGTCTATAGTTTCCTAAGTCACTAGGTTCAAGATTTGGTTTCTTTAGGATAGGTCTAATAGCAGCCATTTTAAAAGATTTAGGAACATATCCAAGACTAAGAGATGAGTTTAACAAGTTTAACAATGTAGTGCTAATCAGTGGTGCAATTTCCTTAAGTCGATTGGTGGGTATTGGGTCATCAAGGCTAGTAGTGGGTTTGCAAGAGGAAATTAACTGAAGGAGTTCTGTCTGCACTACAGGAGTGAAACATTCAAAGATGTTATCATTAGTACTAATAACACTAGCACTAGCAGAGGATTGGTGGTTGTGTGCAACCGTGGGCGTGCTCGTGATGGTATGTCTAATCGTGGTTATTTTATTATTAAAAAACGCAATAAAGGCATCACTACCAAGAGCTTCTGGGACATGTGAGTTTAACATTGAACGATTCTTTGTTAACCTAGATACAGTTTCAAATAGGAATTTAGGATTGGTTTTGTTATTTTCTATTAGTTTAGAGAGATACATAGACCTAGCAGTCATTAGTGCATGTCTATACTTAGACAGGCTCTCTTTCCAGGCAAATCTAAAAACTTCTAATTTTGTTGACCGCCATTTGCGTTCTAGCTTTCGTGAAGCTTGTTTAAGTTCACGTGTACGGTTAGAGTACCAGGGGGCAGGTTTCTTATCCCTATGTTTTATTTTCTTGAGTGGTGCTACATGATCAAGAGTGGTACGAAATGATTCTACCATGTTCACGGTTACCTGTTCAAGTTCATTTACACATGACACTTCAGAGGTTAGGTTAAAGGACTGTGGGAGCTGTTCCAGAAAAGTTGCAGCGGATAATGAGGCTATGGAACGTCTAGTATCGTACCTCTGGTCTGGGGCCTTAGGGGAGTTATGTTGTATTTGAAATGTTAAAAGGTAATGATCTGAAAGTAGAGGATTCTGAGGGATAATTGATATGTGTTCTACCAGGACACCATGACTAAGAATCAGGTCTAGGGTGTGGTTACAGGCATGAGTTGGCCCAGTTACATTCTGATGTACACCGACAGAGTCAAGAATGGCAGTAAATGCTTTTGTTACTGGATCACTTTCATTTTCCATATGAATATTAAAATCACCAACAATCAAGGCCTTGTCGGTAGTAACCACCAAGCTTGTTAGCTTGTCATTGCCACGCCATGACAGAATGACTCCCTAAGCAGGATGATCCCCAGACTCTGTGACACCCCGTCTGTTGGGATTCGTGTCCTTTGCTCCTGCAGGTGACCCAGTGGTGATGGGGTCAGAGCCCCAGTCCTTGGTATCTGTTTTGGTCCCAGCACCCAGCCTCCTGCCTTGGCCCAAGCCACTGGCCTACGTACCTCAGTGGATCGTCAACAGTCCACTAATTGATCCATGGAGCGATAGTGACTGGAGGAGCCCAAGGAAGAGGAAGACCTTACTGGGCTTCTTGTAGTGACGCAGACAACCTGCCCTTACTGCTCCCTCTTGTTGCCCAGAAGGTCCGGCTCCCTGGAACTCAGCCATGGAAGGCCACTCAACACATCACTTCTCTGCGACATGGTGCCTCAAAACTCTCCACAAATTCTTCCATTGACTCCCCAAAGTGCACAGCTGCTTTGCTCGCTTTCTCTGGACATTGAAATAGGAGATGGCGGAAGGCAGCTGACCTGATATCACTAAACCCAGTTCAGGTAGTGTCCAGTCCCAGTGAAATCACTGCAGCTTCGCCCTGTGGAAGAATAATTAGTTAAAATTTGTCTATTACTATTACTAATAAACTGGTCTTTGTTCATTACTGAAAATGTAATCGAAGTTCCCTTCAAATGACTCAATATTTCTTGTAGGTGATTGTGTAATCACCTGGGTTACCCCCTTAGATACTACATCCCATAATTATCGTCATCCTGACCTTCTGTAGGCATTAATCCCATGTCAGAGTGTGTCTGCACAGCTATTTCCTTCCATTCTCTCACACAAAGTGCATCACAAAGCCTCTTTTGTTCAAACCATGGCTCCCTTGTTTAATACTACAAATTCTATTGTCATCATAAGCAAATATACATGCCTTGTGCATAGTAAATCTTTTAGTGTCCAAGCAGCATAAAGAAAAATTATGATGCATTTTATTATGAGTTTTATGCTGCATATAGTAATAATAATAGAATGACTTGCTGAAGTATTTGGTGCTAAACATTCAACCGTGTGGTTTTGTCACTTCCTGTTTAAAGTGTCCACTCCCCTTTCACTCTGCCTGCTGTGTGTGAGAATAGAAACGACAGAGATAGTGAAAGTACAGAGGATGAGGAAGTGAGGGTCAGTCTCCACAGATCTGGGCTCAGTGACACACACACACATATGGATCCTCTGATGCTCCTGTTTCTTCTCATTGCTGGGCTCACAGGTGAGTGTCTCTCATTACAGTGGTACTGAGTAGAGATCTCTCTCCTGCTGCTCACACACTGTCAGCTGCAGTTTGGAGATCATGATGTCAGTTGTGAATTATGGCAGTCTTAATAAAAACATCTTTGTCTTGGAAATTGGAAATACATATTATATTCTTAGAAATGTACCCTGAATCAGGTAATTGAAACTATATACATAATATCTAAATATACTGCATGATATATATAAAGACTGTCAGTGCAGATAAACTGCTCCTGCCTCTTGTACCCTTTGGTTTTCTATGAGGCCTGTGATTGATCTTACTGGTGTCATTTCAGCAGCACAGGTGGTTATGTGAGCAGACAGCCGGGATGCCATCAGTCATTTCTGTGTGTACAGACAGAGGGGTCTAAACACCCAGCTTCATGTATTACTGCAGAAGGTCTCAGTGCTTATCAGGGGGCAAGATCAGTGTTAGGGGTCAAGGCTAAACCTGGTTGTCTTTCACTCTGCAGCAGATTTGGAGAGCTAGTTACCCTCTAGCTGGTAGAGACTGGGGGCAGCGTGGGGGCCTCACACCTCCAGGCTTGTGGTTTCGGTATCTGGCCCAGCTTTCTGTGGGCAGTTTGCATGGTCTTCCTGTATCTATGCTGGTTTCCTCTCAGTTCTCCGGTTTCCTCCCACAGGTCAATGTCTTTCCATGTAAAGGGCAGCCAATAGCGACATTTTTGCCTCTCTAGACGGCACTTCAGTGCATTCAGTCGTGCTACATGACACCTTTCTTGATGGTGAACTGTGTGCAGGTAGGTAGGTTGGTCTATCTCTCTAATCATGTCTAATCATGCAATATCAAAGAAAAGGACAGCCCCAGACAATTGATTTAATTATTGTGATAACTCAAAAAGTATTTGACAGATCTTTGGATAATAGAGGATCCGTGACTGATTTAATTTTGTGACGAAGCGCTCCAGAATTGAAGCGGTGTCACGTAGTGATGGCACATGAAAGGACAGCCATAGGTGTAGATTCAGTGAACCTGGTTACATTGAGACAAGTCGCCCAGTGTTGGGCTTTTAATAACAATGATTGTTGCATAGGTGGGAGGAGTGTGTGGGGGATACAGGTTGTTAAGGGTAGGGGTGTGTGAGTAGAGTGGGGACATTGAGTTGGATTTTCATGCCTTATAGTCAGAAGCCCATGTCTTCTGTTGCCCTTGCCGTGGTTCCCCAAAATCTCTCTGTCTCTTTAGTTTATACAGATATTAGATATCTGACTCATACCCCTGCCATCTCAGCACTGCTGACTGTTGGCTTTGAATGTGACCATGACTGCGTCTGTGTGCAGTTTGCAGGCTTCCTCTGTTCACATTGCATTTCTCCAGCTTCCAGTGCCCTGCAATGGATTGACATGCTGTTGAAGGTTTACCTCACTTTACACTGTGTGCTTCCTGCATTAGGACCTAAATAATTATACTAATGATTAAACAGCTATGGTGAAACATACGACTCTTTCAGGCGACAGTGATACCCAACTAATGTATAGCGTTTGTTTTTAAAATGAAATGAGAACAGATTAAAAGAGAGCTGAGCATCTCGATTGACTAACATTCCCACAGTGCCTCTTCAGGAGTCCTTTTAGACACCAAGTTCTGTGGTTCCAATTAGCACCATGAAGGTGCACAATGATATTCATGGGTATCATGGTCTGCAGCCAAATCACAATTATTTAACACTTTTTCTAGATTTTACATGTCTGCAGTGTTGGAACACACAATACACACAATATATATGCGGTGGGGCAACTTTTGCCCCCACTGTCTAAAAATGGGGGCATTTGCAATATTTGGGGTCACACTTTAAAAATTGTACTTAGAGCACAAAGTTTATGTTTTATGAGAGAAGAGCCCAGATTAAAATGCATACAGTAATCAGCTCCTTGTGCCAACATGAGTAAATAAGAATAATATTCCTATCAGGGGTTTTGCGAGGATGAGACTGAAGCTTTACCCTTTGTTTCTGCTGAGAGACATGCGGCGTGACTCATTTCTCTGCGCGTACAAGTTATCTTTGATCAGCGTTCATGGTTTGAGATTCAGATCGAGCTTTAGGTAATTATTTTCGAACTGGTTGGTTGGACTTCTAAGAAATTCGAGTTCTAATGAGTTCGGGAACTGAGGTACCACTGTACTAACAAATACAAAACACAAAATACTGTACATGTATGACGTAATTGCCAGTTTATTGGTAAAATATTTTTGTTAAAGCTTTTTAAAAATTACATAATAATATAAGTGATATAAAAACCAGTGAGAATCCAAATACTATCTACAACTTCATAGAGTATTATACTCAATGCAGCCTCTGCAAATGTTTCCGGAATGTAGCCATAGCAATTTCTTCTGATGTAGCAGCAGATCTCCATCATGATCTCCAAACTGCAGCTGACAGTCTGTGAGGAGCAGGAGAGAGATCTCTACTCAGTACCACTGTAATGAGAGACACTCACCTGTGAGCCCAGCAATGAGAAGAAACAGGAGCATCAGAGGATCCATACATGTGTGTGTCACTGAGCCCAGATCTGAGGAGACTGACAATCACTTCCTCATCCTCTGTACCTTCACTGTCATGGTCGTTTCTATTCTCACACACAGCAGGCAGAGTGATGGGGGAGTGGACACTTTAAACAGGAAGTGACAAAACCACAAGGCTGAATGTTTAGCACTTCAGCAAGACATAACATCCAACCATCCATCCATCCATCTTCTATAGCTGCTTATTCTGTGCAGGATCCTGATGGCCCACAGTCTGGGCAGCAACCACTCGCAGGGAAAACACACCATTCACACACACATGCACACCTATGGTAACTCCAATAAACCTCAGCATGTTTTTGGGCTGTGGGGGGAAACAGGAGAACCCAGAGGAAACCCCACACTGACACGGGGAGAACATGCAAGTGCAGGGGGGACAATAAAACAAAATTAAAGTCTTCAGCTTGCTTGGTTTCTTGTGTCATTCATGTGACTCACAGCTGTTTTCTACAGATACACATATAAAGTGTGAAATGAAGAGCTGAGAGGGAGAGACACTGCAGAAAGCAGTGAAAGCCAGTACATACTGTCAGAGGTTACAATCTTTACGGTGTGTGTTTCTGCGTATTTCTTATCAATTGCAGGAAAACATTTTTCATGTTGCCTTTGTCCTGCAGTTTGCAGGAATAAATATTGTAATAATATTAGGAATTTTACAAATTTGGCAATATCAAATACAGTGATACCTCGGTATACGTCCTTAACCCTCAATGGTTCCTTGGGGTGCGTTCTGCACCCCCTGCCCATTTCTATGGCTACTACCATGTTGTTATTAAAATTACAGCAGTTATCCTCTAGGACATTGTAAGTGCACCAGTTTTACATACGGTCATGCAGAAAATTATAGAAAAAGTGTTGACGTCAATTATCGCTGGCATACTTTCTTCGGGGGTGCAAAATGCACCCCAAAAAAAACTTAATTTATGACAGATGTCTGTGGAGATTCTCAGTTATCCAGGTCATGGTTATCCTAAAAAATGGGTTATGCAATAGCAACTGGACTTTGTTTTTCATAGAAGAAGTTTTGCACTCCATCCAGAGTGCTTTCTCAATTCTGACTGACTGGTTGGCATAGCAGGTTGATGAACCCTGTAGAATCCTCAAGTCGTTAGCACTAGATGGTCACCTGTGGGTTGTTGTTGTTCCCCCTGGCTTTCATGTGTTTCACTGATACCACCTGAGGCTGAGCGTGAACGACTGTGGAAGCGTCTGGGCAAAGTTGAAAGAACTGCATTGTAGGTAGGTGATAGACGTCTTAGGCCACCTCCTCTGTTCAACGACGGTCGTTCATTTGAAGCAGTTGTCCTCCCGGTCCACCTACAATGCAGTTCTTTCAACTTTGCCAAGACGCTTCCAAAGTCGTTCACGCTCGGCCTCAGGTGGTATCAGTGAAACACATGAAAGCCAGGAGGAACAACAACAACCCACAGGTGACCATCTAGTGCTAACAACTTGAGGATTCCACAGGGTTCATCAACCTGCTATGCCAGTCAGTCAGAATAGAGAAAGCACTCTGGATGGAGTGCAAAACGTCTTCTATGAAAAACAAAGTCCAGTTGCTATTACATAACCCTTTTTAGGGTTAATTTATGACATTGATATGATCGACAAATTCAGTTAATTAGTGATAATTGCTACTATAATTTTTTATGTTATTATATTCTAGAACATTTTCGGATATTAAAAAAAGTCAGCCATTTTGTTTTGTTTACATTTCAACTGTTAGAAAAGATATAACACCATGGCTAGGTATTCCACAGCTGAAGCTCTTTGACACATTCTGCAAGAGGATACAGTCGGAATGTGCATTATTTGACCAGTCCCCTCTGCTGCCCCCCCCAACGCCCGCAACCCCTTTAACTGCACTATCTCACTGCATAAGCTGTGCAAGCATCATGCAGTTAACTAATAAATGTATCTTAACTTTAGTTAATTGAATTTGAGCTTGGTACCATTGAATTATATATGCCAATGGATAGGGGTGCAACTTGAACCCCAAGGACCTGGAACGTAACTTTCTGACAAGGACCCATTGAGGGTTAATCTGTTCCAGATCCTTGGACTTATACCAAACAGGATGTATACCAAACAAATTTTTCCCATAAGAAATATAAGGAAAATGATTAATCCGTTCCCATGAAAAAAAAATCCTATTGTTATTGGCATATTATATATTGATGGGGTTGTATAAAATAACTTAAACATTGCTTAATACTAAAATACATAAATATAAAAGCAATTAGATGAAACAAATGAAAAGAGAGTTATAGCGCGGGTTGTTCACTGAATGGTAGCAACTGGCGTACTGACGCTGGTGGGCAGTCGTGGCTTTGTCTTGAGAGGTAAACAAGGGAAGCGCGTGGTGTCCTGACTCATTATGACCCATACAAGTTCTAGCACATGAGTCGTATTCCAAACAAAGGCCATATACCAAACAAAATTTTCCGTGTCCAAGCAGGACGTATATCAAGTTGGACTTATTCCAAAGTGGACGTATACTGAGGTACCACTGTAATGGATAGTTGAACTTTACAAAGAATCATTGTAGCTCACTGGGTATAGAAATACATGTAAATGAAGCATGTAAGTTGATGTTATTAATGAGCTGTGTAACTTCCTTCTTTCTCACACATGAACATAAGCAGCTAAGATATTTTCAGACAGACACTTATTCTGAAAAGCAGAAATGTCGTCATACAGGATGTGAGGGTGAGACTCTGCAGAAACACTGTGTGCTGCATACAGAGGGTCTGACCTCAGGCCTTTGTTTCAGTCTTTGTTATGTTTTATACAGTTTGTTAAGTTCCACTGCAGTAGGTCCTTTTAATCTCAGTGGATCAGTAGGAAACAAGAGGCCCATTAGGATCGTGTTTCTGTGTGTGTACTCACACTTGGCCCAGTAGCCTCGCACCATGCCTGAGCAGGATTATCCCTCCTCCCACTCCCCGCTGGTCTGCGGTCACATTGCACTTAACATTTCGGGCCCCACCGCACTTGCGTCATCTTTGTATAACTTTTTGTGTTGAAGTGAAAATAGGAAACGCGCAATCGTACAGCACAGTGGAGTTTATGACTAATGTCCTTATATTGTGGCTTATTTGGGGTTGTTTTGGGCATGATGACAAACAGCCCTCATATAGATTTATCGAGTATGTAATGCAGCTATTTTTACTTATACGTGCTGCATGTATAAGAAAACAGTCCCACGTTTTACTAAATATCTAAGATTTTTGTGTTTTGCATCCAGCTGTTCCTAGACACTCTCATCAGCAGAAATTTCCAGCAAACACTGCACCTCTGCTGCAGACTAAATTGCCAGTTGCATCCTTGATGTGTCTCTAACACTGTGATGTGTATGAGTATGTGTATGAGTATGAGCATTGGTGCCTGTAATGCTGTGATGTGTAAAGGTACAGTATGTGTATGAGTATGCCTATTGGTGTCTGTAACGCTGTGATCTGTATAGGTACAGTATGTGTATGAGTATGCCTATTGGTGCCTGTAATGCTGTGATGTGTATAGGTACAGTATGTATATGAGTATGCCTATTGGTGCCTGTATCGCTGTGATGTGTATAGGTACAGTATGTATATGAGTATGCCTATTGGTGCCTGTAACACTGTGATGTGTATGGGTACAGTATGTATATGAGTATGCCTATTGGTGCCTGTAACGCTGTGATGTGTATAGGTACAGTATGTGTATGAGTATGCCTATTGGTGCCTGTAACGCTGTGAAGTGTATAGGTACAGTATGTGTATGATTATGCCTATTGGTGCCTGTAACGCTGTGATGTGTATAGGTACAGTATGTATATGAGTATGCCTATTGGTGCCTGTAACGCTGTGATGTGTATAGGTACAGTATGTGTATGAGTATGCCTATTGGTGCCTGTAATGCTGTGATGTGTATAGGTACAGTATGTGTATGATTATGCCTATTGGTGCCTGTAACGCTGTGATGTGTATAGGTACAGTATGTGTATGATTATGCCTATTGGTGCCTGTAACGCTGTGATGTGTATAGGTACAGTATGTATATGAGTATGCCTATTGGTGCCTGTAACGCTGTGATGTGTTTAGGTACAGTATGTATATGAGTATGCCTATTGGTGCCTGTAACGCTGTGATGTGTATAGGTACAGTATGTGTATGATTATGCCTATTGGTGCCTGTAACGCTGTGATGTGAATGGGTACAGTATGTGTATGAGTATGCCTATTGGTGCCTGTAACGCTGTGATGTGTATAGGTACAGTATGTGTATGAGTATGCCTATTGGTGCCTGTAATGCTGTGATGTGTATGGGTACAGTATGTGTATGAGTATGTCTATTGGTGTCTGTAACACTGTGATGTGTATAGGTACAGTATGTATATGAGTATGCCTATTGGTGCCTGTAACGCTGTGATGTGTATAGGTACAGTGTGTATATGAGTATGCCTATTGGTGCCTGTAACGCTGTGATGTGTATAGGTACAGTATGTGTATGAGTATGCCTATTGGTGCCTGTAATGCTGTGATGTGTATGGGTACAGTATGTATATGAGTATGCCTATTGGTGCCTGTAACGCTGTGATGTGTATAGGTACAGTATGTATATGAGTATGCCTATTGGTGCCTGTAACGCTGTGATGTGTATAGGTACAGTATGTATATGAGTATGCCTATTGGTGCCTGTAACGCTGTGATGTGTATAGGTACAGTATGTATATGAGTATGCCTATTGGTGCCTGTAATGCTGTGATGTGTATAGGTACAGTATGTATATGAGTATGCCTATTGGTGCCTGTATCGCTGTGATGTGTTTAGGTACAGTATGTATATGAGTATGCCTATTGCTGTCTCTAATCCAGACCCTAATGGTGTCTAGGGGGGCAGCGTGTGGCTCAGTGGCACTGAGTGTGCAGCTCAGAGGCAGACATCCCTCCTTCATCAGCTTGAGGCCTGAGGTCAGTCTCACCTTCTGTGTCATATTTTGGTTTTATTTTATCTGTATCCATTCCTCACTGGAATACCAGGGTCTCTCTCTGCTGTGCTTTCCTTACAACTTTGCTATTTGTTTTTGTAGCACTCAATATATTAGCCCCACAATACAGTTCAGATCTGCTATTCCCAAATTAATTTAATTTTAACATAACTTTTTAAATGTGTTGCTTATTGTACATTTCAATTATTTTTTATTATCTTATTTCTTGTATGCATGTTTCCATGTAATTTTATTTATATACTTTACTGTGAATGGAGAACTTGCTAATCAGTTCTCTCTAGCCTGGAAAGCACTTTGGGTCAATTCCTGTTGATTTTAAATACGCTCTACAAATAAATGACTTGCATATGGCTGCCCTCTAATGGATAAACAAAATTCAGCTACTCAAGTCAATATTAATACATTTAACCTTAGTATGTTTTATGGCATTACTGTGAGGCTTGACTGTATTTCCCTCCTCAATGATCAGTTTAATCTAGCTGGTGAAGCTGAAGGCAGAGATGGAAATTAGTTTAGTCGTGACTTCAGAAGTTACCCTGACAAGGGATTCTGTAAAATCAGAGATAGAGCTGATGGTTGGGCTGGTCATCGCCTGCTCCTTCTGACTGATGTAGGTCTGAATGTAAAGTTTCAAACTGATTAATAGGTATTAATCTGTTTTCTAATGTTCACACAAAAAGAGCTTTTACAATGTGATTCTGCATTTGATTCCTCCTTGACTGGGGGGTAAAGAGAAATAACTAGCAAGAGAGACAGAGAGAAACTTTTCAAAGTTGAACTGATTGTCCAAAGCCTTTTTGTTGTCAAATTTTAAATCATCTATTACTCACTGTAATCCTTTCTATACCCACCTCTGTATGACTTCACAGAGCATCACTGCCAAAGAGTATTCTTAAATAAACTTCAGCTGGTACAAAATGCGGCAGCCAGAGTTCTCACAAACACTAAAAAATTTGATCACATCACCCTAGTCTTGTGGGGAAGATGGTGGCGCAGGAGGTAGTGCTATCGTTCGGCAACTGAAAGGTTGCAGGTTCGAGCCCTGGTTCCTCCTGACCCCATCAAAGTGTCCTTGAGCAAGACACTGAACCCCAAATTGCTCCCGGTGTGCAGGTTGGCACCTTGCATGGCAGCCTCTGCCACCGGTGTATGAATGTGTGTATGGATGGGTGAATGTGAGGCATAAATTGTAAAGTGCTTTGAGTACTCGTAAGAGTAGAAAAGCGCTATATAAATGCATTCCATTTACCAACAAAATAAGAGGGTTGCAGGTGAAAAAATTGAATGTAAAATTTGACAATTCAGGTTTTCAGCACCATGGACAGCAGCCTACTGTTGCTTAAAAGGCATTATTATGCTCACTTTCAGTTTATAATTTTATATTTATGATCTACTAGAATAGAGTATGCATGCTTCAGTGTTCAGAAAGCACATATTGTTTTCTCATAATGCACATCTCTATTCACCCTCTGTCTAATCCCTCCCCCAATGAGTCCAGTATGGTTTGATTGGTCGGTTTACCCTTCATTCCCCTGTCTTTCAGTCTGCAGACAGATCCTTGCAGGTAGGCAGACAATAAGGATTGTGTTATGAGGTGACCTCATCATGTCATGGAAGTAAGGGCTGGAATTACAATGAGGTGTTTTAGGCAGATGAGAGATGAGTGGTTTCTGTGCTGAGAGTTACTCCCTTTGCTATGTACTTTGCATCTAAAGACTTTGCAGACCGTTTACATGCAGCTGAAGCCATATAACACACTAATAGAAAGGGAAAAGCATAATAGGTCCCATTTACTGAGTGTTACAGCAATATGCAATATATTATTTTATATATAAATTTCTTTTGATGTTGACCAGAAGTTATGTGATACCTCCCCCCCCAACTTATCAGATAAGTAAGAGCTGCTGTCAGCTGAGACAAGCTGGTGTGATTCGTTTCAATTCAATATTATTCGTGTCGCGCATTTTCACAACATTACATTGTCTCAAAGCACTTTACCTTATCCCTGCCCAAAGCCCACAGAGAGCAAGCCAGTGGCAAGGAAAATCTCCCTAGAAGGAAGAAACCTTGGGAGGAACCAGATTCAAAGGGGAAGTCCATCCTGCAAGTGCTGGCAGAGGAAGTGATATGAGCAAAATGGCAAAGTCCCAGTTCACACTGTCCATATTTTAAGATTAAAATGAGTAAAAAGTGGGCGGTCCTGATTTCGTGTCTTACATCACACTGCAAGATGGTCACTGATTGGTGGGCTCTGAGAGGAAGCTGTGATCTGAAAACCACAAACCATTTACATTTCATTTTGAAATATTTAAAAAATATTAATTCAATCAGAATATTTATTAAATAAAAATAATTACGAAAATACATTAAATATATATTTAAGAATTAATAAGCAACGCAATAAGACTTTTACTTTCACTAATTAATAAACCAATATTAAACTTTGACCAGCAGGTGGCAGCAAAGCACGTGTGAAGAAGAGGCCATCAGCGGTACAAAGCACTGGCTGTACAGGTTCCAACACTGCAGACAAACCTCCCTGTTTAACTGACTCCTATGGTATGACTAGACAGATTGAGCAGGGCCGCATGAGAGAGGTCTCACTGCAGTTAGTGTAACCATTTATTTTACAACTCATCTGTCTCATTCTGCTTCATAAAGGTCACACCCCACTTCCAGCTTCCTCTGACGCAAGGAGATTCGTGCACAAATGGCTACAGCTTAAACTGAAACAATAATGATATATAAAAAGACATTTCATACAAACACAGCATAACCTTGCTGATAAAGCCTTGCGGTTTGTGCATTTATTTACACTAATAGTGGGTGTATGCTAATTATATTAACAGGATTAATAAGCGTGTATACTTAATCAGAATTCCCTAAGACCCGTGCTTTGTATCGGCCCCTCCCATTTTGACAACAACAAACTACATGTCACTGCAGGGCTTTAGAGACTAACTACTCCAATAATTGCGTAGTGATATTGAAGATAGTCATCGACTACGCCCACTAATCATGGCAGCCTTAATACATATATCAACAAAAGTTTTAATACGTATTGTCTCTGTTTACGTGATAACGAAGACCTAAATATATATTTGCTTTAAATATGTGACTCATGTTACAGAAAATATAAGTAAACCATGAGGACAGAAAAGTCACGGAATAACAGGAATGACCGACATATAGTGCCAAACAGACAAGGTGCAAAGACTGTACTCATAGTACAAACAAAGTAAACGTAGTGCACTATGTAGGGTAAGTTGTACATTTGTTTGCACTTTGCAGCTTACCTTGCGTTGACTCTTTGTAGTACGGTCCCCACGACGGTGGTGGAAATATAAGGGGCTGGTTATCAGAGGGCATGGATTTTGTGGCAGTTTCTATATTGGCGTTGCTGGTGGAGGGAGCTGCATTTGAGGGTTTGTATTCAGCAATGGCTTGAATGCCCTGTGTATTAAGGCGAACTCGCGGACGATTACATCTCTCACACAGCATAGAATTAATAAGACTTGTTCACTGTCCTCCAGTTACTGTAATATTCTGGGAAGTTGTGATTGTTCAACTCCACTGCGCACAGTTAGGAGCAACTCCAACTCCACCTAGCAAACATACGTACGAGGTGATTGAGGTATGGAATGATTCTGACCCTGTATGGACGAATCATCCCCAAATTCTATTGCGTCCATGATTCACCCATATCATTGTGCCAAGGTTGAGCAGCACAACATGTTTTTCTAAGCCTCAGATCACAAGACCAGAGGATAGTGAGGATAGCTGAGAAGATCATTAGAGTCTCTCTTCCCTCCGTCATGGACATTCACATCACACGCTCCATCCGCAAAGCCACCAACATTGTGGATGACCCCACCCACCCCTCACATTATCTTTTCACCCTCCTAGCGTCTGGAAAAGCATTCAGGCCTTCACACCCAGACTCAGAAACATGGAGTCAGACTACTGAACTCTCAGGGACTGATCTGATACCACACACACACACACACAAACAGGTCTGTAATTATATCTTCGTGGGGACTCACCATTCATTTCTATGGGGAAAACTGTAATCCCAACATGACAACCTTAACCTCTACCCAGCCCTAACCTTAACCATAAGTAACCAAACCAAATACAAGACTTCTGGCATCTTTAGTTTTTTATTGTATTGACAGATCTTTGTGGGGACCTGAAAAATACCCCCAAAGCATCAAAATAACAGGTTTTTATCACATTGCGGGGGACATTTGGTCCCCACCATGTAATATAAACCTAATCCACACACACAAACAGACACACACACACACATGTGCGTGCACACACACACACACACAGATTAGGTATCTGAGTCTTTGTGGGGATTCTCCATTCATTTTTATGGGCATAACCCCAATCCTAACTATGGCAATCTTAATCCTTAATCCCTACAGTAGTAAGCAAGAAGTAACAGTAAGTAACCAAACAAAATACAAGACTTTTGGAATTATTATTCCTTTGATTGCATTCACAGAATTTTATAAAACTGAGTCAGTTTTTTCTTTTGGGGACCAAAAACATGTCCCTACAAAGTCAAATTAACGTGTTTTTATAACACTGTGGGGACATTTGGTCCCCACAACATAATATATACAGTACATGACCACCCACCCAAACACACATAGACACACACACACACACACACACACACAGAGACTGGCTTACCTATATAATCTATAGATTCTTGAATGAAATATCTGCAAAGCAGCTATTATGGCATGGCCTTAGGTTTGAACATGCAGTTTTTAAGGACACTGCACTAACTATAAACGAAACACTGCACTAATTCTAAAATGGTTTTATGTGAACTTTATTTA
The DNA here is from genome assembly GCF_048594095.1 of Paramormyrops kingsleyae. Taxonomy (NCBI): domain Eukaryota; kingdom Metazoa; phylum Chordata; class Actinopteri; order Osteoglossiformes; family Mormyridae; genus Paramormyrops; species Paramormyrops kingsleyae. The sequence continues at coordinate 681,822 of NC_132800.1, read as the reverse complement.
ACATAGAATAAAAAAGAAATCAAACCAAAATTTAGTCTCTCGAAAAACTTGTATATGACATATCTTCGAAATTTAAAATACCAGGATACAGAATTTGAATAACAAGAACTATAGTCTTCCTTCTCAAAAGCGTGAACAACTATCTGAAGACCTACTAGTTCCTGAATTGTTGATGTTGCCTATGAAATTCGCTGAGAGTTGACGTCGCCCTACCAAAGTCGCAAAAATGCTAATTGCGTCAACCAGCTATGGAAATACAGCGGCGGTACACCCCCAATACAGTGGTATTACGCATTACCGTAATGCTGCCTAGCAAAAACATAATGTCATAAAAAAAATTACAGACAGACATTATAGACAGAGCTGCGTGGTTTCCTATTGACAAGTAGATATATGATTTGGGGACTGAAAGGCGGCTAGATATCCAATCACGCCCAGCTACAGTAAGCACAAACTGAAGATACTACTCCTGATTGGACTAGCTTCAAATTCGTCCCGCCCTGACAAAAAATTCTTTGTTTTCATTCGTTGAACATAATGTCAATACATATCTTCATACTATTCGACCAATTAAAACTCTCGGTGGTTTCCATAGAAACAAAATAATTGCAGTTTAAAGACAAACTTTCTGACAGAGAGATGGCGCAGAGGTGAGCAGCATCTCTTCTTATGTTTCTTGCTATTTCTTCAGATTATGTTTTGTTAGCATATTTAATTCTATATTTATTTTTATGTCCTGATATAGTACATGCAAATTTTGCGGCACAATATCGTTGAAATATATATATAATTAGTTGTTTAAACTGTAGATGCTGTGGCCATTATTCTAAATATGGTTGTTTACATTTAAATGGTAAGAGAATATATTTGTGTTAAACTTAAAAACAATAAGTCTTATGGTTGATATGATTGGTTATACTCATCCGGCCTGTGATAATGCATTTCATCTGAAGATGTTATTCTGAAAAGATCGCCTATACGTTTACTTTTTAAATGTCCCATGTTCTTGAAGTAAGATTAACTTTTTGCTAGGTTCGGTATCATGGTGATGTTATAGCGTATCGAAGCAGCGTCATAATTTCGCAAGCTTTACTGTATTGTGAAGCAGTTTTAGCAATTCGGTCGTTACTGCCGGAGTAGCCTCGACGCCACGAGCAGCTAATGAAGGCTCCATCTCTTTCCATAGGCATTCTTGATGAATAGCATTTAGGAAAGAAGTTGAAAAAATACCGTGCCTAGTTTGGCTTTGCGAGTATCACATATGGCTAGTTAATTATTAGTTCTTATTTATTCACCAGAATGAGAATTGCGAGAGCTGTTTCCTGGACCAACGACCAGTACTGGGGAGCCTGGGACCTGTGGGACGAGGTGATCGACTGGGGAGATAAGGAAGGTTTGGAGGAGTACTCACCAGCGACACCCCCCACTGTCCAGACTGGGGAGGTTATGGGGGGACTGGGAGGTGTGACTGACTGGTGTAAGGGAGGGGAGGGTATGAGCATGAAAGGCTCTGAGACTCTTCAGAGCAATTACGGCCTGACATCTGAAGAGTGGGAAATTTATAAGACGTACTACCTTCAGAAAAAGAAGAAGGTCAGGAAGAATAGGAGCACTCAGGGGATAGATGAGGTAAAGGGTGCGATTAGTGGGGAAAAGGTGGAGCTGGCAGAGAGGGAAAAACATGTGGGGGTGACCTCCAGTGTACAGGTGGAGGCCGCAGACCTGAATGTAGGCATTAATAAAATGCAAAATGGAAGCAAGGGGAAGCAAGGTGAGGTGGGGGTGAATGTGAAGGTGGTTAAGGTGGAGGGGGGGATAATTTCCCTGAAGGCAGAGGATACGAAAGGAAATGTGAAGGTGGAGGCTGTGCAAGTCCAAGTGTGTGAGTTTGGGCTTGCAGAAGTAAATTCTGGGGATGTAAATGTTGAGATTGTGGGGGTAGAAGTAGGGGAGGTAATTATTGAGGGTGCGGACATGGTGAGTGATGTAACCATATTGGAAATTATAGTAAATGATGTACTAGTTGAGATTATAAATAGAGAAGGAGGTCAGGAGGAAACTGGCGGTGTAGAGATAGATGTGGGTCAGGTAGAGATAGAAGAGGTAGAAGTGGTGGGGAATTAATATAAAAGTTGAGCGTGTAGAGCTCATTACATAGAGAAGAGCCAAAATACGAAAAAGATGAAGTTGTGGTTCTGCTGCTGCTGTTTAGGAAACATTAAATAATTGAAACAGTATCTAAGATAATAAATCAAGTATGATAAATTTTGAGATATGTGGAATGTTTCATAATAATGTTTAACGTTTATTAAGAAAAAAATGTATATTTCTAAGTAGATTTGTAAACTGCTCTTTAAAGTATTAATTTTCAGAATTCCAGAATTTCCAAAATCTCCAGGTAATTTAATTTGATTTCATTTTGTTTAAACTGCACACACATAAAAATGATTAGCCCTGTTATGTATTTGTGTTTTATTTATTGTTTATTTATTAAGCACCCTATCCCTCATGGATGGCATGTTGTACAGGTCACCTGTGTTCCCATAAACTTTAACTTGTCTTGCAGTCTTGTTCCCCCCACACCCTCTGCTTTTTCCCTTCCTCTGTTTCTATCTTCACTCCAGGTCCAAGACGTTTCCAGCCCACTGTCCTTGGGAAAAGCCACCATCCGTGGCCACCGCTCCGGTTTCTCTGGTTCCTGTTCCTGCCCCCGTCCATGTCCTTGCCCTGCAGGTTCCCCTTCACCCTCAGGTCCCAGGCTTGTGGTACCGACGGTGTCCCTCCCCGCCCTATGGTCCCGACAGCGCCCCACTGCCTTACCATCCTGGCGATGCCCACAGTGCCTCTCGGCCCCAACCCTGCCTTCCCCTTGGCTCGATCTGGCCCTACTGGCCTCCCGAGACCCAGCAGGGGCTCGTGTCCCAGGGTCAACGCCCTGCTTTCTGGGGACCAGCAGACCCCCTAGCTCAGTCCTGTCCCCTCCTGCCTCAGATAAGTTTTTGCCCCAAGGTCCTGTCCCACCTTTGTTCTCCCAAAGCCCATTTCCAGCTCACCCTGTAGCGCCCCCATGTTTGTTCGCTTACCCTGCCTCAGTTCCTGCCCCAGTGCCCTGTCCCACCTTGACTCCTCCTGGGCCCATGGTTCTCCCTTGTCTGTCTGTTCTTCAGCTGTCCACCCTGTGTTAGTCTGTGTGTCAGTTGTGCCCTGCGTTCCCTGTCTTTTCTGGTTTCTTGCCCGTGTTTGGTTCCTGTTAGTGCGGTGCCCCTGTCTGAGCATCATGTTTGCCCTGCTGTGTACCCAGTGTGTCTCTATGGTGTTCTGTTGTGTTTTCGTCTTGGTCCTAGTTCTCTCTTACCCGATCGTGATCCATTTCTTTACTCCTGCGTGGTCTTGTCCTGTCGGGTCAGCAGTCCATATGGCCCTTTGCCCCGCTTGTGTCCTCTATCTGGCCCCGTTAACGGCCGTTCTCGTCTTCCCCGGCTCCTGTAATCCACACGAAATGTTTCTTGTCCCGTGTTATCACTCGTCTGTGGACCTGTCCTGCTGTGTGATGTACGTTCTATCATCCTGGTTGTCCCTAGTCTGTCCCCAGTTCTCCTAGTGGTGTCCCATCTTGCCCCCAGAGTGCCCTGTGCTGGTGTTGCCCCTGCCTATCCTGGTCTGTCTCGTCCCCTAATGGTGTTCGGTCTCTGCGCCCTTGTCCCGCAGCAGTGCCCATCTGGTGTCTTGTCCTGCCCTCTTCCACTGTGTCTCCCATCTTAGTGTACGTATAGCCTGCTGTCTTCCCCGCTGTCCCATCTGCTCCCTCACATGTCCTGTAAAAAGTGTCCTTCAGTCCTGCGATCCTCAGTCCAGTCATTGATGTTGCTGCCTGCATGTGCTCCCCAGTGTGTCCTGTGTCTAGTGTTCTTGCCTGATCCTCCCTACCCTGTTTGGACCCCTTGTGGTCTGTTTCCTTTGCCCTTCCTGTAGTGTAGTTTTCTTTAATAAAGCCCCTTTTGCTTTTCCTCCATGCCTGTCTTAGCCTCTGTCCTTGCCCTCGACGTGACACCATTACAGTGTGACCAGGTAAATGCTGCTAGCTGGACACCATACTATTGTAAATGCTGCTGAAGGCTTACCTCAGTTTATCATTATTGTCATCGTCTTGAGAACAGCAGCAAAAAGTGGGAAAATGATTAAAAAGTAAAGAACACTGTTCTTCTTAAGGTAAAGTCATTATTGGAACTGAAATTAGAATAATGAAATACATTCAACAGAATGGTTGTCCATCCATCCATCTTCTGAAACTACTTTATCCCAACCAAGGTCACAGGGAGTCTATCCCAGGAACAATGGGCACAGACAGGGACCAACCCTGGGCAGTTGCCAACACACCTCAGGGCACACGCACACACAACTACAGGGCCAGTTTAGACTAATCAATCAACCTATCCTGCACATTTTTGGACCGTGGGAGGAAACTGGAGCCCCCAGTGAAAACTCACACGAACAGCGTGCAAACTCTACACAGATAGGACCCAGGACCAGACCCAGGACCTTCTCGCTGTGAGGCAGCAGCACTAACCACCGCGCCACCCTGTTGAAATGGTCGTTTGTAAAATAATACATTCAGGTTATGTTATTGTAGATCTGGAACGTGGTGTTAAAATATAGTGGTGAACTTAAGACTGCCCATTCAGTATCGCTGTTCTCCTAATGTTAGACACAACAATTTATATTAAATATTTTATATAAGACATCCGGAGGCTGCAGGGCATCGTCCAAGCAGCAGAGAAGCTCATTGGCTGCAGCCTCAACCTCAGTGATTCACTATCTGCCCCAAGAACAAAAAGGCGACCTGGCGAGATCATGCCGACCCCTCCCACCTCAGCCATAATCTCTTCCAAATTTTCTTTTATTCCCCTCAAAACTGCATTGTGGAAAAAAGGGATGAGTACAGATTGGGCAGCAACAAATATTTAACAGACATGGTGACAATGAGTGACTTTGCTATACAGCAGAGGGACAGTGTTTGCTGGAAATTTGGGCTGACAAGAGTATCCAGGAAAAACTTGATGCAACTCACAAAAACTAAAAAAAAAAAAAATATTTGGTAAAATATGGGTCTATCTTCTTATATGTGTAGCACGAATAAATAAAAATGCCTGTGTGGCATACTAGCATGGCTCTATATGATGGCCATGTGTCTGCGTGCCCAAAATGACTCCAAATCAGCCATAAAATTAGGACAGTAATCATGAGCTCCATTGTGCTGTGCAATAGCACTTTTCTTCCTTCATTTTTTTCAAAACAAAACATTGCACAGTGATGATGAAAGCATGCTCAGACCTGGAACGTTAAGCGCAATGTGGGCACAGGCGAGTTGGGGAGTGTGGAGGGGGGAACAATCATGCTCAGGCATGATATAAGGCAACCGGGCCAAATGTGAGTACACCCTAACACTGACCATTTGTCAGGCTGAGCTCTACCTGGGAGGGTCCTGGAGCAGCTACTGGAAGAGGTGGTGCAACTCTACTCACCTCATCCACCTGACAGACAACCTCAGTGCCTCAATACCTACACTGGAAGAGCAGCGTGCAAGGGAACAGCAGGCCATGAGATACAGACACCATCACGAACGGCTACATAGCCAAAGACTCCACTCGCTCACAGAGAGCGTCGCTTGTGATGAAACCCAGGGCTTCATGACGAAGCATTTGTGTTATTTGTGATTATAGCATTATGTGATGTTTCCTCTGTTTATGTTAAAGTTCAGTGGTCAGTTTAACAGATAAACCACACACAGTTCCTTAATAACTATATTTTATTCTTCAAAACAAATATAAAAATGATTATGAAAAAATATATATTCTGTGAGCTTGCTGGAAAACAGTTTGTCCAGCATGAGCCAGCCTCATCCAGAGGGCTACTCTCCTGCTGTCAGTCATCCATTGCCATGTCAGAGCCAGCCTCGTCCTGAGGGCTGCTCTCCTGCTGTCCGTCATCCATTGCCATGTCTGAGGCAGCCTCATCCAGAGGGCTGCTCTCCTGCTGTCTGTCACCTTTTTCCAGCATGAGCCAGCCTCATCTAGAGGGCTGCTCTCCTGCTGTCCGTCATCCATTGCCATGTCTGAGCCTGCCTCGTCCAGAGGGCTGCTCTCCTGCTGTCCATCATCTAGTTCCAGGTCTGAGCCAGCCTCGTCCAGAGGGCTGCTCTCCTGCTGTCCGTCGTCTAGTTCCAGGTCTGAGCCAGCCTCGTCCAGAGGGCTGCTCTCCTGCTGTCCGTCGTCTAGTTCCAGGTCTGAGCCAGCCTCGTCCAGAGGGCTGCTCTCCTGCTGTCCGTCGTCTAGTTCCAGGTCTGAGCCAGCCTCGTCCAGAGGGCTGCTCTCCTGCTGTCCGTCGTCTAGTTCCAGGTCTGAGCCAGCCTCGTCCAGAGGGCTGCTCTCCTGCTGTCCGTCGTCTAGTTCCAGGTCTGAGCCAGCCTCGTCCAGAGGGCTGCTCTCCTGCTGTCTGTCATCCATTGCCATGTCTGAGCCTGCCTCGTCCAGAGGGCTGCTCTCCTGCTTTCTGTCATCCATTGCCATGTCTGAGCCAGCCTTGTCAAGTGGGCTGCTCTCCTGCTGTACGTTACCATCTTGTTTGGCAGCAGGGCAATCACTAGCCATCTCAATGCCACCTTCAGCCATGGTAGCAGTGTCTGTATCTCTTGGCGTAGTCCTCCTCAGCTTCTTCCAGAACCTGAGAAGAGTGCCTTTCTTTTTTGGGCCCTGAACATTTTTTTGTTTAGGGCCCTGCACCTTTGTGCAACTTAAACCCATAATGAAATTATGCAAACGATATAGCTTAGATTCTCTTTCACCAGTGCTTCCTTTGAGAGAGTCTCTAAGAATGAAATGTGAAGGTGCAATTGCTTCTTATATAGAAAAATCTTCCTTCGATGACATCACTGACCAGTTCCGGAATTCTGTTCTGTTGACATCACAGAGGGCCCTCCATATAAGGCATTTGTCATTTCATTGTTTATACCAGTATAGGGTATGCTGATTGATTAAAAAAATAATATAAAATTATTATTTAAAAAAAAAATACCTGTGTGTTTAGAAAAATAATACCTGTGTGCGTGTGTGTGTTTTCCCTTATCCTACCAATACTATCCACATTATTACTTAAAAGCTTGTTTGACATCCTTTAATGCTGGTAGTTTTCAGTAACTTCAATTAAACATGAATTGTGTTAATATGATGAAACTAATATGGGGTCATTTTGACCCCAATATAATATAATTGAAATTATCACATGGTCATTTAAACTTCAACACTTTTAAGTATGTATTGACTTGAAAGTAGGGTGTCATGGAGGCTTAGCTGGTGGCCCTGTTGTCTGTCACCGATGGGTTTGGGGCTTTGAATCTCATCACTCCTTGGCAGGGGTGCCGTAATGGCAGGGGAAAGTTACAATGATTCCAAGGGCCCCTGAATGACAGGCGGCCTAAAAAATTGGGAGAATAGCTGGATTGGTCTGGACTGGGGGGCCCAATATGATATGCCTTCATGGGGCCCACAATCTCTAGCAATGCCCCTGCTGCTCGGTGTATGCATGAATGTTTTCCTGCAGACATTGTTTAGGCTAATTGGTGCATCTACAATTTCCCATAGTGTATGAGTGTGTGTGTATATGACCTGTGATGGACTAGCATCCTGCCCAGGATGTACCCCAGCCTTGTGCCCTGTGCTGCTTGGCACGAGCCCCAGGTGACTCTGCCCAGTACAAACAAACTGATGGTTGGGTGATTTTTCGGGTCTGGACGGCACAGAGGCTCAGGACACATAAGTTACATCACACCTTTGGGGGCTGGGAGTCAAAGATCACTTTTGCTCTGTGTGTGAGGTTTGCATGTTCTCCTAGTGTTATATGAATTTTCTCTGGATCCTCTGTTTTACTCCCAAGATTGAAAGAGGTGTACTTAGGTAAATTAGTGTCTCTAAATTGGCTTGTGTGTGTGGGCGTGTGTGCGCCCGGTAATGATCTTTGCGGTAATGATGCCGGTCCTTGTTTTTGCTGCTCCAAGCTCCCTCGCAGACAGAACATCATCTTACCGTAGGAACAGCAGTATCTCAAGTTGTTGACGGAGCACATGTGGAAATCTGTGGCTGCTGCATCTGTGTCTTCAAATTTAGTCCTTGATTCTGTGTGATACTTTAAATTAGGACCCTAGAAAACATTAATTGAACAAATAGTTCCATTTATTACAGTAGCATAAGTGGAAATTTGTGTTTTTAAAAGCACTAATCAAACCAGAAATAGCAAACAATGATGCGACATTATGAGGAATAAATTGACATACTCATAAAAAATTGGAATGATAAAAAAAAAAAACACCAGATAGAGTGACAAAAATCCTCTCATTCAAGGCAGTAGGATGAGGGATTTACACACACACACACACACACACACATACATATTGTACTGCCATTGTTATGAGATAATCAATTTATTTATTTATTTATTTACTTTATTTTTTACATATTTTGCATATTCACTTGCCAGTGCTTTTAATGTTGATCAGTGTGTGTGTGTCGGTGTCTGTTTGGCTTTGCACAGATCACATTTGTTGATCAAAATGTCCCCAAAGTTTGGTAAAACTCGAAACTTACTTTTGGTTAAGGTTAGAGCTGGGTGGGGGTTATGTGTCCCGTCAATAGGATTAGAGTCTTTTTTCACCCATAGAAATGAATGGAAGGTCCCCATTTAGATAGGTACACCAATATGTGTGTGTGTGTGTCTGCGTGTTTGTGTGTGTGAGCAGGTATACCTTACCTTATCGGGACACAATGTCCCCACAACATGATGATTACCTGTTTTTTTCCCTTATGGGGACCAATTTCCTGGTCCCCATCAGGAAAAACTCAATTTAATAAAAATCTATGACTCCAATGAGAAAAAAAAAATTCAACAACTGTAGTATTTTGCTTGGTTACTTATTTAGCATTTTTCCCATAAAAATGAATGAGCAGTGCCCAAAAACATATGATTACATGACTGTGTGTGTGTGTGTGTGTGTGTGGGACTGCATAGCCTTGGAAAGCCAACCTACTCTCAGGAGAGTCTAAGCCCAACTTTTTCACAGAGTTACTGGTTTAAAATATTCAGAAAAATTGAGGAAGCAAAAACTTCCAAATGGTGAACAATGTGGGAAGCTGTGGGCAGCTAAAACTGTCTGCAGGGGTCCATATATCACAGGAATCATCGGCACGACTCTGGAGCTGTGACATTTTAAAATGAGACCGTTATAGTCCCCCTTTTCTTAAAAAGCATTACGGAAAATCAGATCAGTGAGATTTTAAACAAGAACCCAGTGTCAAAGCTGCGGGAAATCAAAAGCCAGGCCTATGGCCACCGCTGATTGTGAATAGGACTTGGCTTCAGTAGACTTTCAAATATTTCTGCGTTTTTGAAGTTTTTCAAAATTAGTGAAATAGTATTTTATAATATTCTTTTCACTATCAAGTGTGAAGAATACTTCAGTTTGATCCGAAACGGTGAGTACAGTCCAGCTTGAGAAGTAATTCTTTTAGAGAAGCAGATTAATATGGTCAATAATTTTTTGAATATTACTTAAATATACTACGCTTCACTAACTGTATATATTGTGCGTAATTAATATGCAAAATATGAATGGCATATGAAAGGTGTATTGGCTCACTGGATGGCTTCATACCTCCACTCTGCATGTTTGCAGTTTGCACACTCATTTGTGAGGGAGCCTAATTGGGAGAGTCTTCGGTTTAAGACAGGTCATAAACGGCTGCTTGTCTTGTACCCTCAGATTCATAATGGATGTGAAAACGTGCATTGATTTCTTGGAGGAAAGACGAGAGGAGAAACTGAGGGAGATGGTGGATTTTATATTGCATGAATTAGAAGATTTAGAAAATTCAGCTTCTGAGCTGGAAATGGAAATCAAGGGGTTTTTGAGTAAGTGTACAGAAGAGATTGTTGCCATGAGAGAGAAAGAGAAGAAAGACAAGGCAGAGGAAGGAAGTGTGAAAGAAAACGAGAACATGAATGGAAGGATGAGGAGCATGGAGCCTAGGCAAAGGAGAGAGGAGAAGAAGAGGTGTAAAATAGGAGAACAGACAGAGATGGAGAGTGAGGAGGTCCACTCAAAAAAGAGGAAGGGATCAATGGAATTCCCATTGATAGTGACTAGAGGAGGAAAAAATGATGAGGAAGGGGATCAGCATATTGAAGGATGTCGTATTTCTTTATGTGTCACACTAACAAGGACATTTTTATTTCTGCTTTTCAGAGCTCTTCACCCTGGAAGCCATATAAACATGGTGCCTGTGGTTTCTGACCCACCTCCTCAAAGCGACGGCCTCTCTCCTGAGCCCTTAAATGATTTTTGTTTTTTACTTGTATTTAAATATATACATAATAAAACTTGCACCTCTGTGTTCTATGCTTCCTTGCTCACAGCCTTAACACGCTCTAAATAATCCTAAACTATATTTCAATGTTTAATTGGATTCAGCATGAACAGCCTCTACCATCCAGGCGCAAACAAATATGTAAAACATAGTATAGTGTGAACTTCTCCAACTTTCTTGATAAGAAACATGGTTCTTGTGGGAGTAACGCAAGTTTGCTGGGAGTGGTTGACCTAGTGAATAAATATAATGCAACAGCAAATAAATCGATGTGTAATTTACCTACAAAACATTCACTTATGTGCAATCAAACCAAATTAGTCGTAATAATGAAAACAGGCACAGCACTGTAATGTTAACATTACAACACAGAATAAATGGCTTAACGTAACAGGACAATATTAAGATAGCAAAAATGTATACAATAATATATGATGAATAATAAGCCAGCGATTTACTGTATGCTTTTACTTACCCGAGAATACACCAAGATACTTTGCCCACACTTTCCCCTCTACAGTTCATACCACAATGTTTATTATATTTTAGAGTAAAAATAAACAAAATATTAACACAAGCCAGATGCCATCCAAATTTCATCAAATTTTATCAACAAAGTTTAAAAAAACATAACAAAAATGTTAAGTACCCAGACAGAGTGATGGAATGAAATGAATCTGCACGTGGTGAAAGGTCATGTGACTGTATCGCAATAATTATAATATCAGATTAAACAGACAATTATGCAATTATTATTAATCTGAATAACTTTTAGTTTTGCTGATTTCACCATGATATGTTGCTATTTAGTACGGTTAAATGGAGTTTTAAACCCCTCTAAGGTACGAAATGACCCCAAAGAGTGTTTTAGGGTACTGCTTACTACAAAGTGTGCAAGAGTGTGTTCCAAGAGTGAGCAGAGCACTGCATCATGAGTCAAAGATCTGTTCACACCACTGCCTTGTTCTGTTCACATGCAGCTTTTGTTGTAGCTGCCAAATATCTGCACTAGCCCACATTGAAGGATTTGGTAACAGGTGTGGCTTCCCAAGTTATTCTTACCTTGCACCCAATCCCTCACTGTACACTAAGTGGGTATATAAAAATAAACAGATGAGTCTGAAACTCTTGCAGAAAATAATGTTAAAGCATTCATCGGTTTGTGTTTGTATAGTAATGTAAAACCTGTTATTTTGACAATGTGTGGACCACTTTATCAGTCCCCACAAGGGGAAACTAAGTTTTATAAAAATCCATGACTGCAATCAAAAAACTTTTCCTGTAGAAATGACATGAAAGTCCACACAAAGATATGAATACAAATATGTGTGTGTGTTTTTTATTTCAAATTTCATAAAATGATGCCTTCCTTTGGCAGTATGTTTAAATAATCTGTCCCTTTTCAATAACTGAAGTTCATGCAAAATCCACTGAGAACCACACAGCCCTGTTTGAGCACCTGCCCTTTAGACCGTGTGAGTACCTCACTAGCAGAAGGACATGTAGACATGGCAACAAGTAGAAGCTTATGGCATAAAAAGCAAGAGTATATTGGTCGTCCAAGATTAAAGCCATCAGTGCTGCTCCTCAAGCAGTAATAACACTTTACATTAAAGGAGCCCCCCTCTCAACATTTCATTTGGACTATAGACAAATATATTTTAAGAGGTGCTTCTCATTGAATGAAGGTAAAGCTCAGTTTTCAGGGATTTTATTCACAGGCCACACTGAAGGAAGGTGACCCAGCTATATACACCCAGTATGCACTGGGCCACCTGCCTACTGTAGAGCCCTGTCCTTTTGTGCTCTTCCTTCCCGTGCTCAGATGACCTCCTGCCAGAGCAGAGCCCATCACAACCACAACACTTCACTCAGGTGTCCTACTCTGTGTCTGAACTCCAAGAAGCATGGGGACACTTGAGACGGAATGGAAGTCCATCTCACATACTGTAGGCTATTTACAGACACGGGTTCTCCTACCTGCTTGCTGAACCAAGCCAAAGCTAATGTTACCATCTTTTAATCAGCAGGAGTTTTCACCACAAGGGGCGCTAAAAGAACATAGAATGCTTGTGTGGTGCATTTGCTAGTGATTAACACTGCGAGCCATTCACTATTAGTAGAAGTCATAAAATTACGATTTTGCCATCATTTCTGTAATGCAATTCCCAGTAGGCACTTCTCCATAATCTGGACCCAGGATTCATTTTAAAAATGGAATTTAGAAAGCAGCACTTCACTTTGATGTAAATATAGCACTACGTGAATGCTGATTTAATAAACAAGGATGTTGATCAGAAGAGGAACAGAAGGGATAAATAAACTCACCTAGTACTTCAGTATCCCTGTCACTCACATGCAGTCCATTCAGCCAGGGATAATTCTCCTCTTCTATGTTCATTGTTGTCATAAGATCTCTTTCATTCTATCATCTGTATGATCGTGGAGGTCCTCTGTACATGTTTGTGTGCTTTGTTGAATTCCTATTTTTATACATAGTATTCTGTGAAGTGTTTCTCCTTTAATATTATGTACTTCATGTTTGGCATTGGACCACAAACAATTCTGGTATGTTGGTACATAATGGCAGTAAAGTTCTGATTCTGATTATCCTATGAACAGATGAAATATACACTGCTGGTTGTGGGATTACCCCAGGAACAATCAGAATACACATCACAGATCCTGGGATTAGAGATTATCCCATGTAGAGGTAGAATACATATAATGCTTACTGGGATTAGAGATTATCCCATGTAGAGGTAGAATACACATTAGATTAGATTAGATTAGAGATTACCCCATGAACAGGCAGAATATACATCACAGTACCTAGGTTTACAGATTATGAAAAGGCAGATATAGTGCTGATATATGGGAATCACCGCCAGTAGTGGGTAAAATTAGGACACGCAACAAGTGTACAGAAACAAGTCCTGATTTTCAGAAGCAAAGCGGGGCTCGTGAAGATGCATGACAGTCTGTCTCCTCCCTGTCTTTAATCACTTGAACACCCCTCCCCCACAAACCTGTTTGATGTATGGCTCATTAGAACATGTGACCAGGAGCAGATGGCCAAAGGGTGTCATAATGGGGGAAACGTGACCAAACAAACTGTTCCATATGGATGGTGTGACACGGAGCCAACACTAACATTTCAGCAAAGGCACCTGCTGACCTGTAACTGTTGACCTGTGAGGTTAGTTGACAATCGTCTCATTCAAAGTGGAAGTACATCTCTGCCAGGGTGATCAGGGGTATGGGAAGCCAGGGGACAGAAAGCAACCTGCCTGGGGGGGTGGAGTGGGATGCAGGTAGCATGGGCAGACACACAGAAATCTCACAGCGGCAAACATACAGCTTTCCTGCCCCATTGGAGCATGATGGATTTATTCATTAAAGTTATGCTGTCCGGATCAGTGACAGGAAATTAACAGAGGACAGCCCAGTGATACAGGCTTCTGAACACATAAACTAAATAAACAGTAGTAGAGTGAACCAAGACAGCATATGTGACATGTTTGTATTCACATCTTTGTGGGGACCCTCCATTCAACAGGAGGATTATGAACCAAGGCGGTGTCTTGGACTGTGACAGCACAGTAACAACTCAATGACACAGAATTCTGAACAGACAAACTTTATAAAAAGTAGGATATTCAACTAAGAGAATGAATCACTGTCTGAGACACTAACATCACAATGACATCACAGGCTTCAGATCACACATTAAATAAACATGGATATTCAAGAGAATGAATCACTGTCGGTGACAGCGACAGCACAGTAACATTAGAGGCTTCTGAACACAAGAACCAAATACAGCCTGGAACCTGCACAGTGGGGTGATTTGGGTTTCACTCCAGAAGGCAGATGCGTGCAGGGATGCTAATTCAAATGTTAGCCTGCTTGTCCTCAGCTCAGTGTCGTGCAGCAGGGCTCTGTGAAGGGACCTTATTCTCCAGAGTGGTTTTAAAGGGGACCGTGCTTCAGAAACTGTTCCCACCTGTCATTAAGGGACTGCAATCCTTACAGTCTCAAGCCAGATGCCTGGCAGTTTGTTGGAATTTTTATATTATTTTAATATCAGTTTGTACCTGGGAAGTAATTTGTAAGAAATTTAAAACCAAATAATCAGAATGTCAAACAAATAAAGAAAAGTAGCTAACAAGCTGTTGCTGCTGTTAAACACTCTAGAGATAGACTTATAGATACAGGCTGGGAGATACACTTAGACCGACAGACACAGGTTGAGAGATGCACTTGATTGATGGATTCTGGCTGGGAGATACACTTAGACCGACAGACACAGGTTGAGAGATGCACTTGATTGATGGATTCTGGCTGGGAGATACACTTAGACTGACAGACACAGGTTGAGAGATGCACTTGATTGATGGATTCTGGCTGGGAGATACACTTAGACTGACAGACACAGGTTGAGAGATGCACTTGATTGATGGATTCTGGCTGGGAGATACACTTAGACTGACAGACACAGGTTGAGAGATGCACTTGATTGATGGACTCTGGCTGGGAGATACACTTAGACTGACAGAAAACAGGTTGAGAGATGCACTTGATTGAAGGATTCTGGCTGGGAGATACACTTAGAGTGACAGACACAGGTTGAGAGATGCACTTGATTGATGGATTCTGGCTGGGAGATACACTTAGAGTGACAGACACAGGTTGAGAGATGCACTTAAATTAACAGTGACACAGAGATATTGAGGGGATCCACTCTTCAAACAGGATCTCTGTGCTCCAGTTGGGATCTATGGCCTCCAAGCACTCCGCTCTTACTGCAGCTCAGCCAGGCTGGGCTGGGCCCGGCGAGGGTGGCGGGGGCCACTCGCACTCGGCCTTCTGTATGAGGGAGATCTGAGTGATGTGGGGCCTCTGACAGCCGTTCTCTGTGTCCTGCTGTCCTGCCCGCCGGCAGCGTGTGTGACGGTAAAAGACCTGTTACAGCTAGTATGCATGGAGTGGGTCCTTGCTGAACCACAGGCAGGCCAGCCCTCGTTCCACATCAGTGTTGTGTGCAGACCTCCCTGTGAGCAAAAACAAATGGCTAATTTAACATGCGCTCTGACAGGCTCCTGAGGGCCAGTGGGCCCAGGGTTTGCTTGTCCTCCTCACAAGCTGGAACAGCCGGGAGCCCGATCTGGATGGGCCCACTGCCAGGCCTACAAGAGCCGGCACGCTCAGCCACAGGTGTGCGCCGTGGCACTAGCTACCTAACGGACCCAAACCTTCATCTATCAGCACCAAACTGAGGGCATCGGTGACCCAAAACACATCAGAACCATATATTCTGGGGAAGTCGGTATGCGAGGAAACGTACTGGACCAGTGAACACTCATCATCTCATCAGAGATCGATCAACCATGCTCTTCATGTGACACTATCATCAGTACATGTGGCAAAAAAATCCCAGGTGCCATTGTGGGTGTGGGCACTGCCCCCTGGTGTTCAGTGAGTGTGGGCTCGACATACCGACAGGCATGTTTGAGAGTCTGCCTAAATGAATTAATTTCCTCCTTTTTCAACAAAATCAACTCAATTAATTTGCTTAAGGAGCAAAACAGTTTTGAAAGGGTTCGATAATTTTACCTGGATAATGAAATATTTACCTGGATAATGAGAGAACAGCCAGGGAGGAACTCTGGTTGTCTACGATACATCTGTCCACATGGACGTAGATCCTAGCCAGATCACAGACTCCCTCTACAGCACTCAGCCAGGGGACCGCTCTTCCAGGGAATGCTGAGAACATGAGACCCAAGAGGCGTGTTTTGGACAGAACAGGAGCAGTCAGTCACTGGGTATAATCAGTGAGATTGATGTGCACACCCACCAGGGATATGCACACAGCACTGTGTGTTCCTGTGGAGGGCTGTCATTTCGGGCTCTGCTATTGTGAGTTCCTGTGTGGAAGAAGAGAAGCCTTCCAAAGCAACACAGCACGGCTCTGTGAGTCACTGAAGGCAGTGTTACCCAAGCACACTGCAGCTCAGCGGCTCCACACGTGTCTCCAGCCCAGAGCATGCTGGGACTGCATGCAGACGACTCATGCATAGAATCAGCCCTCAATTTCTGGCACAGGGGCTCCATTACCATCACGCCTTAGGGTGTTCTGGGAGAGTGAAACACAGGGTCGACAGGGTCAAACAATGCATCGCCAGTGCTGGACCCAACACCATATTCAGTGTTGCTGGCGTGCCACAGGTTTCTGCTGGACCAGCAGTCTCCGCATGAGCAGCTCTCCATCCCAGCAGCATGGTGGGAAAACCGGCTGTGAGTGGCACCTTCACTCTGTACACAAACAAAGGCACAGACACTCACAGTCTATGGCTCACAGCAGATTTTTGGAGCCCTCTGGCATCCATTCCTGGGAAAGACAACATTCCATTTGCTGGGCTGCTTGGCCCGTCAGTGTTTTGATGAGCTCTCAGAGACTCGGCACTGAGGCTCGAAGTCCTGGTGCCTTTGTCTGAAGTTGCAATAGCGGCACCTTCACCAGCATTCACCAATGCTTCCCCGCACTTCCCCATGCATCCTGCTTTGGGACAGGTGGGGGGAGTCAGGGCGTGAGCGGTGTTTAGCACTGCTCTTAGTCCATCATCCAACGAGGTCAAGCTTCTTTCATTCACTTGGCAAAGGTGATTTACTGTCTGGCACTTTCTATAAATGTTAAGCTGACAGGCTGGAAGATTGAAACTAGACCCCTTTAGCACCATCCTCCCATTTTTATTTATTATTTTTCAGATTAAAAATGTATTTATTTGTTCTGACAGAAGTTTTATAAAGTTTCAGCTGGCTATTATGTATATGAATTTCCTGATCTAAATGACTGGTTTGAAAAATCTTCAGGGTAGATCTTAAATGTCTCCTATTCCTATTTTAATCCCTGCTAATCAGTATTGTTTGTATCCAAGCCATGCAACAACAGATAGCAAAACTAAGATCTTTCCTCTTCTATAGCAACACAATAACTTATGTACGTCCCTCCTCAGCGTTCGTCCTACCAGCTGGGATTCCACCAATCAGGCCTCAAGTTTAGTGAGACATCATGGAGAAAAGGTAGGACCACATAGTACTCCCTGGGGGGCATCTGGGGTCAAACGGTCAGGAGAAACACGCACAACGGATTCTGCCTGCGGCTGTCAACTTCAGCCTGAGCAGTGCCTATGGGTGTCAACTGGACCAGAGATGGATTAGGTCTGTCCAGAGATGCAGGGGCTCCGTAGCTCAGGCAAAATTGGTTTAGATCTGTCATTGACCTGCTGACAGAGGTGCATACTGGGAAGGCCACATATGAATCCATTCTGAGGGTGTGCTTGTCTTTTATACTTCCTGTTAGTGGTCAGACAGCAGATGAAATTGCAGAATGTGGTCTGCAGTCTGTTGAACAGTTCAGGTTAACGGAATATTGATCCAGAGCATGGATCCCAATGGAAGCTGACTCCCAGCACAGCAGAGGCATTAAATATAAGGAAAGGAATGAATATTGCTGAATGACAGTTATGAAGAAAAGTGGGCCTAGTGGAGTATAACATATACCTAGCCAGCTCTCACCAAGGCATAATGACTCGGTTCATTCACATTGAAAGGTATGACATGAAGCACTTCAGCGATTTCTACAGACACCGGGAAAACATTAAAAGAATTCACAGACATCTGAAAGCACCAAATATACCTATAGCCACTGGTATTAATGTCAGTTTTTCTATGATATATGGGTTAAACGGAGGGTTTTAAAAAGTGGCGTACTGCAGAGTAGACTTTGGTACAATCCAGAGGGATGGTCTCCTTTGTACTGAAGCCATTTAAAACTAATGTCTACTTAGGAGACATTACTCTATAAAGAGCAAGTTGAGGGAGGCGTAAAGACAATTTCTCCACAGGTATTAATAAAGTATCAGTTATTCTAATTATTTAAAATGACTTTACCTTAAGAAGCTTACTAACAGAACAGTGTTCTTTATTTTTTAAATCATTTTCCCACTTTTTGCTGCTGTTCTCTTTCAAGACGAAGGGAATAATGATAAACTGAGGTAAGCCTTCAGTAGCATTTACAGTAGTGTGGTGTCCAGCTAGCAGCATTTACCTGGTCACACTGTAATGGTGTCACGTCGAGGGCAAGGACAGAGGCGAAGACAGGGATGGAGGAAAACCAAAAGGGGCTTTATTAAAGAAAACTACACTACAGGAAGGGCGAAGGAAACAGACCACAAGGGGTCCAAACAGGGTAGGGAGGATCAGGCAAGAACACTAGACACAGGACACACTGGGGAGCACATGCAGGCAGCAACATCAATGACTGGACTGAGGATCGCAGGACTGAAGGACACTTTTTACAGGGCATGTGAGGGAGCAGATGGGACAGCGGGGAAGACAGCAGGCTATACGTACACTAAGATGGGAGACACAGTGGAAGAGGGCAGGGCAAGACACCAGATGGGCACTGCTGCGGGACAAGGGCGCAGAGACCGAACACCATTAGGGGACGAGACAGACCAGGGTAGGCAGGGGCAACACCAGCACAGGGCACTCTGGGGGCAAGACGGGACACCACTAGGAGAACTTATATATTGTCTTATTGTTATTGTCTTATTGTTTTTAAGTTTAACACAAATATTTTCTCTTACCATTTAAATATAAACAACCATATTTAGAATAATGGCCACAGCATCTACAGTTTAAACAACTAATTATAAATATATTTCAATTGTGCCGCAAAATTTGCATGTACTATATCAGTGTCACGATCCGCTCCGTCCGATCCCGATGTGTGCCACGCCCCCTCATTACCTTGTGTTCATTCCTGTTTGTGATCATCTGTGTCCTGTTTCATTTGATTAGTCCTGTGTATATTAGACCGCGTCTCCCCATGTATGCCAGATTCGGCATTGTATTGTCCGTGGATGTCTCTGCGTGCTTGTCATTTGCCAATTAAACCCCGTTACCTGACTTCCTGGCTGCTGTCGCCTGCTTCCCGGCTCGCCTCCGTTGCCGAACGTGACAATCAGAACATAAAAATAAATATAGAATTAAGTATGCTAACAAAACATAATCTGAAGAAATAGCAAGAAACATACGAAGAGATGCTGCTCACCTCTGCGCCATCTCTCTGTCAGAAAGTTTTTGTTCAACCTGCAATTATTTTGTTAGAACTATTGAAACCACCGAGATTTTTAATTGGTCGAAAAGTATGAAGATATGTATTGTCATTATTTTCAACGAATGAAAACAAAGAATTTATTGTCAGGGAGGGACGAATTTGTAGCTGGTCCAATCAGGAGTAGTATCTTTAGTTTGTGCATACTGTAGCTGGGCGTGATTGGATATCTAGCCGCCTTTCAAGCCCCCGAATCATGTATCTACTTGTCAATAGGAAACCACGCAGCTCTGTCTATAATGTCTGTCTGTAATTTTTTTTATGACATTATGTTTTTGCTAGGCAGCATTACGGTAATGCGTAATACCGCTGTATTGGGGGTGTACCACCGCTGTATTTCCATAGCTTGTTGACGCAATTAGCATTTTAGCGACGTTGGTAGGGCGACGTCAACTCTCAGCGAATTTCATAGGCAACATCTACAATTCAGGAACTAGTAGGTCTTCAGATAGCTGTTCACGCTTTTGAGAAAGAAGACTATAGTTCTTGTTATTCAAATTCTGTATCCTGGTATTTTTAATTTCGAAGATATGTAATATACAAGTTTTTTGATAGACTAAATTTTGGTTTGATTTCTATTTTATTTTATGTTAAATAACGTTCATATAAAATCATTTTAGAATTAGTGCAGTGTTTCGTTTAAAATTAGTGCAGTGTCCTTAAAAACTGCATGTTCAAACCTAACGCCATGCCATAACTGCTTTGCAGATATTTCATTCAGGAATCTATAGAGGATATACGTAAGCCAGTCTGTGTATGTTTGTGTCTATGTGTGTTTGGGTGGGTGGTCATGTATATATTATGTTGTGGGGACCAAATGTCCCCACAGTGTTATAAAAACATGTTATTTTGACTTTGTAGGGACATGTTTTTGGTCCCCAAAAGAAAAAACTGACTCAGTTTTATAAAATTCTGTTAATGCAATCAAAGGAATAATAATTCCAAAAGTCTTGTATTTTGTTTGGTTACTTACTGTTACTTCTTGCTTACTACTGCAGGGATTTTGGATTAAGGTTGCCATAATTAGGATTGGGGTTATGCCCATACAAATGAATGGAGAATCCCCACAAAGACTCAGATACCTAATCTGTGTGTGTATGTGCGCGCACACGTGTGTGTGTGTCTGTTTGTGTGTGTGGATTAGGTTTATATTACATGGTGGGGACCAAATGTCCCCCGCAATGTGATAAAAACCTGTTATTTTGATGCTTTGGGGGTGTTTTTCAGGTCCCCACAAAGATCTGTCAATACTAATAAAAAACTAAAGATGCCAGAAGTCTTGTATTTGGTTTGGTTACTTATGGTTAACGTTAGGGCTGGGTAGGGGTTAAGGTTGTCATGTTGGATTACAGTTTTCCTCATAGAAATGAATGGAGAGTCCCCACGAAGATATAATTATAACCCTATGTGTGTGTGTGTGTGTGTGTGTGTGTGTGTGTGTGTGTGTGTGTGTGTGTGTGTGTGTGTGTGTTGTGTGTGTGGTATCAGATCAGTTCCTGAGAGTTCAGTAGTCTGACGCCATGTTTCTGAGTCTGGGTGTGAAGGCCTGAATGCTTTTCCAGATGCTAGGAGGGTGAAAAGATAATGTGAGGGGTGGGTGGGGTCATCCACAATGTTGGTGGCTTTGCGGATGGAATGTGTGATGTGAATGTGCATGATGGATGGGAGAGAGACTCTAATGATCTTCTCAGCTATCCTCACTATCTGCTGGTCTTGTGATCTGAGGCTTGGAAAAACATGTTGTGCTGCTCAACCTTAGCACAATGATATGGGTGAATCATGGACGCAATAGAATTTGGGGATGATTAGTCCATACAGGGACAGAATCATTCCATACCTCAATCACCTCGTACGTATGTCTGCTAGGTGGAGTTGGAGTTGCTCCTAACTGTGCACAGTGGAGTTGAACAATCACAACTTCCCAGAATTTTACAGTAACAGGAGGACAGTGAACAACTCTTATTAATTCTATGCTGTGTGGACGATGTAATCGCCCACGAGTTTGCCTTAATACACAGGACATTCAAGCCATTGCAGAATACAAACCACAAATGCAGCTCCCTCCACCAGCAACGCCAATGTAGAAACTGCCACAAAATCCATGCCCCCTGATAACCAGCCCCTTATATTTTCACTACCGTCGTGGGGACCGTACTACAAAGAGTCAACGCAAGGTAAGCTGCAAAGTGCAAACAAATTTACAACTCACCATACATAGTGCACTACGTTTACTTTGTTTGTACTATGTGTACAGTCTTTGCACCTTGTCTGTTTGGCACTATATGTCGGTCATTCCTGTTATTCAGTGACTTTTCTGTCCTCATGGTTTACTTATATTTTCTCTAACATGAGTCACATATTTAAAACAAATATATATTTAGGTCTTCGTTATCACGTAAACAGAGACAATACGTATTAAAACTTTTATTGATATATGTATTAAGGCTGCCGTGATTAGTGGGCGTAGTCGATGACATGTTCTTCATGAATATCACTACGCAATTATTGGAGTAGTTATTCTCTAAAGCCCTGCAGTGACATGTAGTTTGTTGTTGTCAAAATGGGAGGGGCCAATACAAAGCACGGGTCTTAGGGAATTCTGATTAAATATACAGGCTTATTAATCCTGTTAATATAATTAGCATATGACCACTATTACTGTAAATAAATTCACAAACCGCAAAACTAACACCAATTGTCTGTCTACCTGCAAGGATCTGTCTGCAGACTGAAAAACTGGGGAATGAAGTGTAAACCGACCAATCAAACCACAATGGACTCGTTGGGGGAGGGATTAGACAGAGGGTGAATAGAGATGTGCATCATGAGAAAACAATATGTTCTTTTCGAACACTGAAGCATGCATACTCTATTCTAGTAGATCATAAATATAATATTATAAACTGAAAGTGAGCAAAATAATGCCCTTTAAGCAACAGTAGGCTGCTGTCCATGGTGCTGAAAACCTGGATTGTCAAATTTTACATTCAATTTTTTCACCTACTTTAACTGTAACCCTCTTATTTTGTTGGCAGTGATGCTCTGTGAAGTCTACAGAGGTGGGTATAGAAAGGATTAAAGTGGGTAATATGTGATTTAGATTAACTATTTTAAACCTGCATTGTAAAATAAAATGTGAACAGATGAAACACCAATACATTCAATCAATTAGTCCTTGTCTGAAATGGTCAAATTTTCCTTTTAAACAAGAGATCTTTTTTTTTCAGAACAGTCTGGGTGCATCTTCTGTCCTACCAGACCGGGGTCGTGGTAAGAGCACTTCTTCTTAAGAAGTGGTTCTCAGTGGTTGGCTCACCATCTCCTTCGACAAGGAGAGAATTCAAATCATGTGGTTCTTCTGGATCTTCAAAAAAACCCAATCAAGACTCCAACTTAGCAACACCTGCAGTTTGTTGTTGCAAATAATAAAGTATTTGAGTGACTAGAGGGGATACCTGACTACCTAAGAGAGAAGCGGATTTATCCAGGACTGGGTCATGGACAACTTTGGCATCTGTTCCTGTAATGAGCTCATAATCATGGAGTTTAAGGATATGGCTAGATAGGTCCAGGAAGAATGAGCTTTGTGGGGGTGGGGGCATAAGCAGCAGCCAAACAGATCTTACTTCCCCCAACTCAGACAGGATACAGCAGAACCTGTGGTGAGCATCAGCCCCAGAATCGAGAGTGAAAATTTGAGGGGCAGGTTGGACATTTAATTAAACAACAGCAACAATGTAACAGTCATGCAATTTTGTGATTAATAACTGGGGTGGAGACAGCAACTCCTGGATGGGCAAACAAAGCAATCAGAGCTGCTACAGGGAAGCACATTGCACAGCAGCCATAGCGATCATGGTGACCTGCAGGAATTGGCCGGCGAACTCGGTGCAGTTCAATGGCGTTAAATAGGGAGAGTTCCAAGATACTGGAAGTCATCCATGGTAATATTCACATCCTCAGGAGTATCATATAAAACTTGTGTAAGCCTCAACTCCTTCAATGCCCTGATCGGGGCATTCATCGCTTTCCTATCTGCAGCTGTTTTAGCACTAAAATATTGGTAAAAAAAGAGATTCTCCTACAAAAAGTCAGAAAAGTCAAAGTGCATGATAATAGGAGGGGGACGTGAAGAGTTTTCTGACGGCCGTACAGCCTATGAGCACAGCGAATGGCTGACTGAAAGGCAGAGAGCTGAGGGAAAGTAGGGGCCTGAGTTACTGTATCACACCCAGCCAGGGCGTTGAGGGTGTCCGGCTTGGTGACCTCAGGATTAGGTCTCTGCCTTTTGCAGATGATGAGGTCCTGTTGGCCTCATCGGACCGTGACCTTCAGCTCTCGCTGCGACAGTTCGCAGCCAAGTGTGAAGCGGTTGGGATGAGAATCAGCACCTCCAAATCCGAGACCATGGTCCTCAGCCGGAAAAGGGTAGAATGCTCTCTCTGGGTCGGGGATGGGGTCCTTCCCCAAGTGGAGGAGTTTAAGTATCTCGGGGTCTTGTTCACGAGTGGGGGGACGATGGAGCGGGAGATCTACAGGCGGATCGGTGCGGTGTCCACAGTGATGCGGGCGCTGCATCGGTCTGTCAAGGTAAAGAAGGAGCTGAGCCAAAAGGCGAAGCTCTCGATTTACCAGTCGATCTACGTTCCTACCCTCACCTATGGTCACGAGCTGTGGGTAGTGACCGAAAGAACGAGATCGCGAGTGCAAGCGGCCAAAATGAGTTTCCTCCGCAGGGTGGCTGAGCTCTCCCTTAGAGATAGGGTGAGGAGCTCGGTCATTCGGGAGAGACTCAGAGTAGAGTCGCTACTCCTCCGCATCGAGAGGAGCCATCTGGTCAGGATGCCTCCTGGACGCCTCCCTGGAGGTGTTCCGGGCATGTCCCACTGGGAGGAGGCCCCGGGGAAGACCCAGGACATGCTGGAGGGACTATGTCTCTCGGCTGGCCTGGGAACGCCTCGGGATTCCCCCAGAGGATCTGGATGAAGTGGCCGGGGAGAGGGAAGTCTGGGTTTCCCTGCTGAGACTGCTGCCCCCGCGACCCGACCTCGGATAAGCGGATGGATATTCTTGTACTGTCCACTTTCTCCCGTGATAATGCAAATTTCCCACTTGTGGGACTAATAAAGGAGTATCTTATCTTATCTTATCTTATCTTATCTTATCTTATCTTATCTTATCTTATCTTATCTTATCTTATCATCTTAATTAGGGAATCTCCAGTGTGTGACTGCCCTCTAGTGGATAAACAAAATTCAACTACATAAGTCAATATTATAGTGTTTTCCAATCATTTTCACACTTGTCTCAATACCATGTCCACTTTTTCAAAACACTTCACACTGTGAACTTTACAAACATGCACCTGAGCATATCAGTTAACTTTCGGTGCAATATGCACTAAAACCACCAGAACACTTCACACTTCACCCAAAAGTGACACACGCTGCCAAACCTATAGCACACGCACTCTCTCACAAGATGACTTTGTCACACAAAGAACAATGCATGAAAAAACACAAACAACTTGAAGCGCTGCAAAATGCATATATATGATGTGTTGTTGTATCCTATATTTTCACACGTTTATTGCAAAGTAAAAGAAAAACGTATGCCATTTCTTACAGTAAACATTGTAATACAAACAAATAATACAGTAAATAAATTCAGCTGCGCAATACACTGGAAAAGAAAAATACATTACAGCCACCTACTGAAAGTACATTACATTCAATACAGAAAAAAACAAAACAAACATAGCCAAATAGCAAAGTTTGACTGTATACAGTTAAGTATACTGTTGTCCTGGACTAATCCATTTGGTCCCTTGCATTTGGCCATAAATTTTCATCGACATCACACTGAATATTTTCTCTTGCAATACACCAAGGAAAAAATCTCTTTGAGTGTCTTATCCAGCTCTGGATGTCCTCCACATGGATGTCCACACACCCAGCAGCCATTGCATCTAAAAGCGACATCTGATCATGTGGGCGATGGTCATATACCTTCCATCCCTTATGCAGAAAAAAATCCTTCAGTCGGGTTGAGGAATGGAGAGTATGGTGGCAAGAATAATGACATCATCCAGGGATGGGCTATAAACCACTCTGTGACTTGGCGGGAATGATGAAAGGCCACATTGTCCCACACAATCACAGATACCAGTAAATTCTTCCTCTCCCTCCTGTGGGAGGTAAATGCTAAATCCTACAGTAGTGGGTTACAGTAAAGACAAACGTGCATCGATGCATCAGTTTTTTCCTGGAGACTTCCCTCAAATCACACCACTACAGTAATATATACACCAATCAAATGCCTTCAGTCAGAATGCTCTACATAGTGTATAGTACCTGTTGCTTTGCCTGAAAATCCTGACAATTGATGCCTCTGTGGATCTAGGCAGGTGGAGTGGAACTCTTAGACCCACTTTCCTCAGGGACAGACCATGATTTCCAACATGGTCAAATACTGTGGCTCTGATTTCATCAGTAGCCAAGATTCTTCCTCTTCCTCTCCGTTTGTGTCTTCTTGCTCTTCCTCTGCCTCTTACTGCATCCATTTTTCACTAGCTAAAGAAAAATGGCAATGGAAAATGCCAATCCAAAGATTTGCACATATGGCAAATTGGCACTAACCTCACAAATTACTAGATAGGTGCTTAGCTGAAATTATAGGCAGGTATGTGTTTTCATTCAGCTTTCCAGCTTCAAGCATTGTAAAGTGCTGTAGTTGTACAAAGTTTTGCTGGTGGCAAACACTGACTGAGAGAAGTATTCATGAAATTTGGGGGAAGTGGTGATTGAATGCATATTGTGTCAAAGCAATGCAAAAGCATACATAGTTTAGCTCACATAGTCCAATTTTATGGTGCATGTGTTAAGTGGACAAGGTAAAAAGTGGACATGGTATTGAGACACGCGTCAAAATGATTGGAAAAAAGTGTAATACATTTAACCCCCGTATGTTTTATGGCTTCACTGTGAGGCTTGACTTATTTCCCTCCTCAATGATCAGTTTAATATAACTGGTGAAGCTGTAAATTAGTTTAGTCATGACTTCAGAAGTTACCCTGACAAGGGATTCTGTACAATCAGAGATGGAGCTGCTGGTTGGGCTGGTCATCGCCTGCTTTTTCTGACTGATGTAGGTCTGAATGTAAAGTTTCAAACTGCTTAATATGTATTAATCTGTTTTATAATGTTCACACAAAAACAGCTTTTAATGTGTGTTGCACCTTACATCTCCTACTGTACAATGTGCTTCTGCATTTGATTCCTCCTTGACTGGGGGGTAAAGAGAAATAACTAGCAAGAAAGACAGAGAGAAACTTTTCGGAGGTGCTATTGTACAAAGTTGAACTGATTGTCCAAAGACTTCTTGCTGTCAAATTTAAATGTGATTTTTGTGTCTCTTTCAGTAAATTATCTTGAAATACATTGATATCTGAAGTTAACTGAGGCCCTTGCTATTCATTGTGTCCGACTCTCCAATCCTTACCTCTCCCTACAAACCTAGACACTGGTCCACTGTAATCTACCTGCATGATCGGGTCGCTCCTGTTGGTAGCAGGTTACATGTCAGACCACTGTAGATGCAGCAGTATGCATTGCAGCCTCTTATGTGCACGCAATGAAGGTACACTGGTGAAGCTTCTCCATGCCATACAGAATAGGGAAGCACTGGAGGCAGTGTGTGGCTCAGTGGGTTAAGCCTCTGTGGCTGTGATTGGAAAGTCACTGGTTCAAGCCCAACCTCAGCATGTCTGTGGCTGCTTTAAATGAGGCCCTTAACCCCCAGCTTCCTGGGCACTGCCATGGGTGGCTGCCCTTCACAGCCAGGTTCCCCTTTGCCTAAGGAGAGCAGTTTGGGGGAAGGATAAAGAGAATCTTTCCACAGGCATCAATGAAGTATCTATTGTTAGAGGCTCCTTTTCTATCTGAGCATATCCTTGCTCAGTTTGCATGAGTGCTCTGCTCCCAAAAGCCACTGGTTTCCTGCATTGTATCACAGCTGCACCCAAACTGGTGTCTGAAGCATCACACTGGAGAATCAAGTCTTCCTTGGGATCATAATATTTCAGTACCGGTGCATTCACAATGGACTCTCTGATTTTGGAGAATGCAGCATCCTGAATGTCTGTCCACTCCCACAAACTGCCTTCATGGGTCAATTGTCGCAGAGGCTCACACTGGTCTGAACGGTGGCTGCAAAACTTGGCTAAGAAATTTACCATTTTTAGGAGTCTTTGCCCCCCTGCTTTGGGCATCTGCTGGATTGCTTTGCCTTTTTCTGGATCAATTTGAAGTCCATCCACTGTCAGTAAATATCCTATGAATGGAACAGCGTCTGTCTCAGTCTTAGTTTACATTTAGCTTGATGTTTTCCTCAGTACATCTGTCTATAAATTACGTCAGTGTTCTGTCACGATCTTTCTCTGCCAGTTCCATTGTGTCTCCCTCACCTGTGATTGAAATGCCATCTGTAATCACATGAACTCCCTCCAAGCCGTTCCAGGGCTCAGTCATCTTTGGAAAATCTCTGGAGCAGTGCTGATGCCCATAGGTATGCACAGCCACCTGTACCTGCCACAAGGGGGCGAGAAAGTGGTCGGGTAGCTGAAGTTTTCCTCCAGCTTGACATGCCAACAGCCATTTCTGATGTCACACACTGAAAAGCTTCTTTAGATCTAGCAAGATGTCATCAATGGTAGGGAGAGGAAAATGGTTCCTCTTCAGTGCTTTATTCAGTGGTTTAGGGTCTGTACACACGCTGAGCTCACCGTTTCGCTTCTTTGTGAATTCTGCTCTAAAATAGCTGTTAATTACTACAGGAATTTTGGTGGTAATGTCTATTAAAGAATGTTTACAAATATCATAAATTGGATTAAAGAAGTAACTGGAGCAGTTGAATAGTTCTGCAGTCTCTGTCATTCAATTCAATTCAATTTTATTTATATAGCGCATTATCACAACATTACATTGTCTCAATGATCTTTACATTTCTGCCTCGTAAGGACCCCCCATTGAGTAAGCCAAAGGCAATGGTGGCAAGGAAAAACTCCCTAAGAGGAAGAAACCTTGGGAGGAACCAGACCCAAAGGGGGAGCCCATCCTCCAGGGGCCAGCAGATGAGTCAAACAAACAAGATGAAATGACTAAGCTAATACAGACAAGATGAAATGACTAAGCTAATACAGGGGTTGAAATATATGTCTCAATGCAGCGGCCGACCGGTGCAGGCACGTGGTGCTTGATGCACGATGGCAGGATTAATAGACACACAGCCGCAGGGTGGATGGCGAGGCATCGTGTTGAGCCAAGGGCAGGCAGGTTGGAGGGTAGGTGCCGGAGGTGGAGGTAGTTGTCTTGCAGGCCGCAGAGGCATAAACTCTTCAACGACATTGTGCTCCATGGAGCACACCCCAGAAGGGGTGAGGGAGGAAGTAAGAATAATTGTGTATTAGCCAGAGTTGAGGAAACCAGAGGCAGTGCAAGCAAAACGATCGAGTGCAATATTCGTCTAGGCTCCGGCAGATCTGGGTATAGCAGCATGAGAAATAGGGAGAGACAGGCGGGAACACAGGCATGGGGACTCCCTGAACATCAGCACTCTAGTGTAGAGCCAGAGTGACAGCACTGACGCCTCAGTTTATCCAAAGCCAATGACACCGATCCCCACCCAGCTCTTCACCTCATACTGTTAGTCTGACTGGGAGTGAGAGACTAGCTGGAACCAGAACTAGGTTTCCTATACGCTAAGCTATACAAGTGCGTTTTTAATCTAGACTTGAAAAGCGAGAGTGTGCCTGAATCCCGCACATCCGCCGGGAGACCATTCCACAGCTGCGGAGCTCTGTAAGAGAATGCTCTGCAGCCTGCCGTAGCCCTGTCTACTTCAGGAACTAATAGATATCCTGCTCCTTGTGAACGAAGCAGGCGAGGAGGGTTGTAAGGGACCAGAAGATCATTGAGATATTGTGGTGCAAGGCCATTCAGAGTTTTGTAAGTCAATAGTAATAATTTGTAGTCAATCCTAAACTTGACCGGTAGCCAGTGCAGGGAAGTATGTAACTGGGGGGAAACGGAAAGCCCCAAAAAATCATATTATAAGTAGGCACTGTAATAGGCCTACCCTTTGTTGTCTGTATTTAAACGCCAGGAGTATTAGGAATAAAATTCATGATTTAGAGGCTCTTATCTCATCAGACTCTTATGATATTATAGCAATAACTGAAACGTGGTTGAGTGATAAGGATGGACAAGAATATAATATGGATGGTTACACATTGTTCCGTAAAGACCGTATAGGTAAGAAGGGAGGTGGTGTTGCAGTATATGTAAAGGAAAACTTGCAGGCAAGGGAGCTTACTGATATAAGTAAAAGTACGGAAGCTATATGGGTAAAATTAGATGCTACAAACTCAAATAGCCTAATTGTCGGTGTTTGTTACAGAGCACCCAATGTAGCTGTTGAGGAAAGCAGATTGTTATACAGTGATATTAGGATTATGAGCAATAAAAATGATGTGGTAGTTATGGGTGATTTTAATCTACCGGGGATGCAGTGGGACATTGTTGCTGGCTCTTCTGAAAATGAACTTGACATGGTGGGATTAGTACAGGATTGTTTTTTTACTCAGTTTGTTAACACCCCTACCAGGGGAGATGCCATTCTTGATCTTGTTTTGTCTAATAACCAGGACAGGATTGGTAAATTAGATGTTTTAGAACCACTTGACAGTAGCGATCATAACATGGTTAAATTTGAGGTTAAGTTTAGTGCCCGAAGAGCAAAGTCCAAATCAAAAATATATAATGTTAGGAAGGCTAACTTCAATTGTATGAGATTAAAACTAGAAACTGTGAACTGGATGGAGTTAATTAACAAAACTGTTGAAGAGGCATGGGGATTTTTTAAAAGCACATTATTGCAAGTACAAGAGGACTTCATACCTGTTTCTAACAAGAATAAATCAAGGAAATTGCAACCTAGGTGGTTTAATAGGGACATAAAGTATAAAGTAAGGAGGAAAAGGGCTTTGTTCCAGAGATGGAAAATAACTGATGATGACATAATAAAGCAAGAGTATCTAAATCTACAGGCTGAGTTAAAAAATGACATTAGACGAGCTAAAAGGAATGTCGAAAGGAAGATCGCATTGGAGGCTAAGGATGACGTTAAAAGTTTCTTCCAGTATTTTAACTCTAAAAGAGCTCTAAAAGCTGAAATCACTAATCTGCAGGATAGTAAGGGTCTTATAATTGAAAACGACATTGACATAGTAAATGAGTTCAATGATAGTTTTGCACGGGTATTCACTGTTGAGGACACTAGTAACTTACCAGTTCTTATTACTAATCCAACATCGTCTATAACTAATATATATATAACTGAAGCTGATGTTTTGCAAAGCCTAGCTAAGCTCAAAATAAATAAATCACAGGGCCCTGATGGCATCTTACCTATAGTGTTAAAAGAGATGAGGGATATTATTTGCCAACCCTTAACATTACTGTTTCAAAAATCCTTATCTGAAGGTGTGGTACCTTCTGATTGGAAGCATGCCAACATACTGTCACGCCCATTTTCAAAAAAGGGGATAGAAGTAATTTGTCAAACTATAGGCCAATCAGTCTAACTTGTATAACTGGTAAAGTTATGGAGGCTATAATCAAAGAGAAAATGGTAGATTACCTGGACTCAAATAACATTTTGAGGGATAGCCAGCATGGATTTAGGAGAGGTAGATCCTGTTTAACAAATCTGTTGGAGTTTTTTGAGGAAGCTACTCAGGAAGTTGATGATAAGAAGGCCTATGATGTCATCTATTTAGATTTCCAAAAGGCTTTTGATGTTGTTCCCCACAAGAGGCTCTCACTTAAACTCAAAGCGACAGGTATTTTAGGAACTGTAGCGACTTGGATTGATAACTGGTTAACGGATAGGAAGCAGCGAGTAGTTATAAGAGGCTCGATGTCACAGTGGGCCTGCGTTCATAGTGGGGTACCGCAGGGTTCAATTTTAGGACCACTTTTGTTCCTTATTTACATAAATGATATAGACACCAATATATACAGTAAACTGGTGAAATTTGCAGATGACACCAAGGTGGGTGGTGTAGCAGATACTGAACTAGCGGCTCAGCAGCTACAGCGGGATCTTAATTTAATTAGTGACTGGGCTGACACCTGGCAGATGAAATTTAACATAGACAAATGTAAGGTACTCCATGTAGGGAGCAGAAATATAAAGTACAGGTATTTTATGGGACCTACTGAAATAAAGGTAGCTGATTATGAGAAAGACCTTGGTGTGTATGTAGATGCTTCCATGTCTCATTCTCGCCAGTGCGGGGAAGCAATAAAAAAGGCCAATAGGATGTTGGGGTATATCTCCAGGTGTGTGGAGTTTAAGTCAAGGGAGGTAATGCTAAGATTATACAATTCCTTGGTGAGACCTCACCTAGAATATTGTGTACAGGTTTGGTCACCATATCTTAAAAAGGACATAGCGGCCTTAGAAAAGGTGCAGCGTAGGGCCACAAGAATGATTCCTGGTCTTAGAGGAATGTCATACGAGGAAAGGTTATTTGAGCTAAATCTGTTCAGCCTCAAGCAAAGGAGACTGAGGGGGGACATGATTCAGGTCTATAAGATTCTAACAGGTTTGGATGCTGTTCAACCGAATAGTTACTTCAGCATTAGTTCAAATACAAGAACTCGTGGCCATAGGTGGAAATTAGCGGGAGAACATTTCAAACTGGATTTAAGGAAACACTTCTTTACACAGCGTGTAGTCAGAGTATGGAATAGTCTTCCTGATAACGTAGTGCAAGCTGAATCCTTGGGTTCCTTTAAATCAGAGCTAGATAAGATTTTAACAACTCTGAGCTATTAGTTAAGTTCTCCCCAAGCGAGCTCGATGGGCCGAATGGCCTCCTCTCGTTTGTATATTTCTTATGTTCTTATGTTCTTATGTTCTTAAGACAGGATAGGGCTAATGTGATCAAATTTTTTAGTTTTTGTTAGAACTCTGGCAGCTGCATTTTGTACTAACTGAAGTTTATGTAGGGATCCAGATGGACAACCCGAAAGGAGGGCATTGCAGTAGTCCAATCTAGAAGTTATAAAGGCATGTATTAGTTTTTCTGCATCTTGAAAGGACAGCAACTTCCGAAGCTTGGCTATGTTCCGTAGATGATAAAATGCCGTACTGGTAATGCTATTTATGTGAGCACTGAAGCAGAGGTCGGAGTCTACCAGGACACCAAGATTTCTGACCACTGTTTTAAATTGAGTAGGGAGGCCGCTAGGGTTGGGGTTTACAAACTTATTGCGGGCCTCCTTAGGACCGATTAAAAGAACCTCAGTTTTTTCAGTATTTAACATGAGGAAATTCCTTGCCATCCAACAACGGATGTCTAGCAGACAGTCGGCTAAAGAAGAGAGCTGGGATGCGTCACTAGGTTTAACAGATATATACAATTGTGTATCATCAGCATAACAATGAAAATTAACACTGTAATTTCTAATTATGTTACCAAGCGGTAGCATATATAGATTGAACAGTAGGGGGCCCAGCACTGATCCCTGCGGGACACCATATCTTACTTTAGTGGCTATGAATGACTCATTTTTTACATGGACAAACTGGTAACGATCAGTGAAATACGAACGAAACCACAGTAGTGCTATCCCTTTAATGTCAATCAATGTTTCCAACCGGTCCAAAAGAATATTATGGTCTACAGTATCGAATGCTGCAGTTAGATCCAGTAAGAATAATAGCGATATACAGCCACGGTCGGAAGCCATAAGCAAGTCGTTTATCACTTTGACTAAGGCCGTTTCTGTGCTATGATTGGGTCTGAAACCAGACTGATATAGCTCGTTAGCATTATTATCTTGAAGAAAGGAGGACAGCTGGTGAGCAACAACTTTCTCAAGAATTTTAGAAATGAAGGGAAGATTTGAGATGGGTCTATAGTTTCCTAAGTCACTAGGTTCAAGATTTGGTTTCTTTAGGATAGGTCTAATAACAGCCATTTTAAAAGATTTAGGAACATATCCAAGACTAAGAGATGAGTTTAACAAGTTTAACAATGTAGTGCTAATCAGTGGTGCAATTTCCTTAAGTCGATTGGTGGGTATTGGGTCATCAAGGCTAGTAGTGGGTTTGCAAGAGGAAATTAACTGAAGGAGTTCTGTCTGCACTACAGGAGTGAAACATTCAAAGATGTTATCATTAGTACTAATAACACTAGCACTAGCAGAGGATTGGTGGTTGTGTGCAACCGTGGGCGTGCTCGTGATGGTATGTCTAATCGTGGTTATTTTATTATTAAAAAACGCAATAAAGGCATCACTACCAAGAGCTTCTGGGACATGTGAGTTTAACATTGAACGATTCTTTGTTAACCTAGATACAGTTTCAAATAGGAATTTAGGATTGGTTTTGTTATTTTCTATTAGTTTAGAGAGATACATAGACCTAGCAGTCATTAGTGCATGTCTATACTTAGACAGGCTCTCTTTCCAGGCAAATCTAAAAACTTCTAATTTTGTTGACCGCCATTTGCGTTCTAGCTTTCGTGAAGCTTGTTTAAGTTCACGTGTACGGTTAGAGTACCAGGGGGCAGGTTTCTTATCCCTATGTTTTATTTTCTTGAGTGGTGCTACATGATCAAGAGTGGTACGAAATGATTCTACCATGTTCACGGTTACCTGTTCAAGTTCATTTACACATGACACTTCAGAGGTTAGGTTAAAGGACTGTGGGAGCTGTTCCAGAAAAGTTGCAGCGGATAATGAGGCTATGGAACGTCTAGTATCGTACCTCTGGTCTGGGGCCTTAGGGGAGTTATGTTGTATTTGAAATGTTAAAAGGTAATGATCTGAAAGTAGAGGATTCTGAGGGATAATTGATATGTGTTCTACCAGGACACCATGACTAAGAATCAGGTCTAGGGTGTGGTTACAGGCATGAGTTGGCCCAGTTACATTCTGATGTACACCGACAGAGTCAAGAATGGCAGTAAATGCTTTTGTTACTGGATCACTTTCATTTTCCATATGAATATTAAAATCACCAACAATCAAGGCCTTGTCGGTAGTAACCACCAAGCTTGTTAGCTTGTCATTGCCACGCCATGACAGAATGACTCCCTAAGCAGGATGATCCCCAGACTCTGTGACACCCCGTCTGTTGGGATTCGTGTCCTTTGCTCCTGCAGGTGACCCAGTGGTGATGGGGTCAGAGCCCCAGTCCTTGGTATCTGTTTTGGTCCCAGCACCCAGCCTCCTGCCTTGGCCCAAGCCACTGGCCTACGTACCTCAGTGGATCGTCAACAGTCCACTAATTGATCCATGGAGCGATAGTGACTGGAGGAGCCCAAGGAAGAGGAAGACCTTACTGGGCTTCTTGTAGTGACGCAGACAACCTGCCCTTACTGCTCCCTCTTGTTGCCCAGAAGGTCCGGCTCCCTGGAACTCAGCCATGGAAGGCCACTCAACACATCACTTCTCTGCGACATGGTGCCTCAAAACTCTCCACAAATTCTTCCATTGACTCCCCAAAGTGCACAGCTGCTTTGCTCGCTTTCTCTGGACATTGAAATAGGAGATGGCGGAAGGCAGCTGACCTGATATCACTAAACCCAGTTCAGGTAGTGTCCAGTCCCAGTGAAATCACTGCAGCTTCGCCCTGTGGAAGAATAATTAGTTAAAATTTGTCTATTACTATTACTAATAAACTGGTCTTTGTTCATTACTGAAAATGTAATCGAAGTTCCCTTCAAATGACTCAATATTTCTTGTAGGTGATTGTGTAATCACCTGGGTTACCCCCTTAGATACTACATCCCATAATTATCGTCATCCTGACCTTCTGTAGGCATTAATCCCATGTCAGAGTGTGTCTGCACAGCTATTTCCTTCCATTCTCTCACACAAAGTGCATCACAAAGCCTCTTTTGTTCAAACCATGGCTCCCTTGTTTAATACTACAAATTCTATTGTCATCATAAGCAAATATACATGCCTTGTGCATAGTAAATCTTTTAGTGTCCAAGCAGCATAAAGAAAAATTATGATGCATTTTATTATGAGTTTTATGCTGCATATAGTAATAATAATAGAATGACTTGCTGAAGTATTTGGTGCTAAACATTCAACCGTGTGGTTTTGTCACTTCCTGTTTAAAGTGTCCACTCCCCTTTCACTCTGCCTGCTGTGTGTGAGAATAGAAACGACAGAGATAGTGAAAGTACAGAGGATGAGGAAGTGAGGGTCAGTCTCCACAGATCTGGGCTCAGTGACACACACACACATATGGATCCTCTGATGCTCCTGTTTCTTCTCATTGCTGGGCTCACAGGTGAGTGTCTCTCATTACAGTGGTACTGAGTAGAGATCTCTCTCCTGCTGCTCACACACTGTCAGCTGCAGTTTGGAGATCATGATGTCAGTTGTGAATTATGGCAGTCTTAATAAAAACATCTTTGTCTTGGAAATTGGAAATACATATTATATTCTTAGAAATGTACCCTGAATCAGGTAATTGAAACTATATACATAATATCTAAATATACTGCATGATATATATAAAGACTGTCAGTGCAGATAAACTGCTCCTGCCTCTTGTACCCTTTGGTTTTCTATGAGGCCTGTGATTGATCTTACTGGTGTCATTTCAGCAGCACAGGTGGTTATGTGAGCAGACAGCCGGGATGCCATCAGTCATTTCTGTGTGTACAGACAGAGGGGTCTAAACACCCAGCTTCATGTATTACTGCAGAAGGTCTCAGTGCTTATCAGGGGGCAAGATCAGTGTTAGGGGTCAAGGCTAAACCTGGTTGTCTTTCACTCTGCAGCAGATTTGGAGAGCTAGTTACCCTCTAGCTGGTAGAGACTGGGGGCAGCGTGGGGGCCTCACACCTCCAGGCTTGTGGTTTCGGTATCTGGCCCAGCTTTCTGTGGGCAGTTTGCATGGTCTTCCTGTATCTATGCTGGTTTCCTCTCAGTTCTCCGGTTTCCTCCCACAGGTCAATGTCTTTCCATGTAAAGGGCAGCCAATAGCGACATTTTTGCCTCTCTAGACGGCACTTCAGTGCATTCAGTCGTGCTACATGACACCTTTCTTGATGGTGAACTGTGTGCAGGTAGGTAGGTTGGTCTATCTCTCTAATCATGTCTAATCATGCAATATCAAAGAAAAGGACAGCCCCAGACAATTGATTTAATTATTGTGATAACTCAAAAAGTATTTGACAGATCTTTGGATAATAGAGGATCCGTGACTGATTTAATTTTGTGACGAAGCGCTCCAGAATTGAAGCGGTGTCACGTAGTGATGGCACATGAAAGGACAGCCATAGGTGTAGATTCAGTGAACCTGGTTACATTGAGACAAGTCGCCCAGTGTTGGGCTTTTAATAACAATGATTGTTGCATAGGTGGGAGGAGTGTGTGGGGGATACAGGTTGTTAAGGGTAGGGGTGTGTGAGTAGAGTGGGGACATTGAGTTGGATTTTCATGCCTTATAGTCAGAAGCCCATGTCTTCTGTTGCCCTTGCCGTGGTTCCCCAAAATCTCTCTGTCTCTTTAGTTTATACAGATATTAGATATCTGACTCATACCCCTGCCATCTCAGCACTGCTGACTGTTGGCTTTGAATGTGACCATGACTGCGTCTGTGTGCAGTTTGCAGGCTTCCTCTGTTCACATTGCATTTCTCCAGCTTCCAGTGCCCTGCAATGGATTGACATGCTGTTGAAGGTTTACCTCACTTTACACTGTGTGCTTCCTGCATTAGGACCTAAATAATTATACTAATGATTAAACAGCTATGGTGAAACATACGACTCTTTCAGGCGACAGTGATACCCAACTAATGTATAGCGTTTGTTTTTAAAATGAAATGAGAACAGATTAAAAGAGAGCTGAGCATCTCGATTGACTAACATTCCCACAGTGCCTCTTCAGGAGTCCTTTTAGACACCAAGTTCTGTGGTTCCAATTAGCACCATGAAGGTGCACAATGATATTCATGGGTATCATGGTCTGCAGCCAAATCACAATTATTTAACACTTTTTCTAGATTTTACATGTCTGCAGTGTTGGAACACACAATACACACAATATATATGCGGTGGGGCAACTTTTGCCCCCACTGTCTAAAAATGGGGGCATTTGCAATATTTGGGGTCACACTTTAAAAATTGTACTTAGAGCACAAAGTTTATGTTTTATGAGAGAAGAGCCCAGATTAAAATGCATACAGTAATCAGCTCCTTGTGCCAACATGAGTAAATAAGAATAATATTCCTATCAGGGGTTTTGCGAGGATGAGACTGAAGCTTTACCCTTTGTTTCTGCTGAGAGACATGCGGCGTGACTCATTTCTCTGCGCGTACAAGTTATCTTTGATCAGCGTTCATGGTTTGAGATTCAGATCGAGCTTTAGGTAATTATTTTCGAACTGGTTGGTTGGACTTCTAAGAAATTCGAGTTCTAATGAGTTCGAGAACTGAGGTACCACTGTACTAACAAATACAAAACACAAAATACTGTACATGTATGACGTAATTGCCAGTTTATTGGTAAAATATTTTTGTTAAAGCTTTTTAAAAATTACATAATAATATAAGTGATATAAAAACCAGTGAGAATCCAAATACTATCTACAACTTCATAGAGTATTATACTCAATGCAGCCTCTGCAAATGTTTCCGGAATGTAGCCATAGCAATTTCTTCTGATGTAGCAGCAGATCTCCATCATGATCTCCAAACTGCAGCTGACAGTCTGTGAGGAGCAGGAGAGAGATCTCTACTCAGTACCACTGTAATGAGAGACACTCACCTGTGAGCCCAGCAATGAGAAGAAACAGGAGCATCAGAGGATCCATACATGTGTGTGTCACTGAGCCCAGATCTGAGGAGACTGACAATCACTTCCTCATCCTCTGTACCTTCACTGTCATGGTCGTTTCTATTCTCACACACAGCAGGCAGAGTGATGGGGGAGTGGACACTTTAAACAGGAAGTGACAAAACCACAAGGCTGAATGTTTAGCACTTCAGCAAGACATAACATCCAACCATCCATCCATCCATCTTCTATAGCTGCTTATTCTGTGCAGGATCCTGATGGCCCACAGTCTGGGCAGCAACCACTCGCAGGGAAAACACACCATTCACACACACATGCACACCTATGGTAACTCCAATAAACCTCAGCATGTTTTTGGGCTGTGGGGGGAAACAGGAGAACCCAGAGGAAACCCCACACTGACACGGGGAGAACATGCAAGTGCAGGGGGGACAATAAAACAAAATTAAAGTCTTCAGCTTGCTTGGTTTCTTGTGTCATTCATGTGACTCACAGCTGTTTTCTACAGATACACATATAAAGTGTGAAATGAAGAGCTGAGAGGGAGAGACACTGCAGAAAGCAGTGAAAGCCAGTACATACTGTCAGAGGTTACAATCTTTACGGTGTGTGTTTCTGCGTATTTCTTATCAATTGCAGGAAAACATTTTTCATGTTGCCTTTGTCCTGCAGTTTGCAGGAATAAATATTGTAATAATATTAGGAATTTTACAAATTTGGCAATATCAAATACAGTGATACCTCGGTATACGTCCTTAACCCTCAATGGTTCCTTGGGGTGCGTTCTGCACCCCCTGCCCATTTCTATGGCTACTACCATGTTGTTATTAAAATTACAGCAGTTATCCTCTAGGACATTGTAAGTGCACCAGTTTTACATACGGTCATGCAGAAAATTATAGAAAAAGTGTTGACGTCAATTATCGCTGGCATACTTTCTTCGGGGGTGCAAAATGCACCCCAAAAAAAACTTAATTTATGACAGATGTCTGTGGAGATTCTCAGTTATCCAGGTCATGGTTATCCTAAAAAATGGGTTATGCAATAGCAACTGGACTTTGTTTTTCATAGAAGAAGTTTTGCACTCCATCCAGAGTGCTTTCTCAATTCTGACTGACTGGTTGGCATAGCAGGTTGATGAACCCTGTAGAATCCTCAAGTCGTTAGCACTAGATGGTCACCTGTGGGTTGTTGTTGTTCCCCCTGGCTTTCATGTGTTTCACTGATACCACCTGAGGCTGAGCGTGAACGACTGTGGAAGCGTCTGGGCAAAGTTGAAAGAACTGCATTGTAGGTAGGTGATAGACGTCTTAGGCCACCTCCTCTGTTCAACGACGGTCGTTCATTTGAAGCAGTTGTCCTCCCGGTCCACCTACAATGCAGTTCTTTCAACTTTGCCAAGACGCTTCCAAAGTCGTTCACGCTCGGCCTCAGGTGGTATCAGTGAAACACATGAAAGCCAGGAGGAACAACAACAACCCACAGGTGACCATCTAGTGCTAACAACTTGAGGATTCCACAGGGTTCATCAACCTGCTATGCCAGTCAGTCAGAATAGAGAAAGCACTCTGGATGGAGTGCAAAACGTCTTCTATGAAAAACAAAGTCCAGTTGCTATTACATAACCCTTTTTAGGGTTAATTTATGACATTGATATGATCGACAAATTCAGTTAATTAGTGATAATTGCTACTATAATTTTTTATGTTATTATATTCTAGAACATTTTCGGATATTAAAAAAAGTCAGCCATTTTGTTTTGTTTACATTTCAACTGTTAGAAAAGATATAACACCATGGCTAGGTATTCCACAGCTGAAGCTCTTTGACACATTCTGCAAGAGGATACAGTCGGAATGTGCATTATTTGACCAGTCCCCTCTGCTGCCCCCCCCAACGCCCGCAACCCCTTTAACTGCACTATCTCACTGCATAAGCTGTGCAAGCATCATGCAGTTAACTAATAAATGTATCTTAACTTTAGTTAATTGAATTTGAGCTTGGTACCATTGAATTATATATGCCAATGGATAGGGGTGCAACTTGAACCCCAAGGACCTGGAACGTAACTTTCTGACAAGGACCCATTGAGGGTTAATCTGTTCCAGATCCTTGGACTTATACCAAACAGGATGTATACCAAACAAATTTTTCCCATAAGAAATATAAGGAAAATGATTAATCCGTTCCCATGAAAAAAAAATCCTATTGTTATTGGCATATTATATATTGATGGGGTTGTATAAAATAACTTAAACATTGCTTAATACTAAAATACATAAATATAAAAGCAATTAGATGAAACAAATGAAAAGAGAGTTATAGCGCGGGTTGTTCACTGAATGGTAGCAACTGGCGTACTGACGCTGGTGGGCAGTCGTGGCTTTGTCTTGAGAGGTAAACAAGGGAAGCGCGTGGTGTCCTGACTCATTATGACCCATACAAGTTCTAGCACATGAGTCGTATTCCAAACAAAGGCCATATACCAAACAAAATTTTCCGTGTCCAAGCAGGACGTATATCAAGTTGGACTTATTCCAAAGTGGACGTATACTGAGGTACCACTGTAATGGATAGTTGAACTTTACAAAGAATCATTGTAGCTCACTGGGTATAGAAATACATGTAAATGAAGCATGTAAGTTGATGTTATTAATGAGCTGTGTAACTTCCTTCTTTCTCACACATGAACATAAGCAGCTAAGATATTTTCAGACAGACACTTATTCTGAAAAGCAGAAATGTCGTCATACAGGATGTGAGGGTGAGACTCTGCAGAAACACTGTGTGCTGCATACAGAGGGTCTGACCTCAGGCCTTTGTTTCAGTCTTTGTTATGTTTTATACAGTTTGTTAAGTTCCACTGCAGTAGGTCCTTTTAATCTCAGTGGATCAGTAGGAAACAAGAGGCCCATTAGGATCGTGTTTCTGTGTGTGTACTCACACTTGGCCCAGTAGCCTCGCACCATGCCTGAGCAGGATTATCCCTCCTCCCACTCCCCGCTGGTCTGCGGTCACATTGCACTTAACATTTCGGGCCCCACCGCACTTGCGTCATCTTTGTATAACTTTTTGTGTTGAAGTGAAAATAGGAAACGCGCAATCGTACAGCACAGTGGAGTTTATGACTAATGTCCTTATATTGTGGCTTATTTGGGGTTGTTTTGGGCATGATGACAAACAGCCCTCATATAGATTTATCGAGTATGTAATGCAGCTATTTTTACTTATACGTGCTGCATGTATAAGAAAACAGTCCCACGTTTTACTAAATATCTAAGATTTTTGTGTTTTGCATCCAGCTGTTCCTAGACACTCTCATCAGCAGAAATTTCCAGCAAACACTGCACCTCTGCTGCAGACTAAATTGCCAGTTGCATCCTTGATGTGTCTCTAACACTGTGATGTGTATGAGTATGTGTATGAGTATGAGCATTGGTGCCTGTAATGCTGTGATGTGTAAAGGTACAGTATGTGTATGAGTATGCCTATTGGTGTCTGTAACGCTGTGATCTGTATAGGTACAGTATGTGTATGAGTATGCCTATTGGTGCCTGTAATGCTGTGATGTGTATAGGTACAGTATGTATATGAGTATGCCTATTGGTGCCTGTATCGCTGTGATGTGTATAGGTACAGTATGTATATGAGTATGCCTATTGGTGCCTGTAACACTGTGATGTGTATGGGTACAGTATGTATATGAGTATGCCTATTGGTGCCTGTAACGCTGTGATGTGTATAGGTACAGTATGTGTATGAGTATGCCTATTGGTGCCTGTAACGCTGTGAAGTGTATAGGTACAGTATGTGTATGATTATGCCTATTGGTGCCTGTAACGCTGTGATGTGTATAGGTACAGTATGTATATGAGTATGCCTATTGGTGCCTGTAACGCTGTGATGTGTATAGGTACAGTATGTGTATGAGTATGCCTATTGGTGCCTGTAATGCTGTGATGTGTATAGGTACAGTATGTGTATGATTATGCCTATTGGTGCCTGTAACGCTGTGATGTGTATAGGTACAGTATGTGTATGATTATGCCTATTGGTGCCTGTAACGCTGTGATGTGTATAGGTACAGTATGTATATGAGTATGCCTATTGGTGCCTGTAACGCTGTGATGTGTTTAGGTACAGTATGTATATGAGTATGCCTATTGGTGCCTGTAACGCTGTGATGTGTATAGGTACAGTATGTGTATGATTATGCCTATTGGTGCCTGTAACGCTGTGATGTGAATGGGTACAGTATGTGTATGAGTATGCCTATTGGTGCCTGTAACGCTGTGATGTGTATAGGTACAGTATGTGTATGAGTATGCCTATTGGTGCCTGTAATGCTGTGATGTGTATGGGTACAGTATGTGTATGAGTATGTCTATTGGTGTCTGTAACACTGTGATGTGTATAGGTACAGTATGTATATGAGTATGCCTATTGGTGCCTGTAACGCTGTGATGTGTATAGGTACAGTGTGTATATGAGTATGCCTATTGGTGCCTGTAACGCTGTGATGTGTATAGGTACAGTATGTGTATGAGTATGCCTATTGGTGCCTGTAATGCTGTGATGTGTATGGGTACAGTATGTATATGAGTATGCCTATTGGTGCCTGTAACGCTGTGATGTGTATAGGTACAGTATGTATATGAGTATGCCTATTGGTGCCTGTAACACTGTGATGTGTATGGGTACAGTATGTATATGAGTATGCCTATTGGTGCCTGTATCGCTGTGATGTGTTTAGGTACAGTATGTATATGAGTATGCCTATTGCTGTCTCTAATCCAGACCCTAATGGTGTCTAGGGGGGCAGCGTGTGGCTCAGTGGCACTGAGTGTGCAGCTCAGAGGCAGACATCCCTCCTTCATCAGCTTGAGGCCTGAGGTCAGTCTCACCTTCTGTGTCATATTTTGGTTTTATTTTATCTGTATCCATTCCTCACTGGAATACCAGGGTCTCTCTCTGCTGTGCTTTCCTTACAACTTTGCTATTTGTTTTTGTAGCACTCAATATATTAGCCCCACAATACAGTTCAGATCTGCTATTCCCAAATTAATTTAATTTTAACATAACTTTTTAAATGTGTTGCTTATTGTACATTTCAATTATTTTTTATTATCTTATTTCTTGTATGCATGTTTCCATGTAATTTTATTTATATACTTTACTGTGAATGGAGAACTTGCTAATCAGTTCTCTCTAGCCTGGAAAGCACTTTGGGTCAATTCCTGTTGATTTTAAATACGCTCTACAAATAAATGACTTGCATATGGCTGCCCTCTAATGGATAAACAAAATTCAGCTACTCAAGTCAATATTAATACATTT
Organism: Paramormyrops kingsleyae; assembly: GCF_048594095.1. Classification (NCBI taxonomy): domain Eukaryota; kingdom Metazoa; phylum Chordata; class Actinopteri; order Osteoglossiformes; family Mormyridae; genus Paramormyrops; species Paramormyrops kingsleyae. Next base: position 637,996 of record NC_132800.1, on the reverse strand, counting down.
AACCTTAGTATGTTTTATGGCATTACTGTGAGGCTTGACTGTATTTCCCTCCTCAATGATCAGTTTAATCTAGCTGGTGAAGCTGAAGGCAGAGATGGAAATTAGTTTAGTCGTGACTTCAGAAGTTACCCTGACAAGGGATTCTGTAAAATCAGAGATAGAGCTGATGGTTGGGCTGGTCATCGCCTGCTCCTTCTGACTGATGTAGGTCTGAATGTAAAGTTTCAAACTGATTAATAGGTATTAATCTGTTTTCTAATGTTCACACAAAAATAGCTTTTACAATGTGATTCTGCATTTGATTCCTCCTTGACTGGGGGGTAAAGAGAAATAACTAGCAAGAGAGACAGAGAGAAACTTTTCAAAGTTGAACTGATTGTCCAAAGCCTTTTTGTTGTCAAATTTTAAATCATCTATTACTCACTGTAATCCTTTCTATACCCACCTCTGTATGACTTCACAGAGCATCACTGCCAAAGAGTATTCTTAAATAAACTTCAGCTGGTACAAAATGCGGCAGCCAGAGTTCTCACAAACACTAAAAAATTTGATCACATCACCCTAGTCTTGTGGGGAAGATGGTGGCGCAGGAGGTAGTGCTATCGTTCGGCAACTGAAAGGTTGCAGGTTCGAGCCCTGGTTCCTCCTGACCCCATCAAAGTGTCCTTGAGCAAGACACTGAACCCCAAATTGCTCCCGGTGTGCAGGTTGGCACCTTGCATGGCAGCCTCTGCCACCGGTGTATGAATGTGTGTATGGATGGGTGAATGTGAGGCATAAATTGTAAAGTGCTTTGAGTACTCGTAAGAGTAGAAAAGCGCTATATAAATGCATTCCATTTACCAACAAAATAAGAGGGTTGCAGGTGAAAAAATTGAATGTAAAATTTGACAATTCAGGTTTTCAGCACCATGGACAGCAGCCTACTGTTGCTTAAAAGGCATTATTATGCTCACTTTCAGTTTATAATTTTATATTTATGATCTACTAGAATAGAGTATGCATGCTTCAGTGTTCAGAAAGCACATATTGTTTTCTCATAATGCACATCTCTATTCACCCTCTGTCTAATCCCTCCCCCAATGAGTCCAGTATGGTTTGATTGGTCGGTTTACCCTTCATTCCCCTGTCTTTCAGTCTGCAGACAGATCCTTGCAGGTAGGCAGACAATAAGGATTGTGTTATGAGGTGACCTCATCATGTCATGGAAGTAAGGGCTGGAATTACAATGAGGTGTTTTAGGCAGATGAGAGATGAGTGGTTTCTGTGCTGAGAGTTACTCCCTTTGCTATGTACTTTGCATCTAAAGACTTTGCAGACCGTTTACATGCAGCTGAAGCCATATAACACACTAATAGAAAGGGAAAAGCATAATAGGTCCCATTTACTGAGTGTTACAGCAATATGCAATATATTATTTTATATATAAATTTCTTTTGATGTTGACCAGAAGTTATGTGATACCTCCCCCCCCAACTTATCAGATAAGTAAGAGCTGCTGTCAGCTGAGACAAGCTGGTGTGATTCGTTTCAATTCAATATTATTCGTGTCGCGCATTTTCACAACATTACATTGTCTCAAAGCACTTTACCTTATCCCTGCCCAAAGCCCACAGAGAGCAAGCCAGTGGCAAGGAAAATCTCCCTAGAAGGAAGAAACCTTGGGAGGAACCAGATTCAAAGGGGAAGTCCATCCTGCAAGTGCTGGCAGAGGAAGTGATATGAGCAAAATGGCAAAGTCCCAGTTCACACTGTCCATATTTTAAGATTAAAATGAGTAAAAAGTGGGCGGTCCTGATTTCGTGTCTTACATCACACTGCAAGATGGTCACTGATTGGTGGGCTCTGAGAGGAAGCTGTGATCTGAAAACCACAAACCATTTACATTTCATTTTGAAATATTTAAAAAATATTAATTCAATCAGAATATTTATTAAATAAAAATAATTACGAAAATACATTAAATATATATTTAAGAATTAATAAGCAACGCAATAAGACTTTTACTTTCACTAATTAATAAACCAATATTAAACTTTGACCAGCAGGTGGCAGCAAAGCACGTGTGAAGAAGAGGCCATCAGCGGTACGAAGCACTGGCTGTACAGGTTCCAACACTGCAGACAAACCTCCCTGTTTAACTGACTCCTATGGTATGACTAGACAGATTGAGCAGGGCCGCATGAGAGAGGTCTCACTGCAGTTAGTGTAACCATTTATTTTACAACTCATCTGTCTCATTCTGCTTCATAAAGGTCACACCCCACTTCCAGCTTCCTCTGACGCAAGGAGATTCGTGCACAAATGGCTACAGCTTAAACTGAAACAATAATGATATATAAAAAGACATTTCATACAAACACAGCATAACCTTGCTGATAAAGCCTTGCGGTTTGTGCATTTATTTACACTAATAGTGGGTGTATGCTAATTATATTAACAGGATTAATAAGCGTGTATACTTAATCAGAATTCCCTAAGACCCGTGCTTTGTATCGGCCCCTCCCATTTTGACAACAACAAACTACATGTCACTGCAGGGCTTTAGAGACTAACTACTCCAATAATTGCGTAGTGATATTGAAGATAGTCATCGACTACGCCCACTAATCATGGCAGCCTTAATACATATATCAACAAAAGTTTTAATACGTATTGTCTCTGTTTACGTGATAACGAAGACCTAAATATATATTTGCTTTAAATATGTGACTCATGTTACAGAAAATATAAGTAAACCATGAGGACAGAAAAGTCGCGGAATAACAGGAATGACCGACATATAGTGCCAAACAGACAAGGTGCAAAGACTGTACTCATAGTACAAACAAAGTAAACGTAGTGCACTATGTAGGGTAAGTTGTACATTTGTTTGCACTTTGCAGCTTACCTTGCGTTGACTCTTTGTAGTACGGTCCCCACGACGGTGGTGGAAATATAAGGGGCTGGTTATCAGAGGGCATGGATTTTGTGGCAGTTTCTATATTGGCGTTGCTGGTGGAGGGAGCTGCATTTGAGGGTTTGTATTCAGCAATGGCTTGAATGCCCTGTGTATTAAGGCGAACTCGCGGACGATTACATCTCTCACACAGCATAGAATTAATAAGACTTGTTCACTGTCCTCCAGTTACTGTAATATTCTGGGAAGTTGTGATTGTTCAACTCCACTGCGCACAGTTAGGAGCAACTCCAACTCCACCTAGCAAACATACGTACGAGGTGATTGAGGTATGGAATGATTCTGACCCTGTATGGACGAATCATCCCCAAATTCTATTGCGTCCATGATTCACCCATATCATTGTGCCAAGGTTGAGCAGCACAACATGTTTTTCTAAGCCTCAGATCACAAGACCAGAGGATAGTGAGGATAGCTGAGAAGATCATTAGAGTCTCTCTTCCCTCCGTCATGGACATTCACATCACACGCTCCATCCGCAAAGCCACCAACATTGTGGATGACCCCACCCACCCCTCACATTATCTTTTCACCCTCCTAGCGTCTGGAAAAGCATTCAGGCCTTCACACCCAGACTCAGAAACATGGAGTCAGACTACTGAACTCTCAGGGACTGATCTGATACCACACACACACACACACAAACAGGTCTGTAATTATATCTTCGTGGGGACTCACCATTCATTTCTATGGGGAAAACTGTAATCCCAACATGACAACCTTAACCTCTACCCAGCCCTAACCTTAACCATAAGTAACCAAACCAAATACAAGACTTCTGGCATCTTTAGTTTTTTATTGTATTGACAGATCTTTGTGGGGACCTGAAAAATACCCCCAAAGCATCAAAATAACAGGTTTTTATCACATTGCGGGGGACATTTGGTCCCCACCATGTAATATAAACCTAATCCACACACACAAACAGACACACACACACACATGTGCGTGCACACACACACACACACAGATTAGGTATCTGAGTCTTTGTGGGGATTCTCCATTCATTTTTATGGGCATAACCCCAATCCTAACTATGGCAATCTTAATCCTTAATCCCTACAGTAGTAAGCAAGAAGTAACAGTAAGTAACCAAACAAAATACAAGACTTTTGGAATTATTATTCCTTTGATTGCATTCACAGAATTTTATAAAACTGAGTCAGTTTTTTCTTTTGGGGACCAAAAACATGTCCCTACAAAGTCAAATTAACGTGTTTTTATAACACTGTGGGGACATTTGGTCCCCACAACATAATATATACAGTACATGACCACCCACCCAAACACACATAGACACACACACACACACACACACACACAGAGACTGGCTTACCTATATAATCTATAGATTCTTGAATGAAATATCTGCAAAGCAGCTATTATGGCATGGCCTTAGGTTTGAACATGCAGTTTTTAAGGACACTGCACTAACTATAAACGAAACACTGCACTAATTCTAAAATGGTTTTATGTGAACTTTATTTAACATAGAATAAAAAAGAAATCAAACCAAAATTTAGTCTCTCGAAAAACTTGTATATGACATATCTTCGAAATTTAAAATACCAGGATACAGAATTTGAATAACAAGAACTATAGTCTTCCTTCTCAAAAGCGTGAACAACTATCTGAAGACCTACTAGTTCCTGAATTGTTGATGTTGCCTATGAAATTCGCTGAGAGTTGACGTCGCCCTACCAAAGTCGCAAAAATGCTAATTGCGTCAACCAGCTATGGAAATACAGCGGCGGTACACCCCCAATACAGTGGTATTACGCATTACCGTAATGCTGCCTAGCAAAAACATAATGTCATAAAAAAAATTACAGACAGACATTATAGACAGAGCTGCGTGGTTTCCTATTGACAAGTAGATATATGATTTGGGGACTGAAAGGCGGCTAGATATCCAATCACGCCCAGCTACAGTAAGCACAAACTGAAGATACTACTCCTGATTGGACTAGCTTCAAATTCGTCCCGCCCTGACAAAAAATTCTTTGTTTTCATTCGTTGAACATAATGTCAATACATATCTTCATACTATTCGACCAATTAAAACTCTCGGTGGTTTCCATAGAAACAAAATAATTGCAGTTTAAAGACAAACTTTCTGACAGAGAGATGGCGCAGAGGTGAGCAGCATCTCTTCTTATGTTTCTTGCTATTTCTTCAGATTATGTTTTGTTAGCATATTTAATTCTATATTTATTTTTATGTCCTGATATAGTACATGCAAATTTTGCGGCACAATATCGTTGAAATATATATATAATTAGTTGTTTAAACTGTAGATGCTGTGGCCATTATTCTAAATATGGTTGTTTACATTTAAATGGTAAGAGAATATATTTGTGTTAAACTTAAAAACAATAAGTCTTATGGTTGATATGATTGGTTATACTCATCCGGCCTGTGATAATGCATTTCATCTGAAGATGTTATTCTGAAAAGATCGCCTATACGTTTACTTTTTAAATGTCCCATGTTCTTGAAGTAAGATTAACTTTTTGCTAGGTTCGGTATCATGGTGATGTTATAGCGTATCGAAGCAGCGTCATAATTTCGCAAGCTTTACTGTATTGTGAAGCAGTTTTAGCAATTCGGTCGTTACTGCCGGAGTAGCCTCGACGCCACGAGCAGCTAATGAAGGCTCCATCTCTTTCCATAGGCATTCTTGATGAATAGCATTTAGGAAAGAAGTTGAAAAAATACCGTGCCTAGTTTGGCTTTGCGAGTATCACATATGGCTAGTTAATTATTAGTTCTTATTTATTCACCAGAATGAGAATTGCGAGAGCTGTTTCCTGGACCAACGACCAGTACTGGGGAGCCTGGGACCTGTGGGACGAGGTGATCGACTGGGGAGATAAGGAAGGTTTGGAGGAGTACTCACCAGCGACACCCCCCACTGTCCAGACTGGGGAGGTTATGGGGGGACTGGGAGGTGTGACTGACTGGTGTAAGGGAGGGGAGGGTATGAGCATGAAAGGGTCTGAGACTCTTCAGAGCAATTACGGCCTGACATCTGAAGAGTGGGAAATTTATAAGACGTACTACCTTCAGAAAAAGAAGAAGGTCAGGAAGAATAGGAGCACTCAGGGGATAGATGAGGTAAAGGGTGCGATTAGTGGGGAAAAGGTGGAGCTGGCAGAGAGGGAAAAACATGTGGGGGTGACCTCCAGTGTACAGGTGGAGGCCGCAGACCTGAATGTAGGCATTAATAAAATGCAAAATGGAAGCAAGGGGAAGCAAGGTGAGGTGGGGGTGAATGTGAAGGTGGTTAAGGTGGAGGGGGGGATAATTTCCCTGAAGGCAGAGGATACGAAAGGAAATGTGAAGGTGGAGGCTGTGCAAGTCCAAGTGTGTGAGTTTGGGCTTGCAGAAGTAAATTCTGGGGATGTAAATGTTGAGATTGTGGGGGTAGAAGTAGGGGAGGTAATTATTGAGGGTGCGGACATGGTGAGTGATGTAACCATATTGGAAATTATAGTAAATGATGTACTAGTTGAGATTATAAATAGAGAAGGAGGTCAGGAGGAAACTGGCGGTGTAGAGATAGATGTGGGTCAGGTAGAGATAGAAGAGGTAGAAGTGGTGGGGAATTAATATAAAAGTTGAGCGTGTAGAGCTCATTACATAGAGAAGAGCCAAAATACGAAAAAGATGAAGTTGTGGTTCTGCTGCTGCTGTTTAGGAAACATTAAATAATTGAAACAGTATCTAAGATAATAAATCAAGTATGATAAATTTTGAGATATGTGGAATGTTTCATAATAATGTTTAACGTTTATTAAGAAAAAAATGTATATTTCTAAGTAGATTTGTAAACTGCTCTTTAAAGTATTAATTTTCAGAATTCCAGAATTTCCAAAATCTCCAGGTAATTTAATTTGATTTCATTTTGTTTAAACTGCACACACATAAAAATGATTAGCCCTGTTATGTATTTGTGTTTTATTTATTGTTTATTTATTAAGCACCCTATCCCTCATGGATGGCATGTTGTACAGGTCACCTGTGTTCCCATAAACTTTAACTTGTCTTGCAGTCTTGTTCCCCCCACACCCTCTGCTTTTTCCCTTCCTCTGTTTCTATCTTCACTCCAGGTCCAAGACGTTTCCAGCCCACTGTCCTTGGGAAAAGCCACCATCCGTGGCCACCGCTCCGGTTTCTCTGGTTCCTGTTCCTGCCCCCGTCCATGTCCTTGCCCTGCAGGTTCCCCTTCACCCTCAGGTCCCAGGCTTGTGGTACCGACGGTGTCCCTCCCCGCCCTATGGTCCCGACAGCGCCCCACTGCCTTACCATCCTGGCGATGCCCACAGTGCCTCTCGGCCCCAACCCTGCCTTCCCCTTGGCTCGATCTGGCCCTACTGGCCTCCCGAGACCCAGCAGGGGCTCGTGTCCCAGGGTCAACGCCCTGCTTTCTGGGGACCAGCAGACCCCCTAGCTCAGTCCTGTCCCCTCCTGCCTCAGATAAGTTTTTGCCCCAAGGTCCTGTCCCACCTTTGTTCTCCCAAAGCCCATTTCCAGCTCACCCTGTAGCGCCCCCATGTTTGTTCGCTTACCCTGCCTCAGTTCCTGCCCCAGTGCCCTGTCCCACCTTGACTCCTCCTGGGCCCATGGTTCTCCCTTGTCTGTCTGTTCTTCAGCTGTCCACCCTGTGTTAGTCTGTGTGTCAGTTGTGCCCTGCGTTCCCTGTCTTTTCTGGTTTCTTGCCCGTGTTTGGTTCCTGTTAGTGCGGTGCCCCTGTCTGAGCATCATGTTTGCCCTGCTGTGTACCCAGTGTGTCTCTATGGTGTTCTGTTGTGTTTTCGTCTTGGTCCTAGTTCTCTCTTACCCGATCGTGATCCATTTCTTTACTCCTGCGTGGTCTTGTCCTGTCGGGTCAGCAGTCCATATGGCCCTTTGCCCCGCTTGTGTCCTCTATCTGGCCCCGTTAACGGCCGTTCTCGTCTTCCCCGGCTCCTGTAATCCACACGAAATGTTTCTTGTCCCGTGTTATCACTCGTCTGTGGACCTGTCCTGCTGTGTGATGTACGTTCTATCATCCTGGTTGTCCCTAGTCTGTCCCCAGTTCTCCTAGTGGTGTCCCATCTTGCCCCCAGAGTGCCCTGTGCTGGTGTTGCCCCTGCCTATCCTGGTCTGTCTCGTCCCCTAATGGTGTTCGGTCTCTGCGCCCTTGTCCCGCAGCAGTGCCCATCTGGTGTCTTGTCCTGCCCTCTTCCACTGTGTCTCCCATCTTAGTGTACGTATAGCCTGCTGTCTTCCCCGCTGTCCCATCTGCTCCCTCACATGTCCTGTAAAAAGTGTCCTTCAGTCCTGCGATCCTCAGTCCAGTCATTGATGTTGCTGCCTGCATGTGCTCCCCAGTGTGTCCTGTGTCTAGTGTTCTTGCCTGATCCTCCCTACCCTGTTTGGACCCCTTGTGGTCTGTTTCCTTTGCCCTTCCTGTAGTGTAGTTTTCTTTAATAAAGCCCCTTTTGCTTTTCCTCCATGCCTGTCTTAGCCTCTGTCCTTGCCCTCGACGTGACACCATTACAGTGTGACCAGGTAAATGCTGCTAGCTGGACACCATACTATTGTAAATGCTGCTGAAGGCTTACCTCAGTTTATCATTATTGTCATCGTCTTGAGAACAGCAGCAAAAAGTGGGAAAATGATTAAAAAGTAAAGAACACTGTTCTTCTTAAGGTAAAGTCATTATTGGAACTGAAATTAGAATAATGAAATACATTCAACAGAATGGTTGTCCATCCATCCATCTTCTGAAACTACTTTATCCCAACCAAGGTCACAGGGAGTCTATCCCAGGAACAATGGGCACAGACAGGGACCAACCCTGGGCAGTTGCCAACACACCTCAGGGCACACGCACACACAACTACAGGGCCAGTTTAGACTAATCAATCAACCTATCCTGCACACTTTTGGACCGTGGGAGGAAACTGGAGCCCCCAGTGAAAACTCACACGAACAGCGTGCAAACTCTACACAGATAGGACCCAGGACCAGACCCAGGACCTTCTCGCTGTGAGGCAGCAGCACTAACCACCGCGCCACCCTGTTGAAATGGTCGTTTGTAAAATAATACATTCAGGTTATGTTATTGTAGATCTGGAACGTGGTGTTAAAATATAGTGGTGAACTTAAGACTGCCCATTCAGTATCGCTGTTCTCCTAATGTTAGACACAACAATTTATATTAAATATTTTATATAAGACATCCGGAGGCTGCAGGGCATCGTCCAAGCAGCAGAGAAGCTCATTGGCTGCAGCCTCAACCTCAGTGATTCACTATCTGCCCCAAGAACAAAAAGGCGACCTGGCGAGATCATGCCGACCCCTCCCACCTCAGCCATAATCTCTTCCAAATTTTCTTTTATTCCCCTCAAAACTGCATTGTGGAAAAAAGGGATGAGTACAGATTGGGCAGCAACAAATATTTAACAGACATGGTGACAATGAGTGACTTTGCTATACAGCAGAGGGACAGTGTTTGCTGGAAATTTGGGCTGACAAGAGTATCCAGGAAAAACTTGATGCAACTCACAAAAACTCAAAAAAAAAAAAATATTTGGTAAAATATGGGTCTATCTTCTTATATGTGTAGCACGAATAAATAAAAATGCCTGTGTGGCATACTAGCATGGCTCTATATGATGGCCATGTGTCTGCGTGCCCAAAATGACTCCAAATCAGCCATAAAATTAGGACAGTAATCATGAGCTCCATTGTGCTGTGCAATAGCACTTTTCTTCCTTCATTTTTTTCAAAACAAAACATTGCACAGTGATGATGAAAGCATGCTCAGACCTGGAACGTTAAGCGCAATGTGGGCACAGGCGAGTTGGGGAGTGTGGAGGGGGGAACAATCATGCTCAGGCATGATATAAGGCAACCGGGCCAAATGTGAGTACACCCTAACACTGACCATTTGTCAGGCTGAGCTCTACCTGGGAGGGTCCTGGAGCAGCTACTGGAAGAGGTGGTGCAACTCTACTCACCTCATCCACCTGACAGACAACCTCAGTGCCTCAATACCTACACTGGAAGAGCAGCGTGCAAGGGAACAGCAGGCCATGAGATACAGACACCATCACGAACGGCTACATAGCCAAAGACTCCACTCGCTCACAGAGAGCGTCGCTTGTGATGAAACCCAGGGCTTCATGACGAAGCATTTGTGTTATTTGTGATTATAGCATTATGTGATGTTTCCTCTGTTTATGTTAAAGTTCAGTGGTCAGTTTAACAGATAAACCACACACAGTTCCTTAATAACTATATTTTATTCTTCAAAACAAATATAAAAATGATTATGAAAAAATATATATTCTGTGAGCTTGCTGGAAAACAGTTTGTCCAGCATGAGCCAGCCTCATCCAGAGGGCTACTCTCCTGCTGTCAGTCATCCATTGCCATGTCAGAGCCAGCCTCGTCCTGAGGGCTGCTCTCCTGCTGTCTGTCACCTTTTTCCAGCATGAGCCAGCCTCATCTAGAGGGCTGCTCTCCTGCTGTCCGTCATCCATTGCCATGTCTGAGCCTGCCTCGTCCAGAGGGCTGCTCTCCTGCTGTCCATCATCTAGTTCCAGGTCTGAGCCAGCCTCGTCCAGAGGGCTGCTCTCCTGCTGTCCGTCGTCTAGTTCCAGGTCTGAGCCAGCCTCGTCCAGAGGGCTGCTCTCCTGCTGTCCGTCGTCTAGTTCCAGGTCTGAGCCAGCCTCGTCCAGAGGGCTGCTCTCCTGCTGTCCGTCGTCTAGTTCCAGGTCTGAGCCAGCCTCGTCCAGAGGGCTGCTCTCCTGCTGTCCGTCGTCTAGTTCCAGGTCTGAGCCAGCCTCGTCCAGAGGGCTGCTCTCCTGCTGTCCGTCGTCTAGTTCCAGGTCTGAGCCAGCCTCGTCCAGAGGGCTGCTCTCCTGCTGTCTGTCATCCATTGCCATGTCTGAGCCTGCCTCGTCCAGAGGGCTGCTCTCCTGCTTTCTGTCATCCATTGCCATGTCTGAGCCAGCCTTGTCAAGTGGGCTGCTCTCCTGCTGTACGTTACCATCTTGTTTGGCAGCAGGGCAATCACTAGCCATCTCAATGCCGCCTTCAGCCATGGTAGCAGTGTCTGTATCTCTTGGCGTAGTCCTCCTCAGCTTCTTCCAGAACCTGAGAAGAGTGCCTTTCTTTTTTGGGCCCTGAACATTTTTTTGTTTAGGGCCCTGCACCTTTGTGCAACTTAAACCCATAATGAAATTATGCAAACGATATAGCTTAGATTCTCTTTCACCAGTGCTTCCTTTGAGAGAGTCTCTAAGAATGAAATGTGAAGGTGCAATTGCTTCTTATATAGAAAAATCTTCCTTCGATGACATCACTGACCAGTTCCGGAATTCTGTTCTGTTGACATCACAGAGGGCCCTCCATATAAGGCATTTGTCATTTCATTGTTTATACCAGTATAGGGTATGCTGATTGATTAAAAAAATAATATAAAATTATTATTTAAAAAAAAAATACCTGTGTGTTTAGAAAAATAATACCTGTGTGCGTGTGTGTGTTTTCCCTTATCCTACCAATACTATCCACATTATTACTTAAAAGCTTGTTTGACATCCTTTAATGCTGGTAGTTTTCAGTAACTTCAATTAAACATGAATTGTGTTAATATGATGAAACTAATATGGGGTCATTTTGACCCCAATATAATATAATTGAAATTATCACATGGTCATTTAAACTTCAACACTTTTAAGTATGTATTGACTTGAAAGTAGGGTGTCATGGAGGCTTAGCTGGTGGCCCTGTTGTCTGTCACCGATGGGTTTGGGGCTTTGAATCTCATCACTCCTTGGCAGGGGTGCCGTAATGGCAGGGGAAAGTTACAATGATTCCAAGGGCCCCTGAATGACAGGCGGCCTAAAAAATTGGGAGAATAGCTGGATTGGTCTGGACTGGGGGGCCCAATATGATATGCCTTCATGGGGCCCACAATCTCTAGCAATGCCCCTGCTGCTCGGTGTATGCATGAATGTTTTCCTGCAGACATTGTTTAGGCTAATTGGTGCATCTACAATTTCCCATAGTGTATGAGTGTGTGTGTATATGACCTGTGATGGACTAGCATCCTGCCCAGGATGTACCCCAGCCTTGTGCCCTGTGCTGCTTGGCACGAGCCCCAGGTGACTCTGCCCAGTACAAACAAACTGATGGTTGGGTGATTTTTCGGGTCTGGACGGCACAGAGGCTCAGGACACATAAGTTACATCACACCTTTGGGGGCTGGGAGTCAAAGATCACTTTTGCTCTGTGTGTGAGGTTTGCATGTTCTCCTAGTGTTATATGAATTTTCTCTGGATCCTCTGTTTTACTCCCAAGATTGAAAGAGGTGTACTTAGGTAAATTAGTGTCTCTAAATTGGCTTGTGTGTGTGGGCGTGTGTGCGCCCGGTAATGATCTTTGCGGTAATGATGCCGGTCCTTGTTTTTGCTGCTCCAAGCTCCCTCGCAGACAGAACATCATCTTACCGTAGGAACAGCAGTATCTCAAGTTGTTGACGGAGCACATGTGGAAATCTGTGGCTGCTGCATCTGTGTCTTCAAATTTAGTCCTTGATTCTGTGTGATACTTTAAATTAGGACCCTAGAAAACATTAATTGAACAAATAGTTCCATTTATTACAGTAGCATAAGTGGAAATTTGTGTTTTTAAAAGCACTAATCAAACCAGAAATAGCAAACAATGATGCGACATTATGAGGAATAAATTGACATACTCATAAAAAATTGGAATGATAAAAAAAAAAAAACACCAGATAGAGTGACAAAAATCCTCTCATTCAAGGCAGTAGGATGAGGGATTTACACACACACACACACACACACACACATACATATTGTACTGCCATTGTAATGAGATAATCAATTTATTTATTTATTTATTTACTTTATTTTTTACATATTTTGCATATTCACTTGCCAGTGCTTTTAATGTTGATCAGTGTGTGTGTGTCGGTGTCTGTTTGGCTTTGCACAGATCACATTTGTTGATCAAAATGTCCCCAAAGTTTGGTAAAACTCGAAACTTACTTTTGGTTAAGGTTAGAGCTGGGTGGGGGTTATGTGTCCCGTCAATAGGATTAGAGTCTTTTTTCACCCATAGAAATGAATGGAAGGTCCCCATTTAGATAGGTACACCAATATGTGTGTGTGTGTGTCTGCGTGTTTGTGTGTGTGAGCAGGTATACCTTACCTTATCGGGACACAATGTCCCCACAACATGATGATTACCTGTTTTTTTCCCTTATGGGGACCAATTTCCTGGTCCCCATCAGGAAAAACTCAATTTAATAAAAATCTATGACTCCAATGAGAAAAAAAAAATTCAACAACTGTAGTATTTTGCTTGGTTACTTATTTAGCATTTTTCCCATAAAAATGAATGAGCAGTGCCCAAAAACATATGATTACATGACTGTGTGTGTGTGTGTGTGTGTGTGTGGGACTGCATAGCCTTGGAAAGCCAACCTACTCTCAGGAGAGTCTAAGCCCAACTTTTTCACAGAGTTACTGGTTTAAAATATTCAGAAAAATTGAGGAAGCAAAAACTTCCAAATGGTGAACAATGTGGGAAGCTGTGGGCAGCTAAAACTGTCTGCAGGGGTCCATATATCACAGGAATCATCGGCACGACTCTGGAGCTGTGACATTTTAAAATGAGACCGTTATAGTCCCCCTTTTCTTAAAAAGCATTACGGAAAATCAGATCAGTGAGATTTTAAACAAGAACCCAGTGTCAAAGCTGCGGGAAATCAAAAGCCAGGCCTATGGCCACCGCTGATTGTGAATAGGACTTGGCTTCAGTAGACTTTCAAATATTTCTGCGTTTTTGAAGTTTTTCAAAATTAGTGAAATAGTATTTTATAATATTCTTTTCACTATCAAGTGTGAAGAATACTTCAGTTTGATCCGAAACGGTGAGTACAGTCCAGCTTGAGAAGTAATTCTTTTAGAGAAGCAGATTAATATGGTCAATAATTTTTTGAATATTACTTAAATATACTACGCTTCACTAACTGTATATATTGTGCGTAATTAATATGCAAAATATGAATGGCATATGAAAGGTGTATTGGCTCACTGGATGGCTTCATACCTCCACTCTGCATGTTTGCAGTTTGCACACTCATTTGTGAGGGAGCCTAATTGGGAGAGTCTTCGGTTTAAGACAGGTCATAAACGGCTGCTTGTCTTGTACCCTCAGATTCATAATGGATGTGAAAACGTGCATTGATTTCTTGGAGGAAAGACGAGAGGAGAAACTGAGGGAGATGGTGGATTTTATATTGCATGAATTAGAAGATTTAGAAAATTCAGCTTCTGAGCTGGAAATGGAAATCAAGGGGTTTTTGAGTAAGTGTACAGAAGAGATTGTTGCCATGAGAGAGAAAGAGAAGAAAGACAAGGCAGAGGAAGGAAGTGTGAAAGAAAACGAGAACATGAATGGAAGGATGAGGAGCATGGAGCCTAGGCAAAGGAGAGAGGAGAAGAAGAGGTGTAAAATAGGAGAACAGACAGAGATGGAGAGTGAGGAGGTCCACTCAAAAAAGAGGAAGGGATCAATGGAATTCCCATTGATAGTGACTAGAGGAGGAAAAAATGATGAGGAAGGGGATCAGCATATTGAAGGATGTCGTATTTCTTTATGTGTCACACTAACAAGGACATTTTTATTTCTGCTTTTCAGAGCTCTTCACCCTGGAAGCCATATAAACATGGTGCCTGTGGTTTCTGACCCACCTCCTCAAAGCGACGGCCTCTCTCCTGAGCCCTTAAATGATTTTTGTTTTTTACTTGTATTTAAATATATACATAATAAAACTTGCACCTCTGTGTTCTATGCTTCCTTGCTCACAGCCTTAACACGCTCTAAATAATCCTAAACTATATTTCAATGTTTAATTGGATTCAGCATGAACAGCCTCTACCATCCAGGCGCAAACAAATATGTAAAACATAGTATAGTGTGAACTTCTCCAACTTTCTTGATAAGAAACATGGTTCTTGTGGGAGTAACGCAAGTTTGCTGGGAGTGGTTGACCTAGTGAATAAATATAATGCAACAGCAAATAAATCGATGTGTAATTTACCTACAAAACATTCACTTATGTGCAATCAAACCAAATTAGTCGTAATAATGAAAACAGGCACAGCACTGTAATGTTAACATTACAACACAGAATAAATGGCTTAACGTAACAGGACAATATTAAGATAGCAAAAATGTATACAATAATATATGATGAATAATAAGCCAGCGATTTACTGTATGCTTTTACTTACCCGAGAATACACCAAGATACTTTGCCCACACTTTCCCCTCTACAGTTCATACCACAATGTTTATTATATTTTAGAGTAAAAATAAACAAAATATTAACACAAGCCAGATGCCATCCAAATTTCATCAAATTTTATCAACAAAGTTTAAAAAAACATAACAAAAATGTTAAGTACCCAGACAGAGTGATGGAATGAAATGAATCTGCACGTGGTGAAAGGTCATGTGACTGTATCGCAATAATTATAATATCAGATTAAACAGACAATTATGCAATTATTATTAATCTGAATAACTTTTAGTTTTGCTGATTTCACCATGATATGTTGCTATTTAGTACGGTTAAATGGAGTTTTAAACCCCTCTAAGGTACGAAATGACCCCAAAGAGTGTTTTAGGGTACTGCTTACTACAAAGTGTGCAAGAGTGTGTTCCAAGAGTGAGCAGAGCACTGCATCATGAGTCAAAGATCTGTTCACACCACTGCCTTGTTCTGTTCACATGCAGCTTTTGTTGTAGCTGCCAAATATCTGCACTAGCCCACATTGAAGGATTTGGTAACAGGTGTGGCTTCCCAAGTTATTCTTACCTTGCACCCAATCCCTCACTGTACACTAAGTGGGTATATAAAAATAAACAGATGAGTCTGAAACTCTTGCAGAAAATAATGTTAAAGCATTCATCGGTTTGTGTTTGTATAGTAATGTAAAACCTGTTATTTTGACAATGTGCGGACCACTTTATCAGTCCCCACAAGGGGAAACTAAGTTTTATAAAAATCCATGACTGCAATCAAAAAACTTTTCCTGTAGAAATGACATGAAAGTCCACACAAAGATATGAATACAAATGTGTGTGTGTGTTTTTTATTTCAAATTTCATAAAATGATGCCTTCCTTTGGCAGTATGTTTAAATAATCTGTCCCTTTTCAATAACTGAAGTTCATGCAAAATCCACTGAGAACCACACAGCCCTGTTTGAGCACCTGCCCTTTAGACCGTGTGAGTACCTCACTAGCAGAAGGACATGTAGAGAATGGCAACAAGTAGAAGCTTATGGCATAAAAAGCAAGAGTATATTGGTCGTCCAAGATTAAAGCCATCAGTGCTGCTCCTCAAGCAGTAATAACACTTTACATTAAAGGAGCCCCCCTCTCAACATTTCATTTGGACTATAGACAAATATATTTTAAGAGGTGCTTCTCATTGAATGAAGGTAAAGCTCAGTTTTCAGGGATTTTATTCACAGGCCACACTGAAGGAAGGTGACCCAGCTATATACACCCAGTATGCACTGGGCCACCTGCCTACTGTAGAGCCCTGTCCTTTTGTGCTCTTCCTTCCCGTGCTCAGATGACCTCCTGCCAGAGCAGAGCCCATCACAACCACAACACTTCACTCAGGTGTCCTACTCTGTGTCTGAACTCCAAGAAGCATGGGGACACTTGAGACGGAATGGAAGTCCATCTCACATACTGTAGGCTATTTACAGACACGGGTTCTCCTACCTGCTTGCTGAACCAAGCCAAAGCTAATGTTACCATCTTTTAATCAGCAGGAGTTTTCACCACAAGGGGCGCTAAAAGAACATAGAATGCTTGTGTGGTGCATTTGCTAGTGATTAACACTGCGAGCCATTCACTATTAGTAGAAGTCATAAAATTACGATTTTGCCATCATTTCTGTAATGCAATTCCCAGTAGGCACTTCTCCATAATCTGGACCCAGGATTCATTTTAAAAATGGAATTTAGAAAGCAGCACTTCACTTTGATGTAAATATAGCACTACGTGAATGCTGATTTAATAAACAAGGATGTTGATCAGAAGAGGAACAGAAGGGATAAATAAACTCACCTAGTACTTCAGTATCCCTGTCACTCACATGCAGTCCATTCAGCCAGGGATAATTCTCCTCTTCTATGTTCATTGTTGTCATAAGATCTCTTTCATTCTATCATCTGTATGATCGTGGAGGTCCTCTGTACATGTTTGTGTGCTTTGTTGAATTCTTATTTTTATACATAGTATTCTGTGAAGTGTTTCTCCTTTAATATTATGTACTTCATGTTTGGCATTGGACCACAAACAATTCTGGTATGTTGGTACATAATGGCAGTAAAGTTCTGATTCTGATTATCCTATGAACAGATGAAATATACACTGCTGGTTGTGGGATTACCCCAGGAACAATCAGAATACACATCACAGATCCTGGGATTAGAGATTATCCCATGTAGAGGTAGAATACATATAATGCTTACTGGGATTAGAGATTATCCCATGTAGAGGTAGAATACACATTAGATTAGATTAGATTAGATTAGAGATTACCCCATGAACAGGCAGAATATACATCACAGTACCTAGGTTTACAGATTATGAAAAGGCAGATATAGTGCTGATATATGGGAATCACCGCCAGTAGTGGGTAAAATTAGGACACGCAACAAGTGTACAGAAACAAGTCCTGATTTTCAGAAGCAAAGCGGGGCTCGTGAAGATGCATGACAGTCTGTCTCCTCCCTGTCTTTAATCACTTGAACACCCCTCCCCCACAAACCTGTTTGATGTATGGCTCATTAGAACATGTGACCAGGAGCAGATGGCCAAAGGGTGTCATAATGGGGGAAACGTGACCAAACAAACTGTTCCATATGGATGGTGTGACACGGAGCCAACACTAACATTTCAGCAAAGGCACCTGCTGACCTGTAACTGTTGACCTGTGAGGTTAGTTGACAATCGTCTCATTCAAAGTGGAAGTACATCTCTGCCAGGGTGATCAGGGGTATGGGAAGCCAGGGGACAGAAAGCAACCTGCCTGGGGGGGTGGAGTGGGATGCAGGTAGCATGGGCAGACACACAGAAATCTCACAGCGGCAAACATACAGCTTTCCTGCCCCATTGGAGCATGATGGATTTATTCATTAAAGTTATGCTGTCCGGATCAGTGACAGGAAATTAACAGAGGACAGCCCAGTGATACAGGCTTCTGAACACATAAACTAAATAAACAGTAGTAGAGTGAACCAAGACAGCATATGTGACATGTTTGTATTCACATCTTTGTGGGGACCCTCCATTCAACAGGAGGATTATGAACCAAGGCGGTGTCTTGGACTGTGACAGCACAGTAACAACTCAATGACACAGAATTCTGAACAGACAAACTTTATAAAAAGTAGGATATTCAACTAAGAGAATGAATCACTGTCTGAGACACTAACATCACAATGACATCACAGGCTTCAGATCACACATTAAATAAACATGGATATTCAAGAGAATGAATCACTGTCGGTGACAGCGACAGCACAGTAACATTAGAGGCTTCTGAACACAAGAACCAAATACAGCCTGGAACCTGCACAGTGGGGTGATTTGGGTTTCACTCCAGAAGGCAGATGCGTGCAGGGATGCTAATTCAAATGTTAGCCTGCTTGTCCTCAGCTCAGTGTCGTGCAGCAGGGCTCTGTGAAGGGACCTTATTCTCCAGAGTGGTTTTAAAGGGGACCGTGCTTCAGAAACTGTTCCCACCTGTCATTAAGGGACTGCAATCCTTACAGTCTCAAGCCAGATGCCTGGCAGTTTGTTGGAATTTTTATATTATTTTAATATCAGTTTGTACCTGGGAAGTAATTTGTAAGAAATTTAAAACCAAATAATCAGAATGTCAAACAAATAAAGAAAAGTAGCTAACAAGCTGTTGCTGCTGTTAAACACTCTAGAGATAGACTTATAGATACAGGCTGGGAGATACACTTAGACCGACAGACACAGGTTGAGAGATGCACTTGATTGATGGATTCTGGCTGGGAGATACACTTAGACCGACAGACACAGGTTGAGAGATGCACTTGATTGATGGATTCTGGCTGGGAGATACACTTAGACTGACAGACACAGGTTGAGAGATGCACTTGATTGATGGATTCTGGCTGGGAGATACACTTAGACTGACAGACACAGGTTGAGAGATGCACTTGATTGATGGATTCTGGCTGGGAGATACACTTAGACTGACAGACACAGGTTGAGAGATGCACTTGATTGATGGACTCTGGCTGGGAGATACACTTAGACTGACAGAAAACAGGTTGAGAGATGCACTTGATTGAAGGATTCTGGCTGGGAGATACACTTAGAGTGACAGACACAGGTTGAGAGATGCACTTGATTGATGGATTCTGGCTGGGAGATACACTTAGAGTGACAGACACAGGTTGAGAGATGCACTTAAATTAACAGTGACACAGAGATATTGAGGGGATCCACTCTTCAAACAGGATCTCTGTGCTCCAGTTGGGATCTATGGCCTCCAAGCACTCCGCTCTTACTGCAGCTCAGCCAGGCTGGGCTGGGCCCGGCGAGGGTGGCGGGGGCCACTCGCACTCGGCCTTCTGTATGAGGGAGATCTGAGTGATGTGGGGCCTCTGACAGCCGTTCTCTGTGTCCTGCTGTCCTGCCCGCCGGCAGCGTGTGTGACGGTAAAAGACCTGTTACAGCTAGTATGCATGGAGTGGGTCCTTGCTGAACCACAGGCAGGCCAGGCCTCGTTCCACATCAGTGTTGTGTGCAGACCTCCCTGTGAGCAAAAACAAATGGCTAATTTAACATGCGCTCTGACAGGCTCCTGAGGGCCAGTGGGCCCAGGGTTTGCTTGTCCTCCTCACAAGCTGGAACAGCCGGGAGCCCGATCTGGATGGGCCCACTGCCAGGCCTACAAGAGCCGGCACGCTCAGCCACAGGTGTGCGCCGTGGCACTAGCTACCTAACGGACCCAAACCTTCATCTATCAGCACCAAACTGAGGGCATCGGTGACCCAAAACACATCAGAACCATATATTCTGGGGAAGTCGGTATGCGAGGAAACGTACTGGACCAGTGAACACTCATCATCTCATCAGAGATCGATCAACCATGCTCTTCATGTGACACTATCATCAGTACATGTGGCAAAAAAATCCCAGGTGCCATTGTGGGTGTGGGCACTGCCCCCTGGTGTTCAGTGAGTGTGGGCTCGACATACCGACAGGCATGTTTGAGAGTCTGCCTAAATGAATTAATTTCCTCCTTTTTCAACAAAATCAACTCAATTAATTTGCTTAAGGAGCAAAACAGTTTTGAAAGGGTTCGATAATTTTACCTGGATAATGAAATATTTACCTGGATAATGAGAGAACAGCCAGGGAGGAACTCTGGTTGTCTACGATACATCTGTCCACATGGACGTAGATCCTAGCCAGATCACAGACTCCCTCTACAGCACTCAGCCAGGGGACCGCTCTTCCAGGGAATGCTGAGAACATGAGACCCAAGAGGCGTGTTTTGGACAGAACAGGAGCAGTCAGTCACTGGGTATAATCAGTGAGATTGATGTGCACACCCACCAGGGATATGCACACAGCACTGTGTGTTCCTGTGGAGGGCTGTCATTTCGGGCTCTGCTATTGTGAGTTCCTGTGTGGAAGAAGAGAAGCCTTCCAAAGCAACACAGCACGGCTCTGTGAGTCACTGAAGGCAGTGTTACCCAAGCACACTGCAGCTCAGCGGCTCCACACGTGTCTCCAGCCCAGAGCATGCTGGGACTGCATGCAGACGACTCATGCATAGAATCAGCCCTCAATTTCTGGCACAGGGGCTCCATTACCATCACGCCTTAGGGTGTTCTGGGAGAGTGAAACACAGGGTCGACAGGGTCAAACAATGCATCGCCAGTGCTGGACCCAACACCATATTCAGTGTTGCTGGCGTGCCACAGGTTTCTGCTGGACCAGCAGTCTCCGCATGAGCAGCTCTCCATCCCAGCAGCATGGTGGGAAAACCGGCTGTGAGTGGCACCTTCACTCTGTACACAAACAAAGGCACAGACACTCACAGTCTATGGCTCACAGCAGATTTTTGGAGCCCTCTGGCATCCATTCCTGGGAAAGACAACATTCCATTTGCTGGGCTGCTTGGCCCGTCAGTGTTTTGATGAGCTCTCAGAGACTCGGCACTGAGGCTCGAAGTCCTGGTGCCTTTGTCTGAAGTTGCAATAGCGGCACCTTCACCAGCATTCACCAATGCTTCCCCGCACTTCCCCATGCATCCTGCTTTGGGACAGGTGGGGGGAGTCAGGGCGTGAGCGGTGTTTAGCACTGCTCTTAGTCCATCATCCAACGAGGTCAAGCTTCTTTCATTCACTTGGCAAAGGTGATTTACTGTCTGGCACTTTCTATAAATGTTAAGCTGACAGGCTGGAAGATTGAAACTAGACCCCTTTAGCACCATCCTCCCATTTTTATTTATTATTTTTCAGATTAAAAATGTATTTATTTGTTCTGACAGAAGTTTTATAAAGTTTCAGCTGGCTATTATGTATATGAATTTCCTGATCTAAATGACTGGTTTGAAAAACCTTCAGGGTAGATCTTAAATGTCTCCTATTCCTATTTTAATCCCTGCTAATCAGTATTGTTTGTATCCAAGCCATGCAACAACAGATAGCAAAACTAAGATCTTTCCTCTTCTATAGCAACACAATAACTTATGTACGTCCCTCCTCAGCGTTCGTCCTACCAGCTGGGATTCCACCAATCAGGCCTCAAGTTTAGTGAGACATCATGGAGATCAGTTCTCAACTGAGGGCAACTCTGGTGGTGAAAAGGTAGGACCACATAGTACTCCCTGGGGGGCATCTGGGGTCAAACGGTCAGGAGAAACACGCACAACGGATTCTGCCTGCGGCTGTCAACTTCAGCCTGAGCAGTGCCTATGGGTGTCAACTGGACCAGAG
Source organism: Paramormyrops kingsleyae (assembly GCF_048594095.1). Classification (NCBI taxonomy): domain Eukaryota; kingdom Metazoa; phylum Chordata; class Actinopteri; order Osteoglossiformes; family Mormyridae; genus Paramormyrops; species Paramormyrops kingsleyae. Next base: position 615,935 of record NC_132800.1, on the reverse strand, counting down.
ATGGATTAGGTCTGTCCAGAGATGCAGGGGCTCCGTAGCTCAGGCAAAATTGGTTTAGATCTGTCATTGACCTGCTGACAGAGGTGCATACTGGGAAGGCCACATATGAATCCATTCTGAGGGTGTGCTTGTCTTTTATACTTCCTGTTAGTGGTCAGACAGATGAAATTGCAGAATGTGGTCTGCAGTCTGTTGAACAGTTCAGGTTAACGGAATATTGATCCAGAGCATGGATCCCAATGGAAGCTGACTCCCAGCACAGCAGAGGCATTAAATATAAGGAAAGAAATGAATATTGCTGAATGACAGTTATGAAGAAAAGTGGGCCTAGTGGAGTATAACATATACCTAGCCAGCTCTCACCAAGGCATAATGACTCGGTTCATTCACATTGAAAGGTATGACATGAAGCACTTCAGCGATTTCTACAGACACCGGGAAAACATTAAAAGAATTCACAGACATCTGAAAGCACCAAATATACCTATAGCCACTGGTATTAATGTCAGTTTTTCTATGATATATGGGTTAAACGGAGGGTTTTAAAAAGTGGCGTACTGCAGAGTAGACTTTGGTACAATCCAGAGGGATGGTCTCCTTTGTACTGAAGCCATTTAAAACTAATGTCTACTTAGGAGACATTACTCTATAAAGAGCAAGTTGAGGGAGGCGTAAAGACAATTTCTCCACAGGTATTAATAAAGTATCAGTTATTCTAATTATTTAAAATGACTTTACCTTAAGAAGCTTACTAACAGAACAGTGTTCTTTATTTTTTAAATCATTTTCCCACTTTTTGCTGCTGTTCTCTTTCAAGACGAAGGGAATAATGATAAACTGAGGTAAGCCTTCAGTAGCATTTACAGTAGTGTGGTGTCCAGCTAGCAGCATTTACCTGGTCACACTGTAATGGTGTCACGTCGAGGGCAAGGACAGAGGCGAAGACAGGGATGGAGGAAAACCAAAAGGGGCTTTATTAAAGAAAACTACACTACAGGAAGGGCGAAGGAAACAGACCACAAGGGGTCCAAACAGGGTAGGGAGGATCAGGCAAGAACACTAGACACAGGACACACTGGGGAGCACATGCAGGCAGCAACATCAATGACTGGACTGAGGATCGCAGGACTGAAGGACACTTTTTACAGGGCATGTGAGGGAGCAGATGGGACAGCGGGGAAGACAGCAGGCTATACGTACACTAAGATGGGAGACACAGTGGAAGAGGGCAGGGCAAGACACCAGATGGGCACTGCTGCGGGACAAGGGCGCAGAGACCGAACACCATTAGGGGACGAGACAGACCAGGGTAGGCAGGGGCAACACCAGCACAGGGCACTCTGGGGGCAAGACGGGACACCACTAGGAGAACTTATATATTGTCTTATTGTTATTGTCTTATTGTTTTTAAGTTTAACACAAATATTTTCTCTTACCATTTAAATATAAACAACCATATTTAGAATAATGGCCACAGCATCTACAGTTTAAACAACTAATTATAAATATATTTCAATTGTGCCGCAAAATTTGCATGTACTATATCAGTGTCACGATCCGCTCCGTCCGATCCCGATGTGTGCCACGCCCCCTCATTACCTTGTGTTCATTCCTGTTTGTGATCATCTGTGTCCTGTTTCATTTGATTAGTCCTGTGTATATTAGACCGCGTCTCCCCATGTATGCCAGATTCGGCATTGTATTGTCCGTGGATGTCTCTGCGTGCTTGTCATTTGCCAATTAAACCCCGTTACCTGACTTCCTGGCTGCTGTCGCCTGCTTCCCGGCTCGCCTCCGTTGCCGAACGTGACAATCAGAACATAAAAATAAATATAGAATTAAGTATGCTAACAAAACATAATCTGAAGAAATAGCAAGAAACATACGAAGAGATGCTGCTCACCTCTGCGCCATCTCTCTGTCAGAAAGTTTTTGTTCAACCTGCAATTATTTTGTTAGAACTATTGAAACCACCGAGATTTTTAATTGGTCGAAAAGTATGAAGATATGTATTGTCATTATTTTCAACGAATGAAAACAAAGAATTTATTGTCAGGGAGGGACGAATTTGTAGCTGGTCCAATCAGGAGTAGTATCTTTAGTTTGTGCATACTGTAGCTGGGCGTGATTGGATATCTAGCCGCCTTTCAAGCCCCCGAATCATGTATCTACTTGTCAATAGGAAACCACGCAGCTCTGTCTATAATGTCTGTCTGTAATTTTTTTTATGACATTATGTTTTTGCTAGGCAGCATTACGGTAATGCGTAATACCGCTGTATTGGGGGTGTACCACCGCTGTATTTCCATAGCTTGTTGACGCAATTAGCATTTTAGCGACGTTGGTAGGGCGACGTCAACTCTCAGCGAATTTCATAGGCAACATCTACAATTCAGGAACTAGTAGGTCTTCAGATAGCTGTTCACGCTTTTGAGAAAGAAGACTATAGTTCTTGTTATTCAAATTCTGTATCCTGGTATTTTTAATTTCGAAGATATGTAATATACAAGTTTTTTGATAGACTAAATTTTGGTTTGATTTCTATTTTATTTTATGTTAAATAACGTTCATATAAAATCATTTTAGAATTAGTGCAGTGTTTCGTTTAAAATTAGTGCAGTGTCCTTAAAAACTGCATGTTCAAACCTAACGCCATGCCATAACTGCTTTGCAGATATTTCATTCAGGAATCTATAGAGGATATACGTAAGCCAGTCTGTGTATGTTTGTGTCTATGTGTGTTTGGGTGGGTGGTCATGTATATATTATGTTGTGGGGACCAAATGTCCCCACAGTGTTATAAAAACATGTTATTTTGACTTTGTAGGGACATGTTTTTGGTCCCCAAAAGAAAAAACTGACTCAGTTTTATAAAATTCTGTTAATGCAATCAAAGGAATAATAATTCCAAAAGTCTTGTATTTTGTTTGGTTACTTACTGTTACTTCTTGCTTACTACTGCAGGGATTTTGGATTAAGGTTGCCATAATTAGGATTGGGGTTATGCCCATACAAATGAATGGAGAATCCCCACAAAGACTCAGATACCTAATCTGTGTGTGTGTGTGCGCGCACACGTGTGTGTGTGTCTGTTTGTGTGTGTGGATTAGGTTTATATTACATGGTGGGGACCAAATGTCCCCCGCAATGTGATAAAAACCTGTTATTTTGATGCTTTGGGGGTGTTTTTCAGGTCCCCACAAAGATCTGTCAATACTAATAAAAAACTAAAGATGCCAGAAGTCTTGTATTTGGTTTGGTTACTTATGGTTAACGTTAGGGCTGGGTAGGGGTTAAGGTTGTCATGTTGGATTACAGTTTTCCTCATAGAAATGAATGGAGAGTCCCCACGAAGATATAATTATAACCCTATGTGTGTGTGTGTGTGTGTGTGTGTGTGTGTGTGTGTTGTGTGTGTGGTATCAGATCAGTTCCTGAGAGTTCAGTAGTCTGACGCCATGTTTCTGAGTCTGGGTGTGAAGGCCTGAATGCTTTTCCAGATGCTAGGAGGGTGAAAAGATAATGTGAGGGGTGGGTGGGGTCATCCACAATGTTGGTGGCTTTGCGGATGGAATGTGTGATGTGAATGTGCATGATGGATGGGAGAGAGACTCTAATGATCTTCTCAGCTATCCTCACTATCTGCTGGTCTTGTGATCTGAGGCTTGGAAAAACATGTTGTGCTGCTCAACCTTAGCACAATGATATGGGTGAATCATGGACGCAATAGAATTTGGGGATGATTAGTCCATACAGGGACAGAATCATTCCATACCTCAATCACCTCGTACGTATGTCTGCTAGGTGGAGTTGGAGTTGCTCCTAACTGTGCACAGTGGAGTTGAACAATCACAACTTCCCAGAATTTTACAGTAACAGGAGGACAGTGAACAACTCTTATTAATTCTATGCTGTGTGGACGATGGATGTAATCGCCCACGAGTTTGCCTTAATACACAGGACATTCAAGCCATTGCAGAATACAAACCACAAATGCAGCTCCCTCCACCAGCAACGCCAATGTAGAAACTGCCACAAAATCCATGCCCCCTGATAACCAGCCCCTTATATTTTCACTACCGTCGTGGGGACCGTACTACAAAGAGTCAACGCAAGGTAAGCTGCAAAGTGCAAACAAATTTACAACTCACCATACATAGTGCACTACGTTTACTTTGTTTGTACTATGTGTACAGTCTTTGCACCTTGTCTGTTTGGCACTATATGTCGGTCATTCCTGTTATTCAGTGACTTTTCTGTCCTCATGGTTTACTTATATTTTCTCTAACATGAGTCACATATTTAAAACAAATATATATTTAGGTCTTCGTTATCACGTAAACAGAGACAATACGTATTAAAACTTTTATTGATATATGTATTAAGGCTGCCGTGATTAGTGGGCGTAGTCGATGACATGTTCTTCATGAATATCACTACGCAATTATTGGAGTAGTTATTCTCTAAAGCCCTGCAGTGACATGTAGTTTGTTGTTGTCAAAATGGGAGGGGCCAATACAAAGCACGGGTCTTAGGGAATTCTGATTAAATATACAGGCTTATTAATCCTGTTAATATAATTAGCATATGACCACTATTACTGTAAATAAATTCACAAACCGCAAAACTAACACCAATTGTCTGTCTACCTGCAAGGATCTGTCTGCAGACTGAAAAACTGGGGAATGAAGTGTAAACCGACCAATCAAACCACAATGGACTCGTTGGGGGAGGGATTAGACAGAGGGTGAATAGAGATGTGCATCATGAGAAAACAATATGTTCTTTTCGAACACTGAAGCATGCATACTCTATTCTAGTAGATCATAAATATAATATTATAAACTGAAAGTGAGCAAAATAATGCCCTTTAAGCAACAGTAGGCTGCTGTCCATGGTGCTGAAAACCTGGATTGTCAAATTTTACATTCAATTTTTTCACCTACTTTAACTGTAACCCTCTTATTTTGTTGGCAGTGATGCTCTGTGAAGTCTACAGAGGTGGGTATAGAAAGGATTAAAGTGGGTAATATGTGATTTAGATTAACTATTTTAAACCTGCATTGTAAAATAAAATGTGAACAGATGAAACACCAATACATTCAATCAATTAGTCCTTGTCTGAAATGGTCAAATTTTCCTTTTAAACAAGAGATCTTTTTTTTTTCAGAACAGTCTGGGTGCATCTTCTGTCCTACCAGACCGGGGTCGTGGTAAGAGCACTTCTTCTTAAGAAGTGGTTCTCAGTGGTTGGCTCACCATCTCCTTCGACAAGGAGAGAATTCAAATCATGTGGTTCTTCTGGATCTTCAAAAAAACCCAATCAAGACTCCAACTTAGCAACACCTGCAGTTTGTTGTTGCAAATAATAAAGTATTTGAGTGACTAGAGGGGATACCTGACTACCTAAGAGAGAAGCGGATTTATCCAGGACTGGGTCATGGACAACTTTGGCATCTGTTCCTGTAATGAGCTCATAATCATGGAGTTTAAGGATATGGCTAGATAGGTCCAGGAAGAATGAGCTTTGTGGGGGTGGGGGCATAAGCAGCAGCCAAACAGATCTTACTTCCCCCAACTCAGACAGGATACAGCAGAACCTGTGGTGAGCATCAGCCCCAGAATCGAGAGTGAAAATTTGAGGGGCAGGTTGGACATTTAATTAAACAACAGCAACAATGTAACAGTCATGCAATTTTGTGATTAATAACTGGGGTGGAGACAGCAACTCCTGGATGGGCAAACAAAGCAATCAGAGCTGCTACAGGGAAGCACATTGCACAGCAGCCATAGCGATCATGGTGACCTGCAGGAATTGGCCGGCGAACTCGGTGCAGTTCAATGGCGTTAAATAGGGAGAGTTCCAAGATACTGGAAGTCATCCATGGTAATATTCACATCCTCAAGAGTATCATATAAAACTTGTGTAAGCCTCAACTCCTTCAATGCCCTGATCGGGGCATTCATCGCTTTCCTATCTGCAGCTGTTTTAGCACTAAAATATTGGTAAAAAAAGAGATTCTCCTACAAAAAGTCAGAAAAGTCAAAGTGCATGATAATAGGAGGGGGACGTGAAGAGTTTTCTGACGGCCGTACAGCCTATGAGCACAGCGAATGGCTGACTGAAAGGCAGAGAGCTGAGGGAAAGTAGGGGCCTGAGTTACTGTATCACACCCAGCCAGGGCGTTGAGGGTGTCCGGCTTGGTGACCTCAGGATTAGGTCTCTGCCTTTTGCAGATGATGAGGTCCTGTTGGCCTCATCGGACCGTGACCTTCAGCTCTCGCTGCGACAGTTCGCAGCCAAGTGTGAAGCGGTTGGGATGAGAATCAGCACCTCCAAATCCGAGACCATGGTCCTCAGCCGGAAAAGGGTAGAATGCTCTCTCTGGGTCGGGGATGGGGTCCTTCCCCAAGTGGAGGAGTTTAAGTATCTCGGGGTCTTGTTCACGAGTGGGGGGACGATGGAGCGGGAGATCTACAGGCGGATCGGTGCGGTGTCCACAGTGATGCGGGCGCTGCATCGGTCTGTCAAGGTAAAGAAGGAGCTGAGCCAAAAGGCGAAGCTCTCGATTTACCAGTCGATCTACGTTCCTACCCTCACCTATGGTCACGAGCTGTGGGTAGTGACCGAAAGAACGAGATCGCGAGTGCAAGCGGCCAAAATGAGTTTCCTCCGCAGGGTGGCTGAGCTCTCCCTTAGAGATAGGGTGAGGAGCTCGGTCATTCGGGAGAGACTCAGAGTAGAGTCGCTACTCCTCCGCATCGAGAGGAGCCATCTGGTCAGGATGCCTCCTGGACGCCTCCCTGGAGGTGTTCCGGGCATGTCCCACTGGGAGGAGGCCCCGGGGAAGACCCAGGACATGCTGGAGGGACTATGTCTCTCGGCTGGCCTGGGAACGCCTCGGGATTCCCCCAGAGGATCTGGATGAAGTGGCCGGGGAGAGGGAAGTCTGGGTTTCCCTGCTGAGACTGCTGCCCCCGCGACCCGACCTCGGATAAGCGGATGGATATTCTTGTACTGTCCACTTTCTCCCGTGACAATGCAAATTTCCCACTTGTGGGACTAATAAAGGAGTATCTTATCTTATCTTATCTTATCTTATCATCTTAATTAGGGAATCTCCAGTGTGTGACTGCCCTCTAGTGGATAAACAAAATTCAACTACATAAGTCAATAGATAGTGTTTTCCAATCATTTTCACACTTGTCTCAATACCATGTCCACTTTTTCAAAACACTTCACACTGTGAACTTTACAAACATGCACCTGAGCATATCAGTTAACTTTCGGTGCAATATGCACTAAAACCACCAGAACACTTCACACTTCACCCAAAAGTGACACACGCTGCCAAACCTATAGCACACGCACTCTCTCACAAGATGACTTTGTCACACAAAGAACAATGCATGAAAAAACACAAACAACTTGAAGCGCTGCAAAATGCATATATATGATGTGTTGTTGTATCCTATATTTTCACACGTTTATTGCAAAGTAAAAGAAAAACGTATGCCATTTCTTACAGTAAACATTGTAATACAAACAAATAATACAGTAAATAAATTCAGCTGCGCAATACACTGGAAAAGAAAAATACATTACAGCCACCTACTGAAAGTACATTACATTCAATACAGAAAAAAACAAAACAAACATAGCCAAATAGCAAAGTTTGACTGTATACAGTTAAGTATACTGTTGTCCTGGACTAATCCATTTGGTCCCTTGCATTTGGCCATAAATTTTCATCGACATCACACTGAATATTTTCTCTTGCAATACACCAAGGAAAAAATCTCTTTGAGTGTCTTATCCAGCTCTGGATGTCCTCCACATGGATGTCCACACACCCAGCAGCCATTGCATCTAAAAGCGACATCTGATCATGTGGGCGATGGTCATATACCTTCCATCCCCATGCAGAAAAAAATCCTTCAGTCGGGTTGAGGAATGGAGAGTATGGTGGCAAGAATAATGACATCATCCAGGGATGGGCTATAAACCACTCTGTGACTTGGCGGGAATGATGAAAGGCCACATTGTCCCACACAATCACAGATACCAGTAAATTCTTCCTCTCCCTCCTGTGGGAGGTAAATGCTAAATCCTACAGTAGTGGGTTACAGTAAAGACAAACGTGCATCGATGCATCAGTTTTTTCCTGGAGACTTCCCTCAAATCACACCACTACAGTAATATATACACCAATCAAATGCCTTCAGTCAGAATGCTCTACATAGTGTATAGTACCTGTTGCTTTGCCTGAAAATCCTGACAATTGATGCCTCTGTGGATCTAGGCAGGTGGAGTGGAACTCTTAGACCCACTTTCCTCAGGGACAGACCATGATTTCCAACATGGTCAAATACTGTGGCTCTGATTTCATCAGTAGCCAAGATTCTTCCTCTTCCTCTCCGTTTGTGTCTTCTTGCTCTTCCTCTGCCTCTTACTGCATCCATTTTTCACTAGCTAAAGAAAAATGGCAATGGAAAATGCCAATCCAAAGATTTGCACATATGGCAAATTGGCACTAACCTCACAAATTACTAGATAGGTGCTTAGCTGAAATTATAGGCAGGTATGTGTTTTCATTCAGCTTTCCAGCTTCAAGCATTGTAAAGTGCTGTAGTTGTACAAAGTTTTGCTGGTGGCAAACACTGACTGAGAGAAGTATTCATGAAATTTGGGGGAAGTGGTGATTGAATGCATATTGTGTCAAAGCAATGCAAAAGCATACATAGTTTAGCTCACATAGTCCAATTTTATGGTGCATGTGTTAAGTGGACAAGGTAAAAAGTGGACATGGTATTGAGACACGCGTCAAAATGATTGGAAAAAAGTGTAATACATTTAACCCCCGTATGTTTTATGGCTTCACTGTGAGGCTTGACTTATTTCCCTCCTCAATGATCAGTTTAATATAACTGGTGAAGCTGTAAATTAGTTTAGTCATGACTTCAGAAGTTACCCTGACAAGGGTTTTCTGTACAATCAGAGATGGAGCTGCTGGTTGGGCTGGTCATCGCCTGCTTTTTCTGACTGATGTAGGTCTGAATGTAAAGTTTCAAACTGCTTAATATGTATTAATCTGTTTTATAATGTTCACACAAAAACAGCTTTTAATGTGTGTTGCACCTTACATCTCCTACTGTACAATGTGCTTCTGCATTTGATTCCTCCTTGACTGGGGGGTAAAGAGAAATAACTAGCAAGAAAGACAGAGAGAAACTTTTCGGAGGTGCTATTGTACAAAGTTGAACTGATTGTCCAAAGACTTCTTGCTGTCAAATTTAAATGTGATTTTTGTGTCTCTTTCAGTAAATTATCTTGAAATACATTGATATCTGAAGTTAACTGAGGCCCTTGCTATTCATTGTGTCCGACTCTCCAATCCTTACCTCTCCCTACAAACCTAGACACTGGTCCACTGTAATCTACCTGCATGATCGGGTCGCTCCTGTTGGTAGCAGGTTACATGTCAGACCACTGTAGATGCAGCAGTATGCATTGCAGCCTCTTATGTGCACGCAATGAAGGTACACTGGTGAAGCTTCTCCATGCCATACAGAATAGGGAAGCACTGGAGGCAGTGTGTGGCTCAGTGGGTTAAGCCTCTGTGGCTGTGATTGGAAAGTCACTGGTTCAAGCCCAACCTCAGCATGTCTGTGGCTGCTTTAAATGAGGCCCTTAACCCCCAGCTTCCTGGGCACTGCCATGGGTGGCTGCCCTTCACAGCCAGGTTCCCCTTTGCCTAAGGAGAGCAGTTTGGGGGAAGGATAAAGAGAATCTTTCCACAGGCATCAATGAAGTATCTATTGTTAGAGGCTCCTTTTCTATCTGAGCATATCCTTGCTCAGTTTGCATGAGTGCTCTGCTCCCAAAAGCCACTGGTTTCCTGCATTGTATCACAGCTGCACCCAAACTGGTGTCTGAAGCATCACACTGGAGAATCAAGTCTTCCTTGGGATCATAATATTTCAGTACCGGTGCATTCACAATGGACTCTCTGATTTTGGAGAATGCAGCATCCTGAATGTCTGTCCACTCCCACAAACTGCCTTCATGGGTCAATTGTCGCAGAGGCTCACACTGGTCTGAACGGTGGCTGCAAAACTTGGCTAAGAAATTTACCATTTTTAGGAGTCTTTGCCCCCCTGCTTTGGGCATCTGCTGGATTGCTTTGCCTTTTTCTGGATCAATTTGAAGTCCATCCACTGTCAGTAAATATCCTATGAATGGAACAGCGTCTGTCTCAGTCTTAGTTTACATTTAGCTTGATGTTTTCCTCAGTACATCTGTCTATAAATTACGTCAGTGTTCTGTCACGATCTTTCTCTGCCAGTTCCATTGTGTCTCCCTCACCTGTGATTGAAATGCCATCTGTAATCACATGAACTCCCTCCAAGCCGTTCCAGGGCTCAGTCATCTTTGGAAAATCTCTGGAGCAGTGCTGATGCCCATAGGTATGCACAGCCACCTGTACCTGCCACAAGGGGGCGAGAAAGTGGTCGGGTAGCTGAAGTTTTCCTCCAGCTTGACATGCCAACAGCCATTTCTGATGTCACACACTGAAAAGCTTCTTTAGATCTAGCAAGATGTCATCAATGGTAGGGAGAGGAAAATGGTTCCTCTTCAGTGCTTTATTCAGTGGTTTAGGGTCTGTACACACGCTGAGCTCACCGTTTCGCTTCTTTGTGAATTCTGCTCTAAAATAGCTGTTAATTACTACAGGAATTTTGGTGGTAATGTCTATTAAAGAATGTTTACAAATATCATAAATTGGATTAAAGAAGTAACTGGAGCAGTTGAATAGTTCTGCAGTCTCTGTCATTCAATTCAATTCAATTTTATTTATATAGCGCATTATCACAATGTCTCAATGATCTTTACATTTCTGCCTCGTAAGGACCCCCCATTGAGTAAGCCAAAGGCAATGGTGGCAAGGAAAAACTCCCTAAGAGGAAGAAACCTTGGGAGGAACCAGACCCAAAGGGGGAGCCCATCCTCCAGGGGCCAGCAGATGAGTCAAACAAACAAGATGAAATGACTAAGCTAATACAGACAAGATGAAATGACTAAGCTAATACAGGGGTTGAAATATATGTCTCAATGCAGCGGCCGACCGGTGCAGGCACGTGGTGCTTGATGCACGATGGCAGGATTAATAGACACACAGCCGCAGGGTGGATGGCGAGGCATCGTGTTGAGCCAAGGGCAGGCAGGTTGGAGGGTAGGTGCCGGAGGTGGAGGTAGTTGTCTTGCAGGCCGCAGAGGCATAAACTCTTCAACGACATTGTGCTCCATGGAGCACACCCCAGAAGGGGTGAGGGAGGAAGTAAGAATAATTGTGTATTAGCCAGAGTTGAGGAAACCAGAGGCAGTGCAAGCAAAACGATCGAGTGCAATATTCGTCTAGGCTCCGGCAGATCTGGGTATAGCAGCATGAGAAATAGGGAGAGACAGGCGGGAACACAGGCATGGGGACTCCCTGAACATCAGCACTCTAGTGTAGAGCCAGAGTGACAGCACTGACGCCTCAGTTTATCCAAAGCCAATGACACCGATCCCCACCCAGCTCTTCACCTCATACTGTTAGTCTGACTGGGAGTGAGCGACTAGCTGGAACCAGAACTAGGTTTCCTATACGCTAAGCTATACAAGTGCGTTTTTAATCTAGACTTGAAAAGCGAGAGTGTGCCTGAATCCCGCACATCCGCCGGGAGACCATTCCACAGCTGCGGAGCTCTGTAAGAGAATGCTCTGCAGCCTGCCGTAGCCCTGTCTACTTCAGGAACTAATAGATATCCTGCTCCTTGTGAACGAAGCAGGCGAGGAGGGTTGTAAGGGACCAGAAGATCATTGAGATATTGTGGTGCAAGGCCATTCAGAGTTTTGTAAGTCAATAGTAATAATTTGTAGTCAATCCTAAACTTGACCGGTAGCCAGTGCAGGGAAGTATGTAACTGGGGGGAAACGGAAAGCCCCAAAAAATCATATTATAAGTAGGCACTGTAATAGGCCTACCCTTTGTTGTCTGTATTTAAACGCCAGGAGTATTAGGAATAAAATTCATGATTTAGAGGCTCTTATCTCATCAGACTCTTATGATATTATAGCAATAACTGAAACGTGGTTGAGTGATAAGGATGGACAAGAATATAATATGGATGGTTACACATTGTTCCGTAAAGACCGTATAGGTAAGAAGGGAGGTGGTGTTGCAGTATATGTAAAGGAAAACTTGCAGGCAAGGGAGCTTACTGATATAAGTAAAAGTACGGAAGCTATATGGGTAAAATTAGATGCTACAAACTCAAATAGCCTAATTGTCGGTGTTTGTTACAGAGCACCCAATGTAGCTGTTGAGGAAAGCAGATTGTTATACAGTGATATTAGGATTATGAGCAATAAAAATGATGTGGTAGTTATGGGTGATTTTAATCTACCGGGGATGCAGTGGGACATTGTTGCTGGCTCTTCTGAAAATGAACTTGACATGGTGGGATTAGTACAGGATTGTTTTTTTACTCAGTTTGTTAACACCCCTACCAGGGGAGATGCCATTCTTGATCTTGTTTTGTCTAATAACCAGGACAGGATTGGTAAATTAGATGTTTTAGAACCACTTGACAGTAGCGATCATAACATGGTTAAATTTGAGGTTAAGTTTAGTGCCCGAAGAGCAAAGTCCAAATCAAAAATATATAATGTTAGGAAGGCTAACTTCAATTGTATGAGATTAAAACTAGAAACTGTGAACTGGATGGAGTTAATTAACAAAACTGTTGAAGAGGCATGGGGATTTTTTAAAAGCACATTATTGCAAGTACAAGAGGACTTCATACCTGTTTCTAACAAGAATAAATCAAGGAAATTGCAACCTAGGTGGTTTAATAGGGACATAAAGTATAAAGTAAGGAGGAAAAGGGCTTTGTTCCAGAGATGGAAAATAACTGATGATGACATAATAAAGCAAGAGTATCTAAATCTACAGGCTGAGTTAAAAAATGACATTAGACGAGCTAAAAGGAATGTCGAAAGGAAGATCGCATTGGAGGCTAAGGATGACGTTAAAAGTTTCTTCCAGTATTTTAACTCTAAAAGAGCTCTAAAAGCTGAAATCACTAATCTGCAGGATAGTAAGGGTCTTATAATTGAAAACGACATTGACATAGTAAATGAGTTCAATGATAGTTTTGCACGGGTATTCACTGTTGAGGACACTAGTAACTTACCAGTTCTTATTACTAATCCAACATCGTCTATAACTAATATATATATAACTGAAGCTGATGTTTTGCAAAGCCTAGCTAAGCTCAAAATAAATAAATCACAGGGCCCTGATGGCATCTTACCTATAGTGTTAAAAGAGATGAGGGATATTATTTGCCAACCCTTAACATTACTGTTTCAAAAATCCTTATCTGAAGGTGTGGTACCTTCTGATTGGAAGCATGCCAACATAACGCCCATTTTCAAAAAAGGGGATAGAAGTAATTTGTCAAACTATAGGCCAATCAGTCTAACTTGTATAACTGGTAAAGTTATGGAGGCTATAATCAAAGAGAAAATGGTAGATTACCTGGACTCAAATAACATTTTGAGGGATAGCCAGCATGGATTTAGGAGAGGTAGATCCTGTTTAACAAATCTGTTGGAGTTTTTTGAGGAAGCTACTCAGGAAGTTGATGATAAGAAGGCCTATGATGTCATCTATTTAGATTTCCAAAAGGCTTTTGATGTTGTTCCCCACAAGAGGCTCTCACTTAAACTCAAAGCGACAGGTATTTTAGGAACTGTAGCGACTTGGATTGATAACTGGTTAACGGATAGGAAGCAGCGAGTAGTTATAAGAGGCTCGATGTCACAGTGGGCCTGCGTTCATAGTGGGGTACCGCAGGGTTCAATTTTAGGACCACTTTTGTTCCTTATTTACATAAATGATATAGACACCAATATATACAGTAAACTGGTGAAATTTGCAGATGACACCAAGGTGGGTGGTGTAGCAGATACTGAACTAGCGGCTCAGCAGCTACAGCGGGATCTTAATTTAATTAGTGACTGGGCTGACACCTGGCAGATGAAATTTAACATAGACAAATGTAAGGTACTCCATGTAGGGAGCAGAAATATAAAGTACAGGTATTTTATGGGACCTACTGAAATAAAGGTAGCTGATTATGAGAAAGACCTTGGTGTGTATGTAGATGCTTCCATGTCTCATTCTCGCCAGTGCGGGGAAGCAATAAAAAAGGCCAATAGGATGTTGGGGTATATCTCCAGGTGTGTGGAGTTTAAGTCAAGGGAGGTAATGCTAAGATTATACAATTCCTTGGTGAGACCTCACCTAGAATATTGTGTACAGGTTTGGTCACCATATCTTAAAAAGGACATAGCGGCCTTAGAAAAGGTGCAGCGTAGGGCCACAAGAATGATTCCTGGTCTTAGAGGAATGTCATACGAGGAAAGGTTATTTGAGCTAAATCTGTTCAGCCTCAAGCAAAGGAGACTGAGGGGGGACATGATTCAGGTCTATAAGATTCTAACAGGTTTGGATGCTGTTCAACCGAATAGTTACTTCAGCATTAGTTCAAATACAAGAACTCGTGGCCATAGGTGGAAATTAGCGGGAGAACATTTCAAACTGGATTTAAGGAAACACTTCTTTACACAGCGTGTAGTCAGAGTATGGAATAGTCTTCCTGATAACGTAGTGCAAGCTGAATCCTTGGGTTCCTTTAAATCAGAGCTAGATAAGATTTTAACAACTCTGAGCTATTAGTTAAGTTCTCCCCAAGCGAGCTCGATGGGCCGAATGGCCTCCTCTCGTTTGTATATTTCTTATGTTCTTATGTTCTTATGTTCTTAAGACAGGATAGGGCTAATGTGATCAAATTTTTTAGTTTTTGTTAGAACTCTGGCAGCTGCATTTTGTACTAACTGAAGTTTATGTAGGGATCCAGATGGACAACCCGAAAGGAGGGCATTGCAGTAGTCCAATCTAGAAGTTATAAAGGCATGTATTAGTTTTTCTGCATCTTGAAAGGACAGCAACTTCCGAAGCTTGGCTATGTTCCGTAGATGATAAAATGCCGTACTGGTAATGCTATTTATGTGAGCACTGAAGCAGAGGTCGGAGTCTACCAGGACACCAAGATTTCTGACCACTGTTTTAAATTGAGTAGGGAGGCCGCTAGGGTTGGGGTTTACAAACTTATTGCGGGCCTCCTTAGGACCGATTAAAAGAACCTCAGTTTTTTCAGTATTTAACATGAGGAAATTCCTTGCCATCCAACAACGGATGTCTAGCAGACAGTCGGCTAAAGAAGAGAGCTGGGATGCGTCACTAGGTTTAACAGATATATACAATTGTGTATCATCAGCATAACAATGAAAATTAACACTGTAATTTCTAATTATGTTACCAAGCGGTAGCATATATAGATTGAACAGTAGGGGGCCCAGCACTGATCCCTGCGGGACACCATATCTTACTTTAGTGGCTATGAATGACTCATTTTTTACATGGACAAACTGGTAACGATCAGTGAAATACGAACGAAACCACAGTAGTGCTATCCCTTTAATGTCAATCAATGTTTCCAACCGGTCCAAAAGAATATTATGGTCTACAGTATCGAATGCTGCAGTTAGATCCAGTAAGAATAATAGCGATATACAGCCACGGTCGGAAGCCATAAGCAAGTCGTTTATCACTTTGACTAAGGCCGTTTCTGTGCTATGATTGGGTCTGAAACCAGACTGATATAGCTCGTTAGCATTATTATCTTGAAGAAAGGAGGACAGCTGGTGAGCAACAACTTTCTCAAGAATTTTAGAAATGAAGGGAAGATTTGAGATGGGTCTATAGTTTCCTAAGTCACTAGGTTCAAGATTTGGTTTCTTTAGGATAGGTCTAATAACAGCCATTTTAAAAGATTTAGGAACATATCCAAGACTAAGAGATGAGTTTAACAAGTTTAACAATGTAGTGCTAATCAGTGGTGCAATTTCCTTAAGTCGATTGGTGGGTATTGGGTCATCAAGGCTAGTAGTGGGTTTGCAAGAGGAAATTAACTGAAGGAGTTCTGTCTGCACTACAGGAGTGAAACATTCAAAGATGTTATCATTAGTACTAATAACACTAGCACTAGCAGAGGATTGGTGGTTGTGTGCAACCGTGGGCGTGCTCGTGATGGTATGTCTAATCGTGGTTATTTTATTATTAAAAAACGCAATAAAGGCATCACTACCAAGAGCTTCTGGGACATGTGAGTTTAACATTGAACGATTCTTTGTTAACCTAGATACAGTTTCAAATAGGAATTTAGGATTGGTTTTGTTATTTTCTATTAGTTTAGAGAGATACATAGACCTAGCAGTCATTAGTGCATGTCTATACTTAGACAGGCTCTCTTTCCAGGCAAATCTAAAAACTTCTAATTTTGTTGACCGCCATTTGCGTTCTAGCTTTCGTGAAGCTTGTTTAAGTTCACGTGTACGGTTAGAGTACCAGGGGGCAGGTTTCTTATCCCTATGTTTTATTTTCTTGAGTGGTGCTACATGATCAAGAGTGGTACGAAATGATTCTACCATGTTCACGGTTACCTGTTCAAGTTCATTTACACATGACACTTCAGAGGTTAGGTTAAAGGACTGTGGGAGCTGTTCCAGAAAAGTTGCAGCGGATAATGAGGCTATGGAACGTCTAGTATCGTACCTCTGGTCTGGGGCCTTAGGGGAGTTATGTTGTATTTGAAATGTTAAAAGGTAATGATCTGAAAGTAGAGGATTCTGAGGGATAATTGATATGTGTTCTACCAGGACACCATGACTAAGAATCAGGTCTAGGGTGTGGTTACAGGCATGAGTTGGCCCAGTTACATTCTGATGTACACCGACAGAGTCAAGAATGGCAGTAAATGCTTTTGTTACTGGATCACTTTCATTTTCCATATGAATATTAAAATCACCAACAATCAAGGCCTTGTCGGTAGTAACCACCAAGCTTGTTAGCTTGTCATTGCCACGCCATGACAGAATGACTCCCTAAGCAGGATGATCCCCAGACTCTGTGACACCCCGTCTGTTGGGATTCGTGTCCTTTGCTCCTGCAGGTGACCCAGTGGTGATGGGGTCAGGGCCCCAGTCCTTGGTATCTGTTTTGGTCCCAGCACCCAGCCTCCTGCCTTGGCCCAAGCCACTGGCCTACGTACCTCAGTGGATCGTCAACAGTCCACTAATTGATCCATGGAGCGATAGTGACTGGAGGAGCCCAAGGAAGAGGAAGACCTTACTGGGCTTCTTGTAGTGACGCAGACAACCTGCCCTTACTGCTCCCTCTTGTTGCCCAGAAGGTCCGGCTCCCTGGAACTCAGCCATGGAAGGCCACTCAACACATCACTTCTCTGCGACATGGTGCCTCAAAACTCTCCACAAATTCTTCCATTGACTCCCCAAAGTGCACAGCTGCTTTGCTCGCTTTCTCTGGACATTGAAATAGGAGATGGCGGAAGGCAGCTGACCTGATATCACTAAACCCAGTTCAGGTAGTGTCCAGTCCCAGTGAAATCACTGCAGCTTCGCCCTGTGGAAGAATAATTAGTTAAAATTTGTCTATTACTATTACTAATAAACTGGTCTTTGTTCATTACTGAAAATGTAATCGAAGTTCCCTTCAAATGACTCAATATTTCTTGTAGGTGATTGTGTAATCACCTGGGTTACCCCCTTAGATACTACATCCCATAATTATCGTCATCCTGACCTTCTGTAGGCATTAATCCCATGTCAGAGTGTGTCTGCACAGCTATTTCCTTCCATTCTCTCACACAAAGTGCATCACAAAGCCTCTTTTGTTCAAACCATGGCTCCCTTGTTTAATACTACAAATTCTATTGTCATCATAAGCAAATATACATGCCTTGTGCATAGTAAATCTTTTAGTGTCCAAGCAGCATAAAGAAAAATTATGATGCATTTTATTATGAGTTTTATGCTGCATATAGTAATAATAATAGAATGACTTGCTGAAGTATTTGGTGCTAAACATTCAACCGTGTGGTTTTGTCACTTCCTGTTTAAAGTGTCCACTCCCCTTTCACTCTGCCTGCTGTGTGTGAGAATAGAAACGACAGAGATAGTGAAAGTACAGAGGATGAGGAAGTGAGGGTCAGTCTCCACAGATCTGGGCTCAGTGACACACACACACATATGGATCCTCTGATGCTCCTGTTTCTTCTCATTGCTGGGCTCACAGGTGAGTGTCTCTCATTACAGTGGTACTGAGTAGAGATCTCTCTCCTGCTGCTCACACACTGTCAGCTGCAGTTTGGAGATCATGATGTCAGTTGTGAATTATGGCAGTCTTAATAAAAACATCTTTGTCTTGGAAATTGGAAATACATATTATATTCTTAGAAATGTACCCTGAATCAGGTAATTGAAACTATATACATAATATCTAAATATACTGCATGATATATATAAAGACTGTCAGTGCAGATAAACTGCTCCTGCCTCTTGTACCCTTTGGTTTTCTATGAGGCCTGTGATTGATCTTACTGGTGTCATTTCAGCAGCACAGGTGGTTATGTGAGCAGACAGCCGGGATGCCATCAGTCATTTCTGTGTGTACAGACAGAGGGGTCTAAACACCCAGCTTCATGTATTACTGCAGAAGGTCTCAGTGCTTATCAGGGGGCAAGATCAGTGTTAGGGGTCAAGGCTAAACCTGGTTGTCTTTCACTCTGCAGCAGATTTGGAGAGCTAGTTACCCTCTAGCTGGTAGAGACTGGGGGCAGCGTGGGGGCCTCACACCTCCAGGCTTGTGGTTTCGGTATCTGGCCCAGCTTTCTGTGGGCAGTTTGCATGGTCTTCCTGTATCTATGCTGGTTTCCTCTCAGTTCTCCGGTTTCCTCCCACAGGTCAATGTCTTTCCATGTAAAGGGCAGCCAATAGCGACATTTTTGCCTCTCTAGACGGCACTTCAGTGCATTCAGTCGTGCTACATGACACCTTTCTTGATGGTGAACTGTGTGCAGGTAGGTAGGTTGGTCTATCTCTCTAATCATGTCTAATCATGCAATATCAAAGAAAAGGACAGCCCCAGACAATTGATTTAATTATTGTGATAACTCAAAAAGTATTTGACAGATCTTTGGATAATAGAGGATCCGTGACTGATTTAATTTTGTGACGAAGCGCTCCAGAATTGAAGCGGTGTCACGTAGTGATGGCACATGAAAGGACAGCCATAGGTGTAGATTCAGTGAACCTGGTTACATTGAGACAAGTCGCCCAGTGTTGGGCTTTTAATAACAATGATTGTTGCATAGGTGGGAGGAGTGTGTGGGGGATACAGGTTGTTAAGGGTAGGGGTGTGTGAGTAGAGTGGGGACATTGAGTTGGATTTTCATGCCTTATAGTCAGAAGCCCATGTCTTCTGTTGCCCTTGCCGTGGTTCCCCAAAATCTCTCTGTCTCTTTAGTTTATACAGATATTAGATATCTGACTCATACCCCTGCCATCTCAGCACTGCTGACTGTTGGCTTTGAATGTGACCATGACTGCGTCTGTGTGCAGTTTGCAGGCTTCCTCTGTTCACATTGCATTTCTCCAGCTTCCAGTGCCCTGCAATGGATTGACATGCTGTTGAAGGTTTACCTCACTTTACACTGTGTGCTTCCTGCATTAGGACCTAAATAATTATACTAATGATTAAACAGCTATGGTGAAACATACGACTCTTTCAGGCGACAGTGATACCCAACTAATGTATAGCGTTTGTTTTTAAAATGAAATGAGAACAGATTAAAAGAGAGCTGAGCATCTCGATTGACTAACATTCCCACAGTGCCTCTTCAGGAGTCCTTTTAGACACCAAGTTCTGTGGTTCCAATTAGCACCATGAAGGTGCACAATGATATTCATGGGTATCATGGTCTGCAGCCAAATCACAATTATTTAACACTTTTTCTAGATTTTACATGTCTGCAGTGTTGGAACACACAATACACACAATATATATGCGGTGGGGCAACTTTTGCCCCCACTGTCTAAAAATGGGGGCATTTGCAATATTTGGGGTCACACTTTAAAAATTGTACTTAGAGCACAAAGTTTATGTTTTATGAGAGAAGAGCCCAGATTAAAATGCATACAGTAATCAGCTCCTTGTGCCAACATGAGTAAATAAGAATAATATTCCTATCAGGGGTTTTGCGAGGATGAGACTGAAGCTTTACCCTTTGTTTCTGCTGAGAGACATGCGGCGTGACTCATTTCTCTGCGCGTACAAGTTATCTTTGATCAGCGTTCATGGTTTGAGATTCAGATCGAGCTTTAGGTAATTATTTTCGAACTGGTTGGTTGGACTTCTAAGAAATTCGAGTTCTAATGAGTTCGAGAACTGAGGTACCACTGTACTAACAAATACAAAACACAAAATACTGTACATGTATGACGTAATTGCCAGTTTATTGGTAAAATATTTTTGTTAAAGCTTTTTAAAAATTACATAATAATATAAGTGATATAAAAACCAGTGAGAATCCAAATACTATCTACAACTTCATAGAGTATTATACTCAATGCAGCCTCTGCAAATGTTTCCGGAATGTAGCCATAGCAATTTCTTCTGATGTAGCAGCAGATCTCCATCATGATCTCCAAACTGCAGCTGACAGTCTGTGAGGAGCAGGAGAGAGATCTCTACTCAGTACCACTGTAATGAGAGACACTCACCTGTGAGCCCAGCAATGAGAAGAAACAGGAGCATCAGAGGATCCATACATGTGTGTGTCACTGAGCCCAGATCTGAGGAGACTGACAATCACTTCCTCATCCTCTGTACCTTCACTGTCATGGTCGTTTCTATTCTCACACACAGCAGGCAGAGTGATGGGGGAGTGGACACTTTAAACAGGAAGTGACAAAACCACAAGGCTGAATGTTTAGCACTTCAGCAAGACATAACATCCAACCATCCATCCATCCATCTTCTATAGCTGCTTATTCTGTGCAGGATCCTGATGGCCCACAGTCTGGGCAGCAACCACTCGCAGGGAAAACACACCATTCACACACACATGCACACCTATGGTAACTCCAATAAACCTCAGCATGTTTTTGGGCTGTGGGGGGAAACAGGAGAACCCAGAGGAAACCCCACACTGACACGGGGAGAACATGCAAGTGCAGGGGGGACAATAAAACAAAATTAAAGTCTTCAGCTTGCTTGGTTTCTTGTGTCATTCATGTGACTCACAGCTGTTTTCTACAGATACACATATAAAGTGTGAAATGAAGAGCTGAGAGGGAGAGACACTGCAGAAAGCAGTGAAAGCCAGTACATACTGTCAGAGGTTACAATCTTTACGGTGTGTGTTTCTGCGTATTTCTTATCAATTGCAGGAAAACATTTTTCATGTTGCCTTTGTCCTGCAGTTTGCAGGAATAAATATTGTAATAATATTAGGAATTTTACAAATTTGGCAATATCAAATACAGTGATACCTCGGTATACGTCCTTAATCTGTTCCAGATCCTTGGACTTATACCAAACAGGATGTATACCAAACAAATTTTTCCCATAAGAAATATAAGGAAAATGATTAATCCGTTCCCATGAAAAAAAAATCCTATTGTTATTGGCATATTATATATTGATGGGGTTGTATAAAATAACTTAAACATTGCTTAATACTAAAATACATAAATATAAAAGCAATTAGATGAAACAAATGAAAAGAGAGTTATAGCGCGGGTTGTTCACTGAATGGTAGCAACTGGCGTACTGACGCTGGTGGGCAGTCGTGGCTTTGTCTTGAGAGGTAAACAAGGGAAGCGCGTGGTGTCCTGACTCATTATGACCCATACAAGTTCTAGCACATGAGTCGTATTCCAAACAAAGGCCATATACCAAACAAAATTTTCCGTGTCCAAGCAGGACGTATATCAAGTTGGACTTATTCCAAAGTGGACGTATACTGAGGTACCACTGTAATGGATAGTTGAACTTTACAAAGAATCATTGTAGCTCACTGGGTATAGAAATACATGTAAATGAAGCATGTAAGTTGATGTTATTAATGAGCTGTGTAACTTCCTTCTTTCTCACACATGAACATAAGCAGCTAAGATATTTTCAGACAGACACTTATTCTGAAAAGCAGAAATGTCGTCATACAGGATGTGAGGGTGAGACTCTGCAGAAACACTGTGTGCTGCATACAGAGGGTCTGACCTCAGGCCTTTGTTTCAGTCTTTGTTATGTTTTATACAGTTTGTTAAGTTCCACTGCAGTAGGTCCTTTTAATCTCAGTGGATCAGTAGGAAACAAGAGGCCCATTAGGATCGTGTTTCTGTGTGTGTACTCACACTTGGCCCAGTAGCCTCGCACCATGCCTGAGCAGGATTATCCCTCCTCCCACTCCCCGCTGGTCTGCGGTCACATTGCACTTAACATTTCGGGCCCCACCGCACTTGCGTCATCTTTGTATAACTTTTTGTGTTGAAGTGAAAATAGGAAACGCGCAATCGTACAGCACAGTGGAGTTTATGACTAATGTCCTTATATTGTGGCTTATTTGGGGTTGTTTTGGGCATGATGACAAACAGCCCTCATATAGATTTATCGAGTATGTAATGCAGCTATTTTTACTTATACGTGCTGCATGTATAAGAAAACAGTCCCACGTTTTACTAAATATCTAAGATTTTTGTGTTTTGCATCCAGCTGTTCCTAGACACTCTCATCAGCAGAAATTTCCAGCAAACACTGCACCTCTGCTGCAGACTAAATTGCCAGTTGCATCCTTGATGTGTCTCTAACACTGTGATGTGTATGAGTATGTGTATGAGTATGAGCATTGGTGCCTGTAATGCTGTGATGTGTAAAGGTACAGTATGTGTATGAGTATGCCTATTGGTGTCTGTAACGCTGTGATCTGTATAGGTACAGTATGTGTATGAGTATGCCTATTGGTGCCTGTAATGCTGTGATGTGTATAGGTACAGTATGTATATGAGTATGCCTATTGGTGCCTGTATCGCTGTGATGTGTATAGGTACAGTATGTATATGAGTATGCCTATTGGTGCCTGTAACACTGTGATGTGTATGGGTACAGTATGTATATGAGTATGCCTATTGGTGCCTGTAACGCTGTGATGTGTATAGGTACAGTATGAATATGAGTATGCCTATTGGTGCCTGTAACACTGTGATGTGTATGGGTACAGTATGTATATGAGTATGCCTATTGGTGCCTGTAACGCTGTGATGTGTTTAGGTACAGTATGTATATGAGTATGCCTATTGGTGCCTGTAAAGCTGTGATGTGTATAGGTACAGTATGTGTATGATTATGCCTATTGGTGCCTGTAACGCTGTGATGTGAATGGGTACAGTATGTGTATGAGTATGCCTATTGGTGCCTGTAACGCTGTGATGTGTATA
The DNA here is from genome assembly GCF_048594095.1 of Paramormyrops kingsleyae. Classification (NCBI taxonomy): domain Eukaryota; kingdom Metazoa; phylum Chordata; class Actinopteri; order Osteoglossiformes; family Mormyridae; genus Paramormyrops; species Paramormyrops kingsleyae. The sequence continues at coordinate 592,468 of NC_132800.1, read as the reverse complement.
GGTACAGTATGTGTATGAGTATGCCTATTGGTGCCTGTAACGCTGTGATGTGTATGGGTACAGTATGTGTATGAGTATGTCTATTGGTGTCTGTAACACTGTGATGTGTATAGGTACAGTATGTATATGAGTATGCCTATTGGTGCCTGTAACGCTGTGATGTGTATAGGTACAGTATGTATATGAGTATGCCTATTGGTGCCTGTAATGCTGTGATGTGTATAGGTACAGTATGTATATGAGTATGCCTATTGGTGCCTGTATCGCTGTGATGTGTTTAGGTACAGTATGTATATGAGTATGCCTATTGCTGTCTCTAATCCAGACCCTAATGGTGTCTAGGGGGGCAGCGTGTGGCTCAGTGGCACTGAGTGTGCAGCTCAGAGGCAGACATCCCTCCTTTATCAGCTTGAGGCCTGAGGTCAGTCTCACCTTCTGTGTCATATTTTGGTTTTATTTTATCTGTATCCATTCCTCACTGGAATACCAGGGTCTCTCTCTGCTGTGCTTTCCTTACAACTTTGCTATTTGTTTTTGTAGCACTCAATATATTAGCCCCACAATACAGTTCAGATCTGCTATTCCCAAATTAATTTAATTTTAACATAACTTTTTAAATGTGTTGCTTATTGTACATTTCAATTATTTTTTATTATCTTATTTCTTGTATGCATGTTTCCATGTAATTTTATTTATATACTTTACTGTGAATGGAGAACTTGCTAATCAGTTCTCTCTAGCCTGGAAAGCACTTTGGGTCAATTCCTGTTGATTTTAAATACGCTCTACAAATAAATGACTTGCATATGGCTGCCCTCTAATGGATAAACAAAATTCAGCTACTCAAGTCAATATTAATACATTTAACCTTAGTATGTTTTATGGCATTACTGTGAGGCTTGACTGTATTTCCCTCCTCAATGATCAGTTTAATCTAGCTGGTGAAGCTGAAGGCAGAGATGGAAATTAGTTTAGTCGTGACTTCAGAAGTTACCCTGACAAGGGATTCTGTAAAATCAGAGATAGAGCTGATGGTTGGGCTGGTCATCGCCTGCTCCTTCTGACTGATGTAGGTCTGAATGTAAAGTTTCAAACTGATTAATAGGTATTAATCTGTTTTCTAATGTTCACACAAAAAGAGCTTTTACAATGTGATTCTGCATTTGATTCCTCCTTGACTGGGGGGTAAAGAGAAATAACTAGCAAGAGAGACAGAGAGAAACTTTTCAAAGTTGAACTGATTGTCCAAAGCCTTTTTGTTGTCAAATTTTAAATCATCTATTACTCACTGTAATCCTTTCTATACCCACCTCTGTATGACTTCACAGAGCATCATTGCCAAAGAGTATTCTTAAATAAACTTCAGCTGGTACAAAATGCGGCAGCCAGAGTTCTCACAAACACTAAAAAATTTGATCACATCACCCTAGTCTTGTGGGGAAGATGGTGGCGCAGGAGGTAGTGCTATCGTTCGGCAACTGAAAGGTTGCAGGTTCGAGCCCTGGTTCCTCCTGACCCCATCAAAGTGTCCTTGAGCAAGACACTAAACCCCAAATTGCTCCCGGTGTGCAGGTTGGCACCTTGCATGGCAGCCTCTGCCACCGGTGTATGAATGTGTGTATGGATGGGTGAATGTGAGGCATAAATTGTAAAGTGCTTTGAGTACTCGTAAGAGTAGAAAAGCGCTATATAAATGCATTCCATTTACCAACAAAATAAGAGGGTTGCAGGTGAAAAAATTGAATGTAAAATTTGACAATTCAGGTTTTCAGCACCATGGACAGCAGCCTACTGTTGCTTAAAAGGCATTATTATGCTCACTTTCAGTTTATAATTTTATATTTATGATCTACTAGAATAGAGTATGCATGCTTCAGTGTTCAAAAAGCACATATTGTTTTCTCATAATGCACATCTCTATTCACCCTCTGTCTAATCCCTCCCCCAATGAGTCCAGTGTGGTTTGATTGGTCGGTTTACCCTTCATTCCCCTGTCTTTCAGTCTGCAGACAGATCCTTGCAGGTAGGCAGACAATAAGGATTGTGTTATGAGGTGACCTCATCATGTCATGGAAGTAAGGGCTGGAATTACAATGAGGTGTTTTAGGCAGATGAGAGATGAGTGGTTTCTGTGCTGAGAGTTACTCCCTTTGCTATGTACTTTGCATCTAAAGACTTTGCAGACCGTTTACATGCAGCTGAAGCCATATAACACACTAATAGAAAGGGAAAAGCATAATAGGTCCCATTTACTGAGTGTTACAGCAATATGCAATATATTATTTTATATATAAATTTCTTTTGATGTTGACCAGAAGTTATGTGATACCTCCCCCCCCAACTTATCAGATAAGTAAGAGCTGCTGTCAGCTGAGACAAGCTGGTGTGATTCGTTTCAATTCAATATTATTCGTGTCGCGCATTTTCACAACATTACATTGTCTCAAAGCACTTTACCTTATCCCTGCCCAAAGCCCACAGAGAGCAAGCCAGTGGCAAGGAAAATCTCCCTAGAAGGAAGAAACCTTGGGAGGAACCAGATTCAAAGGGGAAGTCCATCCTGCAAGTGCTGGCAGAGGAAGTGATATGAGCAAAATGGCAAAGTCCCAGTTCACACTGTCCATATTTTAAGATTAAAATGAGTAAAAAGTGGGCGGTCCTGATTTCGTGTCTTACATCACACTGCAAGATGGTCACTGATTGGTGGGCTCTAAGAGGAAGCTGTGATCTGAAAACCACAAACCATTTACATTTCATTTTGAAATATTTAAAAAATATTAATTCAATCAGAATATTTATTAAATAAAAATAATTACGAAAATACATTAAATATATATTTAAGAATTAATAAGCAACGCAATAAGACTTTTATTTTCACTAATTAATAAACCAATATTAAACTTTGACCAGCAGGTGGCAGCAAAGCACGTGTGAAGAAGAGGCCATCAGCGGTACAAAGCACTGGCTGTACAGGTTCCAACACTGCAGACAAACCTCCCTGTTTAACTGACTCCTATGGTATGACTAGACAGATTGAGCAGGGCCGCATGAGAGAGGTCTCACTGCAGTTAGTGTAACCATTTATTTTACAACTCATCTGTCTCATTCTGCTTCATAAAGGTCACACCCCACTTCCAGCTTCCTCTGACGCAAGGAGATTCGTGCACAAATGGCTACAGCTTAAACTGAAACAATAATGATATATAAAAAGACATTTCATACAAACACAGCATAACCTTGCTGATAAAGCCTTGCGGTTTGTGCATTTATTTACACTAATAGTGGGTGTATGCTAATTATATTAACAGGATTAATAAGCGTGTATACTTAATCAGAATTCCCTAAGACCCGTGCTTTGTATCGGCCCCTCCCATTTTGACAACAACAAACTACATGTCACTGCAGGGCTTTAGAGACTAACTACTCCAATAATTGCGTAGTGATATTGAAGATAGTCATCGACTACGCCCACTAATCATGGCAGCCTTAATACATATATCAACAAAAGTTTTAATACGTATTGTCTCTGTTTACGTGATAACGAAGACCTAAATATATATTTGCTTTAAATATGTGACTCATGTTACAGAAAATATAAGTAAACCATGAGGACAGAAAAGTCGCGGAATAACAGGAATGACCGACATATAGTGCCAAACAGACAAGGTGCAAAGACTGTACTCATAGTACAAACAAAGTAAACGTAGTGCACTATGTAGGGTAAGTTGTACATTTGTTTGCACTTTGCAGCTTACCTTGCGTTGACTCTTTGTAGTACGGTCCCCACGAAGGTGGTGGAAATATAAGGGGCTGGTTATCAGAGGGCATGGATTTTGTGGCAGTTTCTATATTGGCGTTGCTGGTGGAGGGAGCTGCATTTGAGGGTTTGTATTCAGCAATGGCTTGAATGCCCTGTGTATTAAGGCGAACTCGCGGACGATTACATCTCTCACACAGCATAGAATTAATAAGACTTGTTCACTGTCCTCCAGTTACTGTAATATTCTGGGAAGTTGTGATTGTTCAACTCCACTGCGCACAGTTAGGAGCAACTCCAACTCCACCTAGCAAACATACGTACGAGGTGATTGAGGTATGGAATGATTCTGACCCTGTATGGACGAATCATCCCCAAATTCTATTGCGTCCATGATTCACCCATATCATTGTGCCAAGGTTGAGCAGCACAACATGTTTTTCTAAGCCTCAGATCACAAGACCAGAGGATAGTGAGGATAGCTGAGAAGATCATTAGAGTCTCTCTTCCCTCCGTCATGGACATTCGCATCACACGCTCCATCCGCAAAGCCACCAACATTGTGGATGACCCCACCCACCCCTCACATTATCTTTTCACCCTCCTAGCGTCTGGAAAAGCATTCAGGCCTTCACACCCAGACTCAGAAACATGGAGTCAGACTACTGAACTCTCAGGGACTGATCTGATACCACACACACACACACACAAACAGGTCTGTAATTATATCTTCGTGGGGACTCACCATTCATTTCTATGGGGAAAACTGTAATCCCAACATGACAACCTTAACCTCTACCCAGCCCTAACCTTAACCATAAGTAACCAAACCAAATACAAGACTTCTGGCATCTTTAGTTTTTTATTGTATTGACAGATCTTTGTGGGGACCTGAAAAATACCCCCAAAGCATCAAAATAACAGGTTTTTATCACATTGCGGGGGACATTTGGTCCCCACCATGTAATATAAACCTAATCCACACACACAAACAGACACACACACACACATGTGCGTGCACACACACACACACAGATTAGGTATCTGAGTCTTTGTGGGGATTCTCCATTCATTTTTATGGGCATAACCCCAATCCTAACTATGGCAATCTTAATCCTTAATCCCTACAGTAGTAAGCAAGAAGTAACAGTAAGTAACCAAACAAAATACAAGACTTTTGGAATTATTATTCCTTTGATTGCATTCACAGAATTTTATAAAACTGAGTCAGTTTTTTCTTTTGGGGACCAAAAACATGTCCCTACAAAGTCAAATTAACGTGTTTTTATAACACTGTGGGGACATTTGGTCCCCACAACATAATATATACATGACCACCCACCCAAACACACATAGACACACACACACACACACACACACACACACACACACAGACTGGCTTACCTATATAATCTATAGATTCTTGAATGAAATATCTGCAAAGCAGCTATTATGGCATGGCCTTAGGTTTGAACATGCAGTTTTTAAGGACACTGCACTAACTATAAACGAAACACTGCACTAATTCTAAAATGGTTTTATGTGAACTTTATTTAACATAGAATAAAAAAGAAATCAAACCAAAATTTAGTCTCTCGAAAAACTTGTATATGACATATATCTTCGAAATTTAAAATACCAGGATACAGAATTTGAATAACAAGAACTATAGTCTTCCTTCTCAAAAGCGTGAACAACTATCTGAAGACCTACTAGTTCCTGAATTGTTGATGTTGCCTATGAAATTCGCTGAGAGTTGACGTCGCCCTACCAAAGTCGCAAAAATGCTAATTGCGTCAACCAGCTATGGAAATACAGCGGCGGTACACCCCCAATACAGTGGTATTACGCATTACCGTAATGCTGCCTAGCAAAAACATAATGTCATAAAAAAAATTACAGACAGACATTATAGACAGAGCTGCGTGGTTTCCTATTGACAAGTAGATATATGATTTGGGGACTGAAAGGCGGCTAGATATCCAATCACGCCCAGCTACAGTAAGCACAAACTGAAGATACTACTCCTGATTGGACTAGCTTCAAATTCGTCCCGCCCTGACAAAAAATTCTTTGTTTTCATTCGTTGAACATAATGTCAATACATATCTTCATACTATTCGACCAATTAAAACTCTCGGTGGTTTACTTAGAAACAAAATAATTGCAGTTTAAAGACAAACTTTCTGACAGAGAGATGGCGCAGAGGTGAGCAGCATCTCTTCTTATGTTTCTTGCTATTTCTTCAGATTATGTTTTGTTAGCATATTTAATTCTATATTTATTTTTATGTCCTGATATAGTACATGCAAATTTTGCGGCACAATATCGTTGAAATATATATATAATTAGTTGTTTAAACTGTAGATGCTGTGGCCATTATTCTAAATATGGTTGTTTACATTTAAATGGTAAGAGAATATATTTGTGTTAAACTTAAAAACAATAAGTCTTATGGTTGATATGATTGGTTATACTCATCCGGCCTGTGATAATGCATTTCATCTGAAGATGTTATTCTGAAAAGATCGCCTATACGTTTACTTTTTAAATGTCCCATGTTCTTGAAGTAAGATTAACTTTTTGCTAGGTTCGGTATCATGGTGATGTTATAGCGTATCGAAGCAGCGTCATAATTTCGCAAGCTTTACTGTATTGTGAAGCAGTTTTAGCAATTCGGTCGTTACTGCCGGAGTAGCCTCGACGCCACGAGCAGCTAATGAAGGCTCCATCTCTTTCCATAGGCATTCTTGATGAATAGCATTTAGGAAAGAAGTTGAAAAAATACCGTGCCTAGTTTGGCTTTGCGAGTATCACATATGGCTAGTTAATTATTAGTTCTTATTTATTCACCAGAATGAGAATTGCGAGAGCTGTTTCCTGGACCAACGACCAGTACTGGGGAGCCTGGGACCTGTGGGACGAGGTGATCGACTGGGGAGATAAGGAAGGTTTGGAGGAGTACTCACCAGCGACACCCCCCACTGTCCAGACTGGGGAGGTTATGGGGGGACTGGGAGGTGTGACTGACTGGTGTAAGGGAGGGGAGGGTATGAGCATGAAAGGCTCTGAGACTCTTCAGAGCAATTACGGCCTGACATCTGAAGAGTGGGAAATTTATAAGACGTACTACCTTCAGAAAAAGAAGAAGGTCAGGAAGAATAGGAGCACTCAGGGGATAGATGAGGTAAAGGGTGCGATTAGTGGGGAAAAGGTGGAGCTGGCAGAGAGGGAAAAACATGTGGGGGTGACCTCCAGTGTACAGGTGGAGGCCACAGACCTGAATGTAGGCATTAATAAAATGCAAAATGGAAGCAAGGGGAAGCAAGGTGAGGTGGGGGTGAATGTGAAGGTGGTTAAGGTGGAGGGGGGGATAATTTCCCTGAAGGCAGAGGATACGAAAGGAAATGTGAAGGTGGAGGCTGTGCAAGTCCAAGTGTGTGAGTTTGGGCTTGCAGAAGTAAATTCTGGGGATGTAAATGTTGAGATTGTGGGGGTAGAAGTAGGGGAGGTAATTATTGAGGGTGCGGACATGGTGAGTGATGTAACCATATTGGAAATTATAGTAAATGATGTACTAGTTGAGATTATAAATAGAGAAGGAGGTCAGGAGGAAACTGGCGGTGTAGAGATAGATGTGGGTCAGGTAGAGATAGAAGAGGTAGAAGTGGTGGGGAATTAATATAAAAGTTGAGCGTGTAGAGCTCATTACATAGAGAAGAGCCAAAATACGAAAAAGATGAAGTTGTGGTTCTGCTGCTGCTGTTTAGGAAACATTAAATAATTGAAACAGTATCTAAGATAATAAATCAAGTATGATAAATTTTGAGATATGTGGAATGTTTCATAATAATGTTTAACGTTTATTAAGAAAAAAATGTATATTTCTAAGTAGATTTGTAAACTGCTCTTTAAAGTATTAATTTTCAGAATTCCAGAATTTCCAAAATCTCCAGGTAATTTAATTTGATTTCATTTTGTTTAAACTGCACACACATAAAAATGATTAGCCCTGTTATGTATTTGTGTTTTATTTATTGTTTATTTATTAAGCACCCTATCCCTCATGGATGGCATGTTGTACAGGTCACCTGTGTTCCCATAAACTTTAACTTGTCTTGCAGTCTTGTTCCCCCCACACCCTCTGCTTTTTCCCTTCCTCTGTTTCTATCTTCACTCCAGGTCCAAGACGTTTCCAGCCCACTGTCCTTGGGAAAAGCCACCATCCGTGGCCACCGCTCCGGTTTCTCTGGGCCCTCCTGCCCTGCAGGCCCCTCGGGCCCCTCTGGTTCCTGTTCCTGCCCCCGTCCATGTCCTTGCCTTGCAGGTTCCCCTTCACCCTCAGGTCCCAGGCTTGTGGTACCGACGGTGTCCCTCCCCGCCCTATGGTCCCGACAGCGCCCCACTGCCTTACCATCCTTTCGTCCTGGTCCTAGTTCTCTCTTACCCGATCGTGATCCGTTTCCTTACTCCTGCGTGGTCTTCTCCTGTCGGGTCAGCAGTCCATATGGCTCTTTGCCCCGCTTGTGTCCTCTATCTGGCCCCGTTAACGGCCGTTCTCGTCTTCCCCGGCTCCTGTAACCCACACGAAATGTTTCTTGTCCCGTGTTATCACTCGTCTGTGGACCTGTCCTGGTGTGTGATGTACGTTCTATCATCCTGGTTGTCCCTAGTCTGACCCCAGTTCTCCTAGTGGTGTCCCGTCTTGCCCCCAGAGTGCCCTGTGCTGGTGTTGCCCCTGCCTACCCTGGTCTGCCTTGTCCCCTAATGGTGTTCGGTCTCTGCGCCCTTGTCCCGCAGCAGTGCCCATCTGTTGTCTTGTCCTTGCCTCTTCCACTGTGTCTCCCATCTTAGTGTACGTATAGCCTGCTGTCTTCCCCGCTGTCCCATCTGCTCCCTCACATGCCCTGTAAAAAGTGTCCTTCAGTCCTGCGATCCTCAGTCCAGTCATTGATGTTGCTGCCTGCATGTGCTCCCCAGTGTGTCCTGTGTCTAGTGTTCTTGCCTGATCCTCCCTACCCTGTTTGGACCCCTTGTGGTCTGTTTCCTTTGCCCTTCCTGTAGTGTAGTTTTCTTTAATAAAGCCCCTTTTGGTTTTCCTCCATGCCTGTCTTAGCCTCTGTCCTTGCCCTCGACGTGACACCATTACAGTGTGACCAGGTAAATGCTTCTAGCTGGACACCACACTACTGTAAATGCTGCTGAAGGCTTACCTCAGTTTATCATTATTCCCTTCATCTTGAAAGAGAACAGCAGCAACAAGTGGGAAAATGATTAAAAAGTAAAGAACACTGTTCTGTTAGTAAGCTTCTTAAGGTAAAGTCATTTTAAATAATAGTAGTTACTGATACTTTATTAATCCCTGTGGGGAAATTGTCTTTACGCCTCCCTCAACTTGCTCTTCATAGAGTAAGCTCTCCATAAAGGGCAGCCACCCATAGTGGCGCCCAGGGAGCTGGGGGTTAAGGGCCCTGCTCAAGGACCCGCAGACATGCTGAGGATGGGTTTGAACCGGTGACCTTGTGCTTACAGGCACACAGGCTCAGCCCACTGAGCCATGAATACAGGTATGAGATTCGCTGCTGAAAGTTGCAACACTGGCACAAAGCTTCAGCAGCAGAGATGTATGCGTGTGCCATGTTGTAGCCGATCAGTGTAAACACTACCCAGACGTGCTCTTGTTTATTTCAATCACAATGGGCGTATTCACATATTTCTTTACCCAGTACCAACTGTCGGATTATCATGTTATTATCATGGGAATAGCACGATTTGCAAGTGGGCAGGCGATCAGAGCTGCTTCGAGACGCAGACGCCAAGTCAGTCACTCTTGTTCTTCCTATTTGTATCACGAAGCTGTAAAAATATATTTAGTTTCTACCTATATATATATTTGAAAAGTAGACCGTCCAAGGTTTCTGAGGGTGTTTTTTATATGACAAAAACTCGCAGAGTTATTTAAACGGTTTGGCGAAATTTCTATCAGATCTTGCCGGCGGGACGGCCGACTCCAGAGGGTTAATATAGCCCCTTTTGGTTTTCCTTCATGCCTGTCTTCGCCTCTGTCCTTGCCCTCGACGTGACACCATTACAGTGTGACCAGGTAAATGCTGCTAGCTGGACACCACACTACTGAAAATGCTGCTGAAGGCTTACCTCAGTTTATCATTATTGTCATCGTCTTGAGAACAGCAGCAAAAAGTGGGAAAATGATTAAAAAGTAAAGAACACTGTTCTTCTTAAGGTAAAGTCATTATTGGAACTGAAATTAGAATAATGAAATACATTCAACAGAATGGTTGTCCATCCATCCATCTTCTGAAACTACTTTATCCCAACCAAGGTCACAGGGAGTCTATCCCAGGAACAATGGGCACAGACAGGGACCAACCCTGGGCAGTTGCCAACACACCTCAGGGCACACGCACACACAACTACAGGGCCAGTTTAGACTAATCAATCAACCTATCCTGCACATTTTTGGACCGTGGGAGGAAACTGGAGCCCCCAGTGAAAACTCACACGAACAGCGTGCAAACTCTACACAGATAGGACCCAGGACCAAACCCAGGACCTTCTCGCTGAGGCAGCAGCACTAACCACCGCGCCACCCTGTTGAAATGGTCGTTTGTAAAATAATACATTCAGGTTATGTTATTGTAGATCTGGAACGTGGTGTTAAAATGTAGTGGTGAACTTAAGACTGCCCATTCAGTATCGCTGTTCTAATGATAGACACAACAATTAATATTAAAAATTTTATATAAGACATCCGGAGGCTGCAGGGCATCGTCCAAGCAGCAGAGAAGCTCATTGGCTGCAGCCTCAACCTCAGTGATTCACTATCTGCCCCAAGAACAAAAAGGCGACCTGGCGAGATCATGCCGACCCCTCCCACCTCAGCCATAATCTCTTCCAAATTTTCTTTTATTCCCCTCAAAACTGCATTGTGGAAAAAAGGGATGAGTACAGATTGGGCAGCAACAAATATTTAACAGACATGGTGACAATGAATAACTTTGCTATACAGCAGAGGGACAGTGTTTGCTGGAAATTTGGGCTGACAAGAGTATCCAGGAAAAACTTGATGCAACTCACAAAAACTAAAAAAAAAAAAATATTTGGTAAAATATGGGTCTATCTTCTTATATGTGTAGCACGAATAAATAGAAATGCCTGTGTGGCATACTAGCATGGCTCTATATGATGGCCATGTGTCTGCGTGCCCAAAATGACTCCAAATCAGCCATAAAATTAGGACAGTAATCATGAGCTCCATTGTGCTGTGCAATAGCACTTTTCTTCCTTCATTTTTTTCAAAACAAAACATTGCACAGTGATGATGAAAGCATGCTCAGACCTGGAACGTTAAGCGCAATGTGGGCACAGGCGAGTTGGGGAGTGTGGAGGGGGGAACAATCATGCTCAGGCATGATATAAGGCAACCGGGCCAAATGTGAGTACACCCTAACACTGACCATTTGTCAGGCTGAGCTCTACCTGGGAGGGTCCTGGAGCAGCTACTGGAAGAGGTGGTGCAACTCTACTCACCTCATCCACCTGACAGACAACCTCAGTGCCTCAATACCTACACTGGAAGAGCAGCGTGCAAGGGAACAGCAGGCCATGAGATACAGACACCATCACGAACGGCTACATAGCCAAAGACTCCACTCGCTCACAGAGAGCGTCGCTTGTGATGAAACCCAGGGCTTCATGACGAAGCATTTGTGTTATTTGTGATTATAGCATTATGTGATGTTTCCTCTGTTTATGTTAAAGTTCAGTGGTCAGTTTAACAGATAAACCACACACAGTTCCTTAATAACTATATTTTATTCTTCAAAACAAATATAAAAATGATTATGAAAAAATATATATTCTGTGAGCTTGCTGGAAAACAGTTTGTCCAGCATGAGCCAGCCTCATCCAGAGGGCTACTCTCCTGCTGTCAGTCATCCATTGCCATGTCAGAGCCAGCCTCGTCCTGAGGGCTGCTCTCCTGCTGTCCGTCATCCATTGCCATGTCTGAGGCAGCCACATCCAGAGGGCTGCTCTCCTGCTGTCTGTCACCTTTTTCCAGCATGAGCCAGCCTCATCTAGAGGGCTGCTCTCCTGCTGTCCGTCATCCATTGCCATGTCTGAGCCTGCCTCGTCCAGAGGGCTGCTCTCCTGCTGTCCATCGTCTAGTTCCAGGTCTGAGCCAGCCTCGTCCAGAGGGCTGCTCTCCTGCTGTCCATCGTCTATTTCCAGGTCTGAGCCAGCCTCGTCCAGAGGGCTGCTCTCCTGCTGTCCGTCGTCTAGTTCCAGGTCTGAGCCAGCCTCGTCCAGAGGGCTGCTCTCCTGCTGTCCGTCGTCTAGTTCCAGGTCTGAGCCAGCCTCGTCCAGAGGGCTGCTCTCCTGCTGTCCGTCGTCTAGTTCCAGGTCTGAGCCAGCCTCGTCCAGAGGGCTGCTCTCCTGCTGTCCGTCGTCTAGTTCCAGGTCTGAGCCAGCCTCGTCCAGAGGGCTGCTCTCCTGCTGTCCGTCGTCTAGTTCCAGGTCTGAGCCAGCCTCGTCCAGAGGGCTGCTCTCCTGCTGTCCGTCGTCTAGTTCCAGGTCTGAGCCAGCCTCGTCCAGAGGGCTGCTCTCCTGCTGTCCGTCGTCTAGTTCCAGGTCTGAGCCAGCCTCGTCCAGAGGGCTGCTCTCCTGCTGTCTGTCATCCATTGCCATGTCTGAGCCTGCCTCGTCCAGAGGGCTGCTCTCCTGCTGTCTGTCATCCATTGCCATGTCTGAGCCAGCCTTGTTAGCCATCTCAATGCCGCCTTCAGCCATGGTAGCAGTGTCTGTATCTCTTGGCGTAGTCCTCCTCAGCTTCTTCCAGAACCTGAGAAGAGTGCCTTTCTTTTTTGGGCCCTGAACATTTTTTTGTTTAGGGCCCTGCACCTTTGTGCAACTTAAACCCATAATGAAATTATGCAAACGATATAGCTTAGATTCTCTTTCACCAGTGCTTCCTTTGAGAGAGTCTCTAAGAATGAAATGTGAAGGTGCAATTGCTTCTTATATAGAAAAATCTTCCTTCGATGACATCACTGACCAGTTCCGGAATTCTGTTCTGTTGACATCACAGAGGGCCCTCCATATAAGGCATTTGTCATTTCATTGTTTATACCAGTATAGGGTATGCTGATTGATTAAAAAAATAATATAAAATTATTATTTAAAAAAAAAATACCTGTGTGTTTAGAAAAATAATACCTGTGTGCGTGTGTGTGTTTTCCCTTATCCTACCAATACTATCCACATTATTACTTAAAAGCTTGTTTGACATCCTTTAATGCTGGTAGTTTTCAGTAACTTCAATTAAACATGAATTGTGTTAATATGATGAAACTAATATGGGGTCATTTTGACCCCATTATAATATAATTGAAATTATCACATGGTCATTTAAACTTCAACACTTTTAAGTATGTATTGACTTGAAAGTAGGGTGTCATGGAGGCTTAGCTGGTGGCCCTGTTGTCTGTCACCGATGGGTTTGGGGCTTTGAATCTCATCACTCCTTGGCAGGGGTGCCATAATGGCAGGGGAAAGTTACAATGATTCCAAGGGCCCCTGAATGACAGGCGGCCTAAAAAATTGGGAGAATAGCTGGATTGGTCTGGACTGGGGGGCCCAATATGATATGCCTTCATGGGGCCCACAATCTCTAGCAATGCCCCTGCTGCTCGGTGTATGCATGAATGTTTTCCTGCAGACATTGTTTAGGCTAATTGGTACATCTACAATTTCCCATAGTGTATGAGTGTGTGTGTATATGACCTGTGATGGACTAGCATCCTGCCCAGGATGTACCCCAGCCTTGTGCCCTGTGCTGCTTGGCACGAGCCCCAGGTGACTCTGCCCAGTACAAACAAACTGATGGTTGGGTGATTTTTCGGGTCTGGACGGCACAGAGGCTCAGGACACATAAGTTACATCACACCTTTGGGGGCTGGGAGTCAAAGATCACTTTTGCTCTGTGTGTGAGGTTTGCATGTTCTCCTAGTGTTATATGAATTTTCTCTGGATCCTCTGTTTTACTCCCAAGATTGAAAGAGGTGTACTTAGGTAAATTAGTGTCTCTAAATTGGCTTGTGTGTGTGGGCGTGTGTGCGCCCGGTAATGATCTTTGCGGTAATGATGCCGGTCCTTGTTTTTGCTGCTCCAAGCTCCCTCGCAGACAGAACATCATCTTACCGTAGGAACAGCAGTATCTCAAGTTGTTGACGGAGCACATGTGGAAATCTGTGGCTGCTGCATCTGTGTCTTCAAATTTAGTCCTTGATTCTGTGTGATACTTTAAATTAGGACCCTAGAAAACATTAATTGAACAAATAGTTCCATTTATTACAGTAGCATAAGTGGAAATTTGTGTTTTTAAAAGCACTAATCAAACCAGAAATAGCAAACAATGATGCGACATTATGAGGAATAAATTGACATACTCATAAAAAATTGGAATGATAAAAAAAAAAACACCAGATAGAGTGACAAAAATCCTCTCATTCAAGGCAGTAGGATGAGGGATTTACACACACACACACACACACACACACACACACACACACACACACATACATATTGTACTGCCATTGTAATGAGATAATCAATTTATTTATTTATTTATTTACTTTATTTTTTACATATTTTGCATATTCACTTGCCAGTGCTTTTAATGTTGATCAGTGTGTGTGTGTCGGTGTCTGTTTGGCTTTGCACAGATCACATTTGTTGATCAAAATGTCCCCAAAGTTTGGTAAAACTCGAAACTTACTTTTGGTTAAGGTTAGAGCTGGGTGGGGGTTATGTGTCCCGTCAATAGGATTAGAGTCTTTTTTCAACCATAGAAATGAATGGAAGGTCCCCATTTAGATAGGTACACCAATATGTGTGTGTGTGTGTGTGTGTCTGCGTGTTTGTGTGTGTAAGCAGGTATACCTTACCTTATCGGGACACAATGTCCCCACAACATGATGATTACCTGTTTTTTTCCCTTATGGGGACCAATTTCCTGGTCCCCATCAGGAAAAACTCAATTTAATAAAAATCTATGACTCCAATGAGAAAAAAAAAATTCAACAACTGTAGTATTTTGCTTGGTTACTTATTTAGCATTTTTCCCATAAAAATGAATGAGCAGTGCCCAAAAACATATGATTACATGACTGTGTGTGTGTGTGTGTGTGTGTGTGGGACTGCATAGCCTTGGAAAGCCAACCTACTCTCAGGAGAGTCTAAGCCCAACTTTTTCACAGAGTTACTGGTTTAAAATATTCAGAAAAATTGAGGAAGCAAAAACTTCCAAATGGTGAACAATGTGGGAAGCTGTGGGCAGCTAAAACTGTCTGCAGGGGTCCATATATCACAGGAATCATCGGCACGACTCTGGAGCTGTGACATTTTAAAATGAGACCGTTATAGTCCCCCTTTTCTTAAAAAGCATTACGGAAAATCAGATCAGTGAGATTTTAAACAAGAACCCAGTGTCAAAGCTGCGGGAAATCAAAAGCCAGGCCTATGGCCACCGCTGATTGTGAATAGGACTTGGCTTCAGTAGACTTTCAAATATTTCTGCGTTTTTGAAGTTTTTCAAAATTAGTGAAATAGTACTTTATAATATTCTTTTCACTATCAAGTGTGAAGAATACTTCAGTTTGATCCGAAACGGTGAGTACAGTCCAGCTTGAGAAGTAATTCTTTTAGAGAAGCAGATTAATATGGTCAATAATATTTTGAATATTACTTAAATATACTACGCTTCACTAACTGTATATATTGTGCGTAATTAATATGCAAAATATGAATGGCATATGAAAGGTGTATTGGCTCACTGTATGGCTTCATACCTCCACTCTGCATGTTTGCAGTTTGCACACTCATTTGTGAGGGAGCCTAATTAGGAGAGTCTTCAGTTTAAGACAGGTCATAAATGGCTGCTTGTCTTGTACCCTCAGATTCATAATGGATGTGAAAACGTGCATTGATTTCTTGGAGGAAAGACGAGAGGAGAAACTGAGGGAGATGGTGGATTTTATATTGCATGAATTAGAAGATTTAGAAAATTCAGCTTCTGAGCTGGAAATGGAAATCAAGGGGTTTTTGAGTAAGTGTACAGAAGAGATTGTTGCCATGAGAGAGAAAGAGAAGAAAGACAAGGCAGAGGAAGGAAGTGTGAAAGAAAACGAGAACATGAATGGACGGATGAGGAGCATGGAGCCTAGGCAAAGGAGAGAGGAGAAGAAGAGGTGTGAAATAGGAGAACAGACAGAGATGGAGAGTGAGGAGGTCCACTGAAAAAAGAGGAAGGGATCAATGGAATTCCCATTGATAGTGACTAGAGGAGGAAAAAATGATGAGGAAGGGGATCAGCATATTGAAGGATGTCGTATTTCTTTATGTGTCACACTAACAAGGACATTTTTATTTCTGCTTTTCAGAGCTCTCCACCCTGGAAGCCATATAAACATGGTGCCTGTGGTTTCTGACCCACCTCCTCAAAGCGACGGCCTCTCTCCTGAGCCCTTAAATGATTTTTGTTTTTTACTTGTATTTAAATATATACATAATAAAACTTGCACCTCTGTGTTCTATGCTTCCTTGCTCACAGCCTTAACACGCTCTAAATAATCCTAAACTATATTTCAATGTTTAATTGGATTCAGCATGAACAGCCTCTACCATCCAGGCGCAAACAAATATGTAAAACATAGTATAGTGTGAACTTCTCCAACTTTCTTGATAAGAAACATGGTTCTTGTGGGAGTAACGCAAGTTTGCTGGGAGTGGTTGACCTAGTGAATAACTATAATGCAACAGCAAATAAATCGATGTGTAATTTACCTACAAAACATTCACTTATGTGCAATCAAACCAAATTAGTCGTAATAATGAAAACAGGCACAGCACTGTAATGTTAACATTACAACACAGAATAAATGGCTTAACGTAACAGGACAATATTAAGATAGCAAAATGTATACAATAATATATGATGAATAATAAGCCAGCGATTTACTGTATGCTTTTACTTACCCGAGAATACACCAAGATACTTTGCCCACACTTTTCCCTCTACAGTTCATACCACAATGTTTATTATATTTTAGAGTAAAAATAAACAAAATATTAACACAAGCCAGATGCCATCCAAATTTCATCAAATTTTATCAACAAAGTTTAAAAAAACATAACAAAAAAGTTAAGTACCCAGACAGAGTGGTGGAAATGAAATGAATCTGCACGTGGTGAAAGGTCATGTGACTGTATCGCAATAATTATAATATCAGATTAAACAGACAATTATACAATTATTATTAATCTGAATAACTTTTAGTTTTGGTGATTTCACCATGATATGTTGCTATTTAGTACGGTTAAATGGAGTTTTAAACCCCTCTAGGGTACGAAATGACGCCAAACAGTGTTTTAGGGTACTGCTTACTACAAAGTGTGATTTCTGGTAAGAGACATTGCTGCAGAATTTTTCAAATATTTACTCCTCTGGGGTACATTTGCAGCTAATAATTTAATTTGGGATCCAGTCTGTGTGTTTTTTGAGTGTTTTGGTAGTTTTTGGATTAAATGTTGTATTATTCATTTTTAAAAAGTGTTTCTGGCAATGATTTGACTTGTATTTCGCCATATATGTGGAATCAATTTTACTGTTATTGTCAGTCTGTGCTTTTGTCACACAGAAGCTGGAGAAGAGCCAGCAAAGTACTATTTAGTTTGTTCATTAATTCTGGAATAACAAAGGCTTTTCGCAAATACTCCTGGACCTTACTTGCGTATTTACTTCCCTTATTCATTATCTTGTTAGCTATTTGCTAAGATCAATTGCTTTTGGGAAATCCAACCTTGGTCATTTTGCGACGATCTGATTGGTTGAAATGCATGGAGACTAGAGAACAGTTATCTGTGTTGATATGCATAGATTAGTAGTATTGAATTGATGCATTCCCAATAACTCAGAACTTGAAAATTTCCAACCTCCTACTTGGAAAATGTATTATAGAATGATTGAATGGAATAGATTTATGCAAATTTATGCAAGTTAATGCTAATTCCACTAGTGTTTGATGCTCATGGACATACTAGCAGAAATGAGCTCTTAGTAAATCATGATGTACACTGTGTGAACAACCTTCTGCAGTGGAAAATTGAAGCGAGCTGGAATCATGCTGCAACTGTAGTCTCTTTGTGGAG
Organism: Paramormyrops kingsleyae; assembly: GCF_048594095.1. Taxonomy (NCBI): domain Eukaryota; kingdom Metazoa; phylum Chordata; class Actinopteri; order Osteoglossiformes; family Mormyridae; genus Paramormyrops; species Paramormyrops kingsleyae. Next base: position 574,482 of record NC_132800.1, on the reverse strand, counting down.
TGGGCCGGGTACAGTCTGCTTCTTGTACGCCAGTGGAAAAGCGCTGTGAATCAATGGATCTCTAGAGAGGAGAGTGAGCAGAGCACTGCATCATGAGTCAAAGATCTGTTCACACCACTGCCTTGTTCTGTTCACATGCAGCTTTTGTTGTAGCTGCCAAATATCTGCACTAGCCCACATTGAAGGATTTGGTAACAGGTGTGGCTTCCCAAGTTATTCTTACCTTGCATCCAATCCCTCACTGTACACTAAGTGGGTATATAAAAATAAACAGATATGAGTCTGAAACTCTTGCAGAAAATAGCTGTTAAAGCATTCATCGGTGTGTGTTTGTATAGTAATGTAAAGCCTGTTATTTTGACATTGTGCGGACCACTTTATCAGTCCCCACAAGGGGAAACTAAGTTTTATAAAAATCCATGACTGCAATCAAAAAACTTTTCCTGTAGAAATGACATGAAAGTTCACACAAAGATATGAATACAAATGTGTGACTGTGTTCAAGCTATTTGCTGAAGGTAGTTGTAGATTTTGGGATGGATGGAACTTCTTCAGGAATCCTGTCTCCCTTTCTGCTTATGCTCTACAATTTGGACAGCTAGCGCAACACCTGTTCTTGCAATCTACAGTGATTATAGCATTATGTGATGTTTCCTCTGTTTATGTTAAAGTTCAGTGGTCAGTTTAACAGATAAACCACACACAGTTCCTTAATAACTATATTTTATTCTTCAAAACAAATATAAAAATGATTATGAAAAAATATATATTCTGTGAGCTTGCTGGAAAACAGTTTGTCCAGCATGAGCCAGCCTCATCCAGAGGGCTACTCTCCTGCTGTCAGTCATCCATTGCCATGTCAGAGCCAGCCTCGTCCTGAGGGCTGCTCTCCTGCTGTCCGTCATCCATTGCCATGTCTGAGGCAGCCACATCCAGAGGGCTGCTCTCCTGCTGTCTGTCACCTTTTTCCAGCATGAGCCAGCCTCATCTAGAGGGCTGCTCTCCTGCTGTCCGTCATCCATTGCCATGTCTGAGCCTGCCTCGTCCAGAGGGCTGCTCTCCTGCTGTCCATCGTCTAGTTCCAGGTCTGAGCCAGCCTCGTCCAGAGGGCTGCTCTCCTGCTGTCCGTCGTCTATTTCCAGGTCTGAGCCAGCCTCGTCCAGAGGGCTGCTCTCCTGCTGTCCGTCGTCTAGTTCCAGGTCTGAGCCAGCCTCGTCCAGAGGGCTGCTCTCCTGCTGTCCGTCGTCTAGTTCCAGGTCTGAGCCAGCCTCGTCCAGAGGGCTGCTCTCCTGCTGTCCGTCGTCTAGTTCCAGGTCTGAGCCAGCCTCGTCCAGAGGGCTGCTCTCCTGCTGTCCGTCGTCTAGTTCCAGGTCTGAGCCAGCCTCGTCCAGAGGGCTGCTCTCCTGCTGTCCGTCGTCTAGTTCCAGGTCTGAGCCAGCCTCGTCCAGAGGGCTGCTCTCCTGCTGTCCGTCGTCTAGTTCCAGGTCTGAGCCAGCCTCGTCCAGAGGGCTGCTCTCCTGCTGTCTGTCATCCATTGCCATGTCTGAGCCTGCCTCGTCCAGAGGGCTGCTCTCCTGCTGTCTGTCATCCATTGCCATGTCTGAGCCAGCCTTGTCAAGTGGGCTGCTCTCCTGCTGTACGTTACCATCTTGTTTGGCAGCAGGGCAATCACTAGCCATCTCAATGCCGCCTTCAGCCATGGTAGCAGTGTCTGTATCTCTTGGCGTAGTCCTCCTCAGCTTCTTCCAGAACCTGAGAAGAGTGCCTTTCTTTTTTGGGCCCTGAACATTTTTTTGTTTAGGGCCCTGCACCTTTGTGCAACTTAAACCCATAATGAAATTATGCAAACGATATAGCTTAGATTCTCTTTCACCAGTGCTTCCTTTGAGAGAGTCTCTAAGAATGAAATGTGAAGGTGCAATTGCTTCTTATATAGAAAAATCTTCCTTCGATGACATCACTGACCAGTTCCGGAATTCTGTTCTGTTGACATCACAGAGGGCCCTCCATATAAGGCATTTGTCATTTCATTGTTTATACCAGTATAGGGTATGCTGATTGATTAAAAAAATAATATAAAATTATTATTTAAAAAAAAAATACCTGTGTGTTTAGAAAAATAATACCTGTGTGCGTGTGTGTGTTTTCCCTTATCCTACCAATACTATCCACATTATTACTTAAAAGCTTGTTTGACATCCTTTAATGCTGGTAGTTTTCAGTAACTTCAATTAAACATGAATTGTGTTAATATGATGAAACTAATATGGGGTCATTTTGACCCCAATATAATATAATTGAAATTATCACATGGTCATTTAAACTTCAACACTTTTAAGTATGTATTGACTTGAAAGTAGGGTGTCATGGAGGCTTAGCTGGTGGCCCTGTTGTCTGTCACCGATGGGTTTGGGGCTTTGAATCTCATCACTCCTTGGCAGGGGTGCCGTAATGGCAGGGGAAAGTTACAATGATTCCAAGGGCCCCTGAATGACAGGCGGCCTAAAAAATTGGGAGAATAGCTGGATTGGTCTGGACTGGGGGGCCCAATATGATATGCCTTCATGGGGCCCACAATCTCTAGCAATGCCCCTGCTGCTCGGTGTATGCATGAATGTTTTCCTGCAGACATTGTTTAGGCTAATTGGTACATCTACAATTTCCCATAGTGTATGAGTGTGTGTGTATATGACCTGTGATGGACTAGCATCCTGCCCAGGATGTACCCCAGCCTTGTGCCCTGTGCTGCTTGGCACGAGCCCCAGGTGACTCTGCCCAGTACAAACAAACTGATGGTTGGGTGATTTTTCGGGTCTGGACGGCACAGAGGCTCAGGACACATAAGTTACATCACACCTTTGGGGGCTGGGAGTCAAAGATCACTTTTGCTCTGTGTGTGAGGTTTGCATGTTCTCCTAGTGTTATATGAATTTTCTCTGGATCCTCTGTTTTATTCCCAAGATTGAAAGAGGTGTACTTAGGTAAATTAGTGTCTCTAAATTGGCTTGTGTGTGTGGGCGTGTGTGCGCCCGGTAATGATCTTTGCGGTAATGATGCCGGTCCTTGTTTTTGCTGCTCCAAGCTCCCTCGCAGACAGAACATCATCTTACCGTAGGAACAGCAGTATCTCAAGTTGTTGACGGAGCACATGTGGAAATCTGTGGCTGCTGCATCTGTGTCTTCAAATTTAGTCCTTGATTCTGTGTGATACTTTAAATTAGGACCCTAGAAAACATTAATTGAACAAATAGTTCCATTTATTACAGTAGCATAAGTGGAAATTTGTGTTTTTAAAAGCACTAATCAAACCAGAAATAGCAAACAATGATGCGACATTATGAGGAATAAATTGACATACTCATAAAAAATTGGAATGATAAAAAAAAAACACCAGATAGAGTGACAAAAATCCTCTCATTCAAGGCAGTAGGATGAGGGATTTACACACACACACACACACAGACACACACACACACATACATATTGTACTGCCATTGTAATGAGATAATCAATTTATTTATTTATTTATTTACTTTATTTTTTACATATTTTGCATATTCACTTGCCAGTGCTTTTAATGTTGATCAGTGTGTGTGTGTCGGTGTCTGTTTGGCTTTGCACAGATCACATTTGTTGATCAAAATGTCCCCAAAGTTTGGTAAAACTCGAAACTTACTTTTGGTTAAGGTTAGAGCTGGGTGGGGGTTATGTGTCCCGTCAATAGGATTAGAGTCTTTTTTCAACCATAGAAATGAATGGAAGGTCCCCATTTAGATAGGTACACCAATATGTGTGTGTGTGTGTGTGTGTCTGCGTGTTTGTGTGTGTAAGCAGGTATACCTTACCTTATCGGGACACAATGTCCACACAACATGATGATTACCTGTTTTTTTCCCTTATGGGGACCAATTTCCTGGTCCCCATCAGGAAAAACTCAATTTAATAAAAATCTATGACTCCAATGAGAAAAAAAAAATTCAACAACTGTAGTATTTTGCTTGGTTACTTATTTAGCATTTTTCCCATAAAAATGAATGAGCAGTGCCCAAAAACATATGATTACATGACTGTGTGTGTGTGTGTGTGTGTGTGTGGGACTGCATAGCCTTGGAAAGCCAACCTACTCTCAGGAGAGTCTAAGCCCAACTTTTTCACAGAGTTACTGGTTTAAAATATTCAGAAAAATTGAGGAAGCAAAAACTTCCAAATGGTGAACAATGTGGGAAGCTGTGGGCAGCTAAAACTGTCTGCAGGGGTCCATATATCACAGGAATCATCGGCACGACTCTGGAGCTGTGACATTTTAAAATGAGACCGTTATAGTCCCCCTTTTCTTAAAAAGCATTACGGAAAATCAGATCAGTGAGATTTTAAACAAGAACCCAGTGTCAAAGCTGCGGGAAATCAAAAGCCAGGCCTATGGCCACCGCTGATTGTGAATAGGACTTGGCTTCAGTAGACTTTCAAATATTTCTGCGTTTTTGAAGTTTTTCAAAATTAGTGAAATAGTACTTTATAATATTCTTTTCACTATCAAGTGTGAAGAATACTTCAGTTTGATCCGAAACGGTGAGTACAGTCCAGCTTGAGAAGTAATTCTTTTAGAGAAGCAGATTAATATGGTCAATAATATTTTGAATATTACTTAAATATACTACGCTTCACTAACTGTATATATTGTGCGTAATTAATATGCAAAATATGAATGGCATATGAAAGGTGTATTGGCTCACTTTTTGGCTTCATACCTCCACTCTGCATGTTTGCAGTTTGCACACTCATTTGTGAGGGAGCCTAATTAGGAGAGTCTTCAGTTTAAGACAGGTCATAAATGGCTGCTTGTCTTGTACCCTCAGATTCATAATGGATGTGAAAACGTGCATTGATTTCTTGGAGGAAAGACGAGAGGAGAAACTGAGGGAGATGGTGGATTTTATATTGCATGAATTAGAAGATTTAGAAAATTCAGCTTCTGAGCTGGAAATGGAAATCAAGGGGTTTTTGAGTAAGTGTACAGAAGAGATTGTTGCCATGAGAGAGAAAGAGAAGAAAGACAAGGCAGAGGAAGGAAGTGTGAAAGAAAACGAGAACATGAATGGACGGATGAGGAGCATGGAGCCTAGGCAAAGGAGAGAGGAGAAGAAGAGGTGTGAAATAGGAGAACAGACAGAGATGGAGAGTGAGGAGGTCCACTGAAAAAAGAGGAAGGGATCAATGGAATTCCCATTGATAGTGACTAGAGGAGGAAAAAATGATGAGGAAGGGGATCAGCATATTGAAGGATGTCGTATTTCTTTATGTGTCACACTAACAAGGACATTTTTATTTCTGCTTTTCAGAGCTCTCCACCCTGGAAGCCATATAAACATGGTGCCTGTGGTTTCTGACCCACCTCCTCAAAGCGACGGCCTCTCTCCTGAGCCCTTAAATGATTTTTGTTTTTTACTTGTATTTAAATATATACATAATAAAACTTGCACCTCTGTGTTCTATGCTTCCTTGCTCACAGCCTTAACACGCTCTAAATAATCCTAAACTATATTTCAATGTTTAATTGGATTCAGCATGAACAGCCTCTACCATCCAGGCGCAAACAAATATGTAAAACATAGTATAGTGTGAACTTCTCCAACTTTCTTGATAAGAAACATGGTTCTTGTGGGAGTAACGCAAGTTTGCTGGGAGTGGTTGACCTAGTGAATAACTATAATGCAACAGCAAATAAATCGATGTGTAATTTACCTACAAAACATTCACTTATGTGCAATCAAACCAAATTAGTCGTAATAATGAAAACAGGCACAGCACTGTAATGTTAACATTACAACACAGAATAAATGGCTTAACGTAACAGGACAATATTAAGATAGCAAAATGTATACAATAATATATGATGAATAATAAGCCAGCGATTTACTGTATGCTTTTACTTACCCGAGAATACACCAAGATACTTTGCCCACACTTTTCCCTCTACAGTTCATACCACAATGTTTATTATATTTTAGAGTAAAAATAAACAAAATATTAACACAAGCCAGATGCCATCCAAATTTCATCAAATTTTATCAACAAAGTTTAAAAAAACATAACAAAAAAGTTAAGTACCCAGACAGAGTGGTGGAAATGAAATGAATCTGCACGTGGTGAAAGGTCATGTGACTGTATCGCAATAATTATAATATCAGATTAAACAGACAATTATACAATTATTATTAATCTGAATAACTTTTAGTTTTGGTGATTTCACCATGATATGTTGCTATTTAGTACGGTTAAATGGAGTTTTAAACCCCTCTAGGGTACGAAATGACGCCAAACAGTGTTTTAGGGTACTGCTTACTACAAAGTGTGATTTCTGGTAAGAGACATTGCTGCAGAATTTTTCAAATATTTACTCCTCTGGGGTACATTTGCAGCTAATAATTTAATTTGGGATCCAGTCTGTGTGTTTTTTGCGTGTTTTGGTAGTTTTTGGATTAAATGTTGTATTATTCATTTTTAAAAAGTGTTTCTGGCAATGATTTGACTTGTATTTCGCCATATATGTGGAATCAATTTTACTGTTATTGTCAGTCTGTGCTTTTGTCACACAGAAGCTGGAGAAGAGCCAGCAAAGTACTATTTAGTTTGTTCATTAATTCTGGAATAACAAAGGCTTTTCGCAAATACTCCTGGACCTTACTTGCGTATTTACTTCCCTTATTCATTATCTTGTTAGCTATTTGCTAAGATCAATTGCTTTTGGGAAATCCAACCTTGGTCATTTTGCGACGATCTGATTGGTTGAAATGCATGGAGACTAGAGAACAGTTATCTGTGTTGATATGCATAGATTAGTAGTATTGAATTGATGCATTCCCAATAACTCAGAACTTGAAAATTTCCAACCTCCTACTTGGAAAATGTATTATAGAATGATTGAATGGAATAGATTTATGCAAATTTATGCAAGTTAATGCTAATTCCACTAGTGTTTGATGCTCATGGACATACTAGCAGAAATGAGCTCTTAGTAAATCATGATGTACACTGTGTGAACAACCTTCTGCAGTGGAAAATTGAAGCGAGCTGGAATCATGCTGCAACTGTAGTCTCTTTGTGGAGTGGGCCGGGTACAGTCTGCTTCTTGTACGCCAGTGGAAAAGCGCTGTGAATCAATGGATCTCTAGAGAGGAGAGTGAGCAGAGCACTGCATCATGAGTCAAAGATCTGTTCACACCACTGCCTTGTTCTGTTCACATGCAGCTTTTGTTGTAGCTGCCAAATATCTGCACTAGCCCACATTGAAGGATTTGGTAACAGGTGTGGCTTCCCAAGTTATTCTTACCTTGCATCCAATCCCTCACTGTACACTAAGTGGGTATATAAAAATAAACAGATATGAGTCTGAAACTCTTGCAGAAAATAGCTGTTAAAGCATTCATCGGTGTGTGTTTGTATAGTAATGTAAAGCCTGTTATTTTGACATTGTGCGGACCACTTTATCAGTCCCCACAAGGGGAAACTAAGTTTTATAAAAATCCATGACTGCAATCAAAAAACTTTTCCTGTAGAAATGACATGAAAGTTCACACAAAGATATGAATACAAATGTGTGACTGTGTTCAAGCTATTTGCTGAAGGTAGTTGTAGATTTTGGGATGGATGGAACTTCTTCAGGAATCCTGTCTCCCTTTCTGCTTATGCTCTACAATTTGGACAGCTAGCGCAACACCTGTTCTTGCAATCTACAGTGATTATAGCATTATGTGATGTTTCCTCTGTTTATGTTAAAGTTCAGTGGTCAGTTTAACAGATAAACCACACACAGTTCCTTAATAACTATATTTTATTCTTCAAAACAAATATAAAAATGATTATGAAAAAATATATATTCTGTGAGCTTGCTGGAAAACAGTTTGTCCAGCATGAGCCAGCCTCATCCAGAGGGCTACTCTCCTGCTGTCAGTCATCCATTGCCATGTCAGAGCCAGCCTCGTCCTGAGGGCTGCTCTCCTGCTGTCCGTCATCCATTGCCATGTCTGAGGCAGCCACATCCAGAGGGCTGCTCTCCTGCTGTCTGTCACCTTTTTCCAGCATGAGCCAGCCTCATCTAGAGGGCTGCTCTCCTGCTGTCCGTCATCCATTGCCATGTCTGAGCCTGCCTCGTCCAGAGGGCTGCTCTCCTGCTGTCCATCGTCTAGTTCCAGGTCTGAGCCAGCCTCGTCCAGAGGGCTGCTCTCCTGCTGTCCGTCGTCTATTTCCAGGTCTGAGCCAGCCTCGTCCAGAGGGCTGCTCTCCTGCTGTCCGTCGTCTAGTTCCAGGTCTGAGCCAGCCTCGTCCAGAGGGCTGCTCTCCTGCTGTCCGTCGTCTAGTTCCAGGTCTGAGCCAGCCTCGTCCAGAGGGCTGCTCTCCTGCTGTCCGTCGTCTAGTTCCAGGTCTGAGCCAGCCTCGTCCAGAGGGCTGCTCTCCTGCTGTCCGTCGTCTAGTTCCAGGTCTGAGCCAGCCTCGTCCAGAGGGCTGCTCTCCTGCTGTCCGTCGTCTAGTTCCAGGTCTGAGCCAGCCTCGTCCAGAGGGCTGCTCTCCTGCTGTCCGTCGTCTAGTTCCAGGTCTGAGCCAGCCTCGTCCAGAGGGCTGCTCTCCTGCTGTCTGTCATCCATTGCCATGTCTGAGCCTGCCTCGTCCAGAGGGCTGCTCTCCTGCTGTCTGTCATCCATTGCCATGTCTGAGCCAGCCTTGTCAAGTGGGCTGCTCTCCTGCTGTACGTTACCATCTTGTTTGGCAGCAGGGCAATCACTAGCCATCTCAATGCCGCCTTCAGCCATGGTAGCAGTGTCTGTATCTCTTGGCGTAGTCCTCCTCAGCTTCTTCCAGAACCTGAGAAGAGTGCCTTTCTTTTTTGGGCCCTGAACATTTTTTTGTTTAGGGCCCTGCACCTTTGTGCAACTTAAACCCATAATGAAATTATGCAAACGATATAGCTTAGATTCTCTTTCACCAGTGCTTCCTTTGAGAGAGTCTCTAAGAATGAAATGTGAAGGTGCAATTGCTTCTTATATAGAAAAATCTTCCTTCGATGACATCACTGACCAGTTCCGGAATTCTGTTCTGTTGACATCACAGAGGGCCCTCCATATAAGGCATTTGTCATTTCATTGTTTATACCAGTATAGGGTATGCTGATTGATTAAAAAAATAATATAAAATTATTATTTAAAAAAAAAATACCTGTGTGTTTAGAAAAATAATACCTGTGTGCGTGTGTGTGTTTTCCCTTATCCTACCAATACTATCCACATTATTACTTAAAAGCTTGTTTGACATCCTTTAATGCTGGTAGTTTTCAGTAACTTCAATTAAACATGAATTGTGTTAATATGATGAAACTAATATGGGGTCATTTTGACCCCAATATAATATAATTGAAATTATCACATGGTCATTTAAACTTCAACACTTTTAAGTATGTATTGACTTGAAAGTAGGGTGTCATGGAGGCTTAGCTGGTGGCCCTGTTGTCTGTCACCGATGGGTTTGGGGCTTTGAATCTCATCACTCCTTGGCAGGGGTGCCGTAATGGCAGGGGAAAGTTACAATGATTCCAAGGGCCCCTGAATGACAGGCGGCCTAAAAAATTGGGAGAATAGCTGGATTGGTCTGGACTGGGGGGCCCAATATGATATGCCTTCATGGGGCCCACAATCTCTAGCAATGCCCCTGCTGCTCGGTGTATGCATGAATGTTTTCCTGCAGACATTGTTTAGGCTAATTGGTACATCTACAATTTCCCATAGTGTATGAGTGTGTGTGTATATGACCTGTGATGGACTAGCATCCTGCCCAGGATGTACCCCAGCCTTGTGCCCTGTGCTGCTTGGCACGAGCCCCAGGTGACTCTGCCCAGTACAAACAAACTGATGGTTGGGTGATTTTTCGGGTCTGGACGGCACAGAGGCTCAGGACACATAAGTTACATCACACCTTTGGGGGCTGGGAGTCAAAGATCACTTTTGCTCTGTGTGTGAGGTTTGCATGTTCTCCTAGTGTTATATGAATTTTCTCTGGATCCTCTGTTTTACTCCCAAGATTGAAAGAGGTGTACTTAGGTAAATTAGTGTCTCTAAATTGGCTTGTGTGTGTGGGCGTGTGTGCGCCCGGTAATGATCTTTGCGGTAATGATGCCGGTCCTTGTTTTTGCTGCTCCAAGCTCCCTCGCAGACAGAACATCATCTTACCGTAGGAACAGCAGTATCTCAAGTTGTTGACGGAGCACATGTGGAAATCTGTGGCTGCTGCATCTGTGTCTTCAAATTTAGTCCTTGATTCTGTGTGATACTTTAAATTAGGACCCTAGAAAACATTAATTGAACAAATAGTTCCATTTATTACAGTAGCATAAGTGGAAATTTGTGTTTTTAAAAGCACTAATCAAACCAGAAATAGCAAACAATGATGCGACATTATGAGGAATAAATTGACATACTCATAAAAAATTGGAATGATAAAAAAAAAACACCAGATAGAGTGACAAAAATCCTCTCATTCAAGGCAGTAGGATGAGGGATTTACACACACACACACACACAGACACACACACACACATACATATTGTACTGCCATTGTAATGAGATAATCAATTTATTTATTTATTTATTTACTTTATTTTTTACATATTTTGCATATTCACTTGCCAGTGCTTTTAATGTTGATCAGTGTGTGTGTGTCGGTGTCTGTTTGGCTTTGCACAGATCACATTTGTTGATCAAAATGTCCCCAAAGTTTGGTAAAACTCGAAACTTACTTTTGGTTAAGGTTAGAGCTGGGTGGGGGTTATGTGTCCCGTCAATAGGATTAGAGTCTTTTTTCAACCATAGAAATGAATGGAAGGTCCCCATTTAGATAGGTACACCAATATGTGTGTGTGTGTGTGTGTGTCTGCGTGTTTGTGTGTGTAAGCAGGTATACCTTACCTTATCGGGACACAATGTCCACACAACATGATGATTACCTGTTTTTTTCCCTTATGGGGACCAATTTCCTGGTCCCCATCAGGAAAAACTCAATTTAATAAAAATCTATGACTCCAATGAGAAAAAAAAAATTCAACAACTGTAGTATTTTGCTTGGTTACTTATTTAGCATTTTTCCCATAAAAATGAATGAGCAGTGCCCAAAAACATATGATTACATGACTGTGTGTGTGTGTGTGTGTGTGTGTGGGACTGCATAGCCTTGGAAAGCCAACCTACTCTCAGGAGAGTCTAAGCCCAACTTTTTCACAGAGTTACTGGTTTAAAATATTCAGAAAAATTGAGGAAGCAAAAACTTCCAAATGGTGAACAATGTGGGAAGCTGTGGGCAGCTAAAACTGTCTGCAGGGGTCCATATATCACAGGAATCATCGGCACGACTCTGGAGCTGTGACATTTTAAAATGAGACCGTTATAGTCCCCCTTTTCTTAAAAAGCATTACGGAAAATCAGATCAGTGAGATTTTAAACAAGAACCCAGTGTCAAAGCTGCGGGAAATCAAAAGCCAGGCCTATGGCCACCGCTGATTGTGAATAGGACTTGGCTTCAGTAGACTTTCAAATATTTCTGCGTTTTTGAAGTTTTTCAAAATTAGTGAAATAGTACTTTATAATATTCTTTTCACTATCAAGTGTGAAGAATACTTCAGTTTGATCCGAAACGGTGAGTACAGTCCAGCTTGAGAAGTAATTCTTTTAGAGAAGCAGATTAATATGGTCAATAATATTTTGAATATTACTTAAATATACTACGCTTCACTAACTGTATATATTGTGCGTAATTAATATGCAAAATATGAATGGCATATGAAAGGTGTATTGGCTCACTTTTTGGCTTCATACCTCCACTCTGCATGTTTGCAGTTTGCACACTCATTTGTGAGGGAGCCTAATTAGGAGAGTCTTCAGTTTAAGACAGGTCATAAATGGCTGCTTGTCTTGTACCCTCAGATTCATAATGGATGTGAAAACGTGCATTGATTTCTTGGAGGAAAGACGAGAGGAGAAACTGAGGGAGATGGTGGATTTTATATTGCATGAATTAGAAGATTTAGAAAATTCAGCTTCTGAGCTGGAAATGGAAATCAAGGGGTTTTTGAGTAAGTGTACAGAAGAGATTGTTGCCATGAGAGAGAAAGAGAAGAAAGACAAGGCAGAGGAAGGAAGTGTGAAAGAAAACGAGAACATGAATGGACGGATGAGGAGCATGGAGCCTAGGCAAAGGAGAGAGGAGAAGAAGAGGTGTGAAATAGGAGAACAGACAGAGATGGAGAGTGAGGAGGTCCACTGAAAAAAGAGGAAGGGATCAATGGAATTCCCATTGATAGTGACTAGAGGAGGAAAAAATGATGAGGAAGGGGATCAGCATATTGAAGGATGTCGTATTTCTTTATGTGTCACACTAACAAGGACATTTTTATTTCTGCTTTTCAGAGCTCTCCACCCTGGAAGCCATATAAACATGGTGCCTGTGGTTTCTGACCCACCTCCTCAAAGCGACGGCCTCTCTCCTGAGCCCTTAAATGATTTTTGTTTTTTACTTGTATTTAAATATATACATAATAAAACTTGCACCTCTGTGTTCTATGCTTCCTTGCTCACAGCCTTAACACGCTCTAAATAATCCTAAACTATATTTCAATGTTTAATTGGATTCAGCATGAACAGCCTCTACCATCCAGGCGCAAACAAATATGTAAAACATAGTATAGTGTGAACTTCTCCAACTTTCTTGATAAGAAACATGGTTCTTGTGGGAGTAACGCAAGTTTGCTGGGAGTGGTTGACCTAGTGAATAACTATAATGCAACAGCAAATAAATCGATGTGTAATTTACCTACAAAACATTCACTTATGTGCAATCAAACCAAATTAGTCGTAATAATGAAAACAGGCACAGCACTGTAATGTTAACATTACAACACAGAATAAATGGCTTAACGTAACAGGACAATATTAAGATAGCAAAATGTATACAATAATATATGATGAATAATAAGCCAGCGATTTACTGTATGCTTTTACTTACCCGAGAATACACCAAGATACTTTGCCCACACTTTTCCCTCTACAGTTCATACCACAATGTTTATTATATTTTAGAGTAAAAATAAACAAAATATTAACACAAGCCAGATGCCATCCAAATTTCATCAAATTTTATCAACAAAGTTTAAAAAAACATAACAAAAAAGTTAAGTACCCAGACAGAGTGGTGGAAATGAAATGAATCTGCACGTGGTGAAAGGTCATGTGACTGTATCGCAATAATTATAATATCAGATTAAACAGACAATTATACAATTATTATTAATCTGAATAACTTTTAGTTTTGGTGATTTCACCATGATATGTTGCTATTTAGTACGGTTAAATGGAGTTTTAAACCCCTCTAGGGTACGAAATGACGCCAAACAGTGTTTTAGGGTACTGCTTACTACAAAGTGTGATTTCTGGTAAGAGACATTGCTGCAGAATTTTTCAAATATTTACTCCTCTGGGGTACATTTGCAGCTAATAATTTAATTTGGGATCCAGTCTGTGTGTTTTTTGCGTGTTTTGGTAGTTTTTGGATTAAATGTTGTATTATTCATTTTTAAAAAGTGTTTCTGGCAATGATTTGACTTGTATTTCGCCATATATGTGGAATCAATTTTACTGTTATTGTCAGTCTGTGCTTTTGTCACACAGAAGCTGGAGAAGAGCCAGCAAAGTACTATTTAGTTTGTTCATTAATTCTGGAATAACAAAGGCTTTTCGCAAATACTCCTGGACCTTACTTGCGTATTTACTTCCCTTATTCATTATCTTGTTAGCTATTTGCTAAGATCAATTGCTTTTGGGAAATCCAACCTTGGTCATTTTGCGACGATCTGATTGGTTGAAATGCATGGAGACTAGAGAACAGTTATCTGTGTTGATATGCATAGATTAGTAGTATTGAATTGATGCATTCCCAATAACTCAGAACTTGAAAATTTCCAACCTCCTACTTGGAAAATGTATTATAGAATGATTGAATGGAATAGATTTATGCAAATTTATGCAAGTTAATGCTAATTCCACTAGTGTTTGATGCTCATGGACATACTAGCAGAAATGAGCTCTTAGTAAATCATGATGTACACTGTGTGAACAACCTTCTGCAGTGGAAAATTGAAGCGAGCTGGAATCATGCTGCAACTGTAGTCTCTTTGTGGAGTGGGCCGGGTACAGTCTGCTTCTTGTACGCCAGTGGAAAAGCGCTGTGAATCAATGGATCTCTAGAGAGGAGAGTGAGCAGAGCACTGCATCATGAGTCAAAGATCTGTTCACACCACTGCCTTGTTCTGTTCACATGCAGCTTTTGTTGTAGCTGCCAAATATCTGCACTAGCCCACATTGAAGGATTTGGTAACAGGTGTGGCTTCCCAAGTTATTCTTACCTTGCATCCAATCCCTCACTGTACACTAAGTGGGTATATAAAAATAAACAGATATGAGTCTGAAACTCTTGCAGAAAATAGCTGTTAAAGCATTCATCGGTGTGTGTTTGTATAGTAATGTAAAGCCTGTTATTTTGACATTGTGCGGACCACTTTATCAGTCCCCACAAGGGGAAACTAAGTTTTATAAAAATCCATGACTGCAATCAAAAAACTTTTCCTGTAGAAATGACATGAAAGTTCACACAAAGATATGAATACAAATGTGTGACTGTGTTCAAGCTATTTGCTGAAGGTAGTTGTAGATTTTGGGATGGATGGAACTTCTTCAGGAATCCTGTCTCCCTTTCTGCTTATGCTCTACAATTTGGACAGCTAGCGCAACACCTGTTCTTGCAATCTACAGAAGTTCTTCAACTCCTCCATTGTAGGACGCATCAGCAATGGATATAAGTCTGTAGGACACTGGTGGAGAACTTTGTGCTGTGGTGCAGGGAGAACAAGCAGGACATCAGCAAGACAAAGGAGTTGGTGATGGACCTCTGGTGTAAAAATGTGTGTAGTGAACTGCCACGGATGTTTTACCAATCCATTGAGGCCGGTGTACTTTTACACTGTGGACTGCCAGGAAGCATTATTAGTTGAGGCGACACCAAATGCCTGACCACACTCACCAGGCAAGCCCAGCTCCCTTACAGGACTGACCCTGGACCCCTTGGAGACAATTCTGAACATCCTCCCCATGGGGTGCCCTCTTGGAGCACCTTTTTCCAATGGCTCACAATGGTGCTAAGAAGGACTACTGAGGATCCTTCCACTTTGCACACTTCAGACACTACAACGCCCCCTTCAGATGTGTCCCTAGCATTGCATCTTTAAAGCAGTTGCCACCAACTGCAGCACCCAGATGGAACTAAGGCCCAGCCATTCAGAGTTCACATCAAGTGACACAGTACAATGAAACGATTGCGTCTGACAGGTAAGTGTATGCCTCAGAAAATTAAAAGGCTGAAAGAAGTATTTTTAGAGGGATTATAAAATGGTGCCTTCCTTTGGCAGTATGTTTAAATAATCTGTCCCTTTTCAATAACTGAAGGTCATGCAAAATCCACTGAGAACCCCACAGCCCTGTTTGAGCACCTGCCCTTCAGACCGTG
The DNA here is from genome assembly GCF_048594095.1 of Paramormyrops kingsleyae. NCBI lineage: Eukaryota > Metazoa > Chordata > Actinopteri > Osteoglossiformes > Mormyridae > Paramormyrops > Paramormyrops kingsleyae. The sequence continues at coordinate 558,888 of NC_132800.1, read as the reverse complement.
TGTACACCTCAGTAGCATACTGTAGAGCCCTGTCCTTTTGTGCTCTTCCTTCCCATGCTCAGATGACCTCCTGCCAGAGCAGAGCCCATCACAACCACGACAATTCACTCAGGTGTCCTACTCTGTGTCTGAACGCCAAGAAGCATGGGGACACTGGAGACGGAATGGAAGTCCATCTCACACACTGTAGGCTATTTACAGACACCGGTTCTCCTACCTGCTTGCTGAACCAAGCCAAAGCTAATGTTATCATCTTTTAATCAGCGAGACATTTCACCACAAGGGGCACTAAAAGAACATAGAATGCTTGTATGGTGCATTTGCTAGTGATTAACACTGTGAGCCATTCACTGTTAGTAGAAGTCATAAAATTACGATTTTGCCATCATTTCTGTAATGCAATTCCCAGTAGGCACTTCTCCATAATCTAGACCCAGGATTCATTTTAAAAATGGAATTTAGAAAGCAGCACTTCACTTTGATGTAAATATAGCACTACGTGAATGCTGATTTAATAAACAAGGATGTTGATCAGAAGAGGAACAGAAGGGATAAATAAACTCATCTAGTACTTCAGTATCCCTGTCACTCACATGCAGTCCATTCAGCCAGGGATAATTCTCCTCTTCTATGTTCATTGTTGTCATAAGATCTCTTTCATTCTATAATCTGTATGACCGTACAGGTCTTCCGTACATGTTTGTGTGCTTTGTTGAATTTCTATTTTTATACATAGTATTCTGTGAAGTGTTTCTCCTTTAATATTATGTACTTCATGTTTGGCATTGGACCACAAACAATTCTGGTATGTTGGTACATACTGGCAGTAAAGTAAGTTCTGATTCTGATTTTCCTCAGATGGAATATACACTGCTGGTTGTGGGATTACCACAGGAACAGTCAGAATACACATAATGCTTCCTGCGATTAGAGGTTATCCCATGTAGAGGTATAATACACATAATGCTTCCTGGGATTAGAGATTATCCCATGTAGAGGTAGAATACACATTAGATTAGATTAGATTAGATTAGAGATTATCCCATGTAGAGGTATAATACACATAATGCTTCCTGGGATTAGAGATTATCCCATGTAGAGGTAGAATACACATTAGATTAGATTAGATTAGATTAGAGATTATCCCATGAACAGGCAGAATATACATCACAGTACCTAGGTTTACAGATTATGAAAAGGCAGATATAGTGCTGATATATGGGAATCACCGCCAGTAGTGGGTAAAATTAGGACACGCAACAAGTGTACAGAAACAAGTCCTGATTTTCAGAAGCAAAGCGGGGCTCGTGAAGATGCATGACAGTCTGTCTCCTCCCTGTCTTTAATCACTTGAACACCCCTCCCCCACAAACCTGTTTGATGTATGGCTCATTAGAACATGTGACCAGGAGCAGATGGCCAAAGGGTGTCATAATGGGGGAAACGTGACCAAACAAACTGTTCCATATGGATGGTGTGACACGGAGCCATCACTAACATTTCAGCAAAGGCACCTGCTGACCTGTAACTGTTGACCTGTGAGGTTAGTTGACAATCGTCTCATTCAAAGTGGAAGTACATCTCTGCCAGGGTGATCAGGGGTATGGGAAGCCAGGGGACAGAAAGCAACCTGCCTGGGGGGGTAAAGTGGGATGCAGGTAGCATGGGCAGACACACAGAAATCTCACAGCGGCAAACATACAGCTTTCCTGCCCCATTGGAGCATGATGGATTTATTCATTAAAGTTATGCTGCCCGGATCAGTGACAGGAAATTAACAGAGGACAGCCCAGTGATACAGGCTTCTGAACACATAAACTAAATAAACAGTAGTAGAGTGAACCAAGACAGCGTATGTGACATGTTTGTATTCACATCTTTGTGGGGACTCTCCATTCAACAGCAGGATTATGAACCAAGGCGGTGTCTTGGACTGTGACAGCACAGTAACAATTCAATGACACAGAATTCTGAACAGACAAACTTTATAAAAAGTAGGATATTCAACTAAGAGAATGAATCACTGTCTGAGACACTAACATCACAATGACATCACAGGCTTCAGATCACACATTAAATAAACATGGATATTCAAGAGAATGAATCACTGTCGGTGACAGCGGCAGCACAGTTACATTAGAGGCCTCTGAACACAAGAACCAAATACAGCCTGGAACCTGCACAGTGGGGTGATTTGGGTTTCACTCCAGAAGGCAGATGCGTGCAGGGATGCTAATTCAAATGTTAGCCTGCTTGTCCTCAGCTCAGTGTCGTGCAGCAGGGCTCTGTGAAGGGACCTTATTCTCCAGAGTGGTTTTAAAGGGGACCGTGCTTCAGAAACTGTTCCCACCTGTCATTAAGGGACTGCAATCCTTACAGTCTCAAGCCAGATGCGTGGCAGTTTGTTGGAATTTTTATATTATTTTAATATCAGTTTGTACCTGGGAAGTAATTTGTAAGAAATTTAAAACCAAATAATCAGAATGTCAAACATATAAAGAAAAGTAGCTAACAAGCTGTTGCTGCTGTTAAACTCTATAGAGATAGACTGATAGATACAGGCTGGGAGATACACTTAGACCGACAGACACAGGTTGAGAGATGCACTTGATTGATGGATTCTGGCTGGGAGATACACTTAGAGTGACAGACACAGGTTGAGAGATGCACTTAAATTAACAGTGACACAGAGATATGAAGGGTTCCACTCTTCAAACAGGATCTCTGTGCTCCAGTTGGGATCTATGGCCTCCAAGCACTCCGCTCTTACTGCAGCTCAGCCAGGCTGGGCTGGGCCCGGCGAGGGTGGCGGGGGCCACTCGCACTCGGCCTTCTTTATGAGGGAGATCTGAGTGATGTGGGGCCTCTGACAGCCGTTCTCTGTGTCCTGCTGTCCTGCCCGCCGGCTGCGTGTGTGACGGTAAGAGACCTGTTACAGCTAGTATGCATGGAGTGGGTCCTTGCTGAGCCACAGGCAGGCCAGGCCTCGTTCCACATCAGTTTTGTGTGCAGACCTCCCTGTGAGCAAAAACAAATGGCTAATTTAACATGCGCTCTGACAGGCTCCTGAGGGCCAGTGGACCCAGGGTTTGCTTGTCCTCCTCACAAGCTGGAACAGCCGGGAGCCCGATCTGGATGGGCCCACTGCCAGGCCTACAAGAGCCGGCACGCTCAGCCACAGGTGTGCGCCGTGGCACTAGCTACCTAACGGACCCAAACCTTCATCTATCAGCACCAAACTGAGGGCATCGGTGACCCAAAACACATCAGAACCATATATTCTGGGGAAGTCAGTATGCGAGGAAAGGTACTGGACCAGTGAACACTCATCATCTCATCAGAGATCGATCAACCATGCTCATCATGTGACACTATCCTCAGTACATGTGGCAAAAAAATCCGAGGTGCCATTGTGGGTGTGAACACTGCCCCCTGGTGTTCAGTGAGTGTGGGCTCGACATACCGACAGGCATGTTTGAGAGTCTGCCTAAATGAATTAATTTCCTCCTTTTTCAACAAAATCAACTCAATTAATTTGTTTAAGGAGCAAAACAGTTTTGAAAGGGTCCGATAATTTTACCTGGATAATGAAAGCCAGAGAACAGCCAGGCAGGAACTCTGGTTGTCTACGATACATCTGTCCACATGGACGTAGATCCTAGCCAGATCACAGACTCTCTCTACAGCACTCAGCCAGGGGACCGCTCTTCCAGGGAATGCTGAGAACGCGAGACCCAAGAGGCGTGTTTTGGACAGAACAGGAGCAGTCAGTCACCGGGTATAATCAGTGAGATTGATGTGCACACCCACCAGGGATATGCACACAGCGCTGTGTGTTCCTGTGGAGGGCTGTCATTTCGGGCTCTGCTATTGTGAGTTCCTGTGTGGAAGAAGAGAAGCCTTCCAAAGCAACAGAGCACGGCTCTGTGAGTCACTGAAGGCAGTGTTACCCAAGCACACTGCAGCTCAGCGGCTCCACACGTGTCTCCAGCCCAGAGCATGCTGGGACTGCATGCAGACGGCTCATGCATAGAATCAGCCCTCAATTTCTGGCACAGGGGTTCCATTACCATCACGCCTTAGGGTGTTCTGGGAGAGTGAAACACAGGATCGACAGGGTCAAACAATGCATCGCCAGTGCTGGACCCAACACCATATTCAGTGTTGCTGGCGTGCCACAGGTTTCTGCTGGACCAGCAGTCTCCGCATGAGCAGCTCTTCATCCCAGCAGCATGGCGGGAAAACCAGCTGTGAGTGGCACCTTCACTCTGTACACAAACAAAGGCACAGACACTCACAGTCTATGGCTCACAGCAGATATTTGGAGCCCTCTGGCATCCATTCCTGGGAAAGACAACATTCCATTTGCTGGGCTGCTTGGCCCGTCAGTGTTTTGATGAGCTCTCAGAGACTCGGCACTGAGGCTCGAAGTCCTAGTGCCTTTGTCTGAAGTTGCAATAGCGGCACCTTCACCAGCATTCACCAATGCTTCCCCGCACTTCCCCATGCATCCTGCTTTGGGACAGGTGGGGGGAGTCAGGGCGTGAGCGTTGTTTAGCACTGCTCTTAGTCCATCATCCAACGAGGTCAAGCTTCTTTCATTCACTTGGCAAAGGTGTTTTACTGTCTGGCACTTTCTATAAATGTTAAGCTGACAGACTGGAAGATTGAAACTAGACCCCTTTAGCACCATCCTCCCATTTTTATTTATTATTTTTCAGATTAAAAATGTATTTATTTGTTCTGACAGAAGTTTTATAAAGTTTCAGCTGGCTATTATGTATATGAATTTCCTGATCTAAATGACTGGTTTGAAAAACCTTCAGGGTAGATCTTAAATGTCTCCTATTCCTATTTTAATCCCTGCTAATCAGTATTGTTTGTATCCAAGCCATGCAACAACAGATAGCAAAACTAAGATCTTTCCTCTTCTACAGCAACACAATAACTTATGTACGTCCCTCCTCAGCGTTCATCCTACCAGCTGGGATTCCACCAATCAGGCCTCAAGTTGAGTGAGACATCATGGAGATCAGTTCTCAACTGAGGGCAACTCTGGTGGTGAAAAGGTAGGACCACATAGTACTCCCTGGGGGGCATCTGGGGTCAAACGGTGAGGAGAAACACGCACAACGGATTCTGCCTGCGGCTGTCAACTTCAGCCTGAGCAGTGCCTATGGGTGTCAACTGGACCAGAGATGGATTAGGTCTGTCCAGAGATGCAGGGGCTCCGTAGCTCAGGCAAAATTGGTTTAGATCTGTCATTGACCTGCTGACAGAGGTGCATACTGGGAAGGCCACATATGAATCCATTCTGAGGGTGTGCTTGTCTTTTATACTTCCTGTTAGTGGTCAGACAGCAGATGAAATTGCAGAATGTGGTCTGCAGTCTGTTGAACAGTTCAGGTTAACGGAATATTGATCCAGAGCATGGATCCCAATGGAAGCTGACTCCCAGCACAGCAGAGGCATTAAATATAAGGAAAGGAATGAATATTGCTGAATGACAGTTATGAAGAAAAGTGGGCCTAGTGGAGTATAACATATACCTAGCCAGCTCTCACCAAGGCATAATGACTCGGTTCATTCACATTGAAAGGTATGACATGAAGCACTTCAGCGATTTCTACAGACACCGGGAAAACATTAAAAGAATTCACAGACATCTGAAAGCACCAAATATACCTATAGCCACTGGTATTAATGTCAGTTTTTCTACGATATATGGGTTAAACGGAGGGTTTTAAAAAGTGGCGTAATGCAGAGTAGACTTTGGTACAATCCAGAGGGATGGTCTCCTTTGTACTGAAGCCATTTAAAACTAATGTCTACTTAGGAGACATTACTCTATAAAGAGCAAGTTGAGGGAGGCGTAAAGACAATTTCTCCACAGGTATTAATAAAGTATCAGTTATTCTAATTATTTAAAATGACTTTACCTTAAGAAGCTTACTAACAGAACAGTGTTCTTTATTTTTTAAATCATTTTCCCACTTTTTGCTGCTGTTCTCTTTCAAGACGAAGGGAATAATGATAAACTGAGGTAAGCCTTCAGTAGCATTTACAGTAGTGTGGTGTCCAGCTAGCAGCATTTACCTGGTCACACTGTAATGGTGTCACGTCGAGGGCAAGGACAGAGGCGAAGACAGGGATGGAGGAAAACCAAAAGGGGCTTTATTAAAGAAAACTACACTACAGGAAGGGCGAAGGAAACAGACCACAAGGGGTCCAAACAGGGTAGGGAGGATCAGGCAAGAACACTAGACACAGGACACACTGGGGAGCACATGCAGGCAGCAACATCAATGACTGGACTGAGGATCGCAGGACTGAAGGACACTTTTTACAGGGCATGTGAGGGAGCAGATGGGACAGCGGGGAAGACAGCAGGCTATACGTACACTAAGATGGGAGACACAGTGGAAGAGGGCAGGGCAAGACACCAGATGGGCACTGCTGCGGGACAAGGGCGCAGAGACCGAACACCATTAGGGGACGAGACAGACCAGGGTAGGCAGGGGCAACACCAGCACAGGGCACTCTGGGGGCAAGACGGGACACCACTAGGAGAACTTATATATTGTCTTATTGTTATTGTCTTATTGTTTTTAAGTTTAACACAAATATTTTCTCTTACCATTTAAATATAAACAACCATATTTAGAATAATGGCCACAGCATCTACTGTTTAAACAACTAATTATAAATATATTTCAATTGTGCCGCAAAATTTGCATGTACTATATCAGTGTCACGATCCGCTCCGTCCGATCCCGATGTGTGCCACGCCCCCTCATTACCTTGTGTTCATTCCTGTTTGTGATCATCTGTGTCCTGTTTCATTTGATTAGTCCTGTGTATATTAGACCGCGTCTCCCCATGTATGCCAGATTCGGCATTGTATTGTCCGTGGATGTCTCTGCGTGCTTGTCATTTGCCAATTAAACCCCGTTACCTGACTTCCTGGCTGCTGTCGCCTGCTTCCCGGCTCGCCTCCGTTGCCGAACGTGACAATCAGAACATAAAAATAAATATAGAATTAAGTATGCTAACAAAACATAATCTGAAGAAATAGCAAGAAACATACGAAGAGATGCTGCTCACCTCTGCGCCATCTCTCTGTCAGAAAGTTTTTGTTCAACCTGCAATTATTTTGTTAGAACTATTGAAACCACCGAGATTTTTAATTGGTCGAAAAGTATGAAGATATGTATTGTCATTATTTTCAACGAATGAAAACAAAGAATTTATTGTCAGGGAGGGACGAATTTGTAGCTGGTCCAATCAGGAGTAGTATCTTTAGTTTGTGCATACTGTAGCTGGGCGTGATTGGATATCTAGCCGCCTTTCAAGCCCCCGAATCATGTATCTACTTGTCAATAGGAAACCACGCAGCTCTGTCTATAATGTCTGTCTGTAATTTTTTTTATGACATTATGTTTTTGCTAGGCAGCATTACGGTAATGCGTAATACCGCTGTATTGGGGGTGTACCACCGCTGTATTTCCATAGCTTGTTGACGCAATTAGCATTTTAGCGACGTTGGTAGGGCGACGTCAACTCTCAGCGAATTTCATAGGCAACATCTACAATTCAGGAACTAGTAGGTCTTCAGATAGCTGTTCACGCTTTTGAGAAAGAAGACTATAGTTCTTGTTATTCAAATTCTGTATCCTGGTATTTTTAATTTCGAAGATATGTAATATACAAGTTTTTTGATAGACTAAATTTTGGTTTGATTTCTATTTTATTTTATGTTAAATAACGTTCATATAAAATCATTTTAGAATTAGTGCAGTGTTTCGTTTAAAATTAGTGCAGTGTCCTTAAAAACTGCATGTTCAAACCTAACGCCATGCCATAACTGCTTTGCAGATATTTCATTCAGGAATCTATAGAGGATATACGTAAGCCAGTCTGTGTATGTTTGTGTCTATGTGTGTTTGGGTGGGTGGTCATGTATATATTATGTTGTGGGGACCAAATGTCCCCACAGTGTTATAAAAACATGTTATTTTGACTTTGTAGGGACATGTTTTTGGTCCCCAAAAGAAAAAAACTGACTCAGTTTTATAAAATTCTGTTAATGCAATCAAAGGAATAATAATTCCAAAAGTCTTGTATTTTGTTTGGTTACTTACTGTTACTTCTTGCTTACTACTGCAGGGATTTTGGATTAAGGTTGCCATAATTAGGATTGGGGTTATGCCCATACAAATGAATGGAGAATCCCCACAAAGACTCAGATACCTAATCTGTGTGTGTGTGTGCGCGCACACGTGTGTGTGTGTCTGTTTGTGTGTGTGGATTAGGTTTATATTACATGGTGGGGACCAAATGTCCCCCGCAATGTGATAAAAACCTGTTATTTTGATGCTTTGGGGGTGTTTTTCAGGTCCCCACAAAGATCTGTCAATACTAATAAAAAACTAAAGATGCCAGAAGTCTTGTATTTGGTTTGGTTACTTATGGTTAACGTTAGGGCTGGGTAGGGGTTAAGGTTGTCATGTTGGATTACAGTTTTCCTCATAGAAATGAATGGAGAGTCCCCACGAAGATATAATTATAACCCTATGTGTGTGTGTGTGTGTGTGTGTGTGTGTGTGTGTGTTGTGTGTGTGGTATCAGATCAGTTCCTGAGAGTTCAGTAGTCTGACGCCATGTTTCTGAGTCTGGGTGTGAAGGCCTGAATGCTTTTCCAGATGCTAGGAGGGTGAAAAGATAATGTGAGGGGTGGGTGGGGTCATCCACAATGTTGGTGGCTTTGCGGATGGAATGTGTGATGTGAATGTGCATGATGGATGGGAGAGAGACTCTAATGATCTTCTCAGCTATCCTCACTATCTGCTGGTCTTGTGATCTGAGGCTTGGAAAAACATGTTGTGCTGCTCAACCTTAGCACAATGATATGGGTGAATCATGGACGCAATAGAATTTGGGGATGATTAGTCCATACAGGGACAGAATCATTCCATACCTCAATCACCTCGTACGTATGTCTGCTAGGTGGAGTTGGAGTTGCTCCTAACTGTGCACAGTGGAGTTGAACAATCACAACTTCCCAGAATTTTACAGTAACAGGAGGACAGTGAACAACTCTTATTAATTCTATGCTGTGTGGACGATGTAATCGCCCACGAGTTTGCCTTAATACACAGGACATTCAAGCCATTGCAGAATACAAACCACAAATGCAGCTCCCTCCACCAGCAACGCCAATGTAGAAACTGCCACAAAATCCATGCCCCCTGATAACCAGCCCCTTATATTTTCACTACCGTCGTGGGGACCGTACTACAAAGAGTCAACGCAAGGTAAGCTGCAAAGTGCAAACAAATTTACAACTCACCATACATAGTGCACTACGTTTACTTTGTTTGTACTATGTGTACAGTCTTTGCACCTTGTCTGTTTGGCACTATATGTCGGTCATTCCTGTTATTCAGTGACTTTTCTGTCCTCATGGTTTACTTATATTTTCTCTAACATGAGTCACATATTTAAAACAAATATATATTTAGGTCTTCGTTATCACGTAAACAGAGACAATACGTATTAAAACTTTTATTGATATATGTATTAAGGCTGCCGTGATTAGTGGGCGTAGTCGATGACATGTTCTTCATGAATATCACTACGCAATTATTGGAGTAGTTATTCTCTAAAGCCCTGCAGTGACATGTAGTTTGTTGTTGTCAAAATGGGAGGGGCCAATACAAAGCACGGGTCTTAGGGAATTCTGATTAAATATACAGGCTTATTAATCCTGTTAATATAATTAGCATATGACCACTATTACTGTAAATAAATTCACAAACCGCAAAACTAACACCAATTGTCTGTCTACCTGCAAGGATCTGTCTGCAGACTGAAAAACTGGGGAATGAAGTGTAAACCGACCAATCAAACCACAATGGACTCGTTGGGGGAGGGATTAGACAGAGGGTGAATAGAGATGTGCATCATGAGAAAACAATATGTTCTTTTCGAACACTGAAGCATGCATACTCTATTCTAGTAGATCATAAATATAATATTATAAACTGAAAGTGAGCAAAATAATGCCCTTTAAGCAACAGTAGGCTGCTGTCCATGGTGCTGAAAACCTGGATTGTCAAATTTTACATTCAATTTTTTCACCTACTTTAACTGTAACCCTCTTATTTTGTTGGCAGTGATGCTCTGTGAAGTCTACAGAGGTGGGTATAGAAAGGATTAAAGTGGGTAATATGTGATTTAGATTAACTTTTTTAAACCTGCATTGTAAAATAAAATGTGAACAGATGAAACACCAATACATTCAATCAATTAGTCCTTGTCTGAAATGGTCAAATTTTCCTTTTAAACAAGAGATCTTTTTTTTTCAGAACAGTCTGGGTGCATCTTCTGTCCTACCAGACCGGGGTCGTGGTAAGAGCACTTCTTCTTAAGAAGTGGTTCTCAGTGGTTGGCTCACCATCTCCTTCGACAAGGAGAGAATTCAAATCATGTGGTTCTTCTGGATCTTCAAAAAAACCCAATCAAGACTCCAACTTAGCAACACCTGCAGTTTGTTGTTGCAAATAATAAAGTATTTGAGTGACTAGAGGGGATACCTGACTACCTAAGAGAGAAGCGGATTTATCCAGGACTGGGTCATGGACAACTTTGGCATCTGTTCCTGTAATGAGCTCATAATCATGGAGTTTAAGGATATGGCTAGATAGGTCCAGGAAGAATGAGCTTTGTGGGGGTGGGGGCATAAGCAGCAGCCAAACAGATCTTACTTCCCCCAACTCAGACAGGATACAGCAGAACCTGTGGTGAGCATCAGCCCCAGAATCGAGAGTGAAAATTTGAGGGGCAGGTTGGACATTTAATTAAACAACAGCAACAATGTAACAGTCATGCAATTTTGTGATTAATAACTGGGGTGGAGACAGCAACTCCTGGATGGGCAAACAAAGCAATCAGAGCTGCTACAGGGAAGCACATTGCACAGCAGCCATACCGATCATGGTGACCTGCAGGAATTGGCCGGCGAACTCGGTGCAGTTCAATGGCGTTAAATAGGGAGAGTTCCAAGATACTGGAAGTCATCCATGGTAATATTCACATCCTCAGGAGTATCATATAAAACTTGTGTAAGCCTCAACTCCTTCAATGCCCTGATCGGGGCATTCATCGCTTTCCTATCTGCAGCTGTTTTAGCACTAAAATATTGGTAAAAAAAGAGATTCTCCTACAAAAAGTCAGAAAAGTCAAAGTGCATGATAATAGGAGGGGGACGTGAAGAGTTTTCTGACGGCCGTACAGCCTATGAGCACAGCGAATGGCTGACTGAAAGGCAGAGAGCTGAGGGAAAGTAGGGGCCTGAGTTACTGTATCACACCCAGCCAGGGCGTTGAGGGTGTCCGGCTTGGTGACCTCAGGATTAGGTCTCTGCCTTTTGCAGATGATGAGGTCCTGTTGGCCTCATCGGACCGTGACCTTCAGCTCTCGCTGCGACAGTTCGCAGCCAAGTGTGAAGCGGTTGGGATGAGAATCAGCACCTCCAAATCCGAGACCATGGTCCTCAGCCGGAAAAGGGTAGAATGCTCTCTCTGGGTCGGGGATGGGGTCCTTCCCCAAGTGGAGGAGTTTAAGTATCTCGGGGTCTTGTTCACGAGTGGGGGGACGATGGAGCGGGAGATCTACAGGCGGATCGGTGCGGTGTCCACAGTGATGCGGGCGCTGCATCGGTCTGTCAAGGTAAAGAAGGAGCTGAGCCAAAAGGCGAAGCTCTCGATTTACCAGTCGATCTACGTTCCTACCCTCACCTATGGTCACGAGCTGTGGGTAGTGACCGAAAGAACGAGATCGCGAGTGCAAGCGGCCAAAATGAGTTTCCTCCGCAGGGTGGCTGAGCTCTCCCTTAGAGATAGGGTGAGGAGCTCGGTCATTCGGGAGAGACTCAGAGTAGAGTCGCTACTCCTCCGCATCGAGAGGAGCCATCTGGTCAGGATGCCTCCTGGACGCCTCCCTGGAGGTGTTCCGGGCATGTCCCACTGGGAGGAGGCCCCGGGGAAGACCCAGGACATGCTGGAGGGACTATGTCTCTCGGCTGGCCTGGGAACGCCTCGGGATTCCCCCAGAGGATCTGGATGAAGTGGCCGGGGAGAGGGAAGTCTGGGTTTCCCTGCTGAGACTGCTGCCCCCGCGACCCGACCTCGGATAAGCGGATGGATATTCTTGTACTGTCCACTTTCTCCCGTGACAATGCAAATTTCCCACTTGTGGGACTAATAAAGGAGTATCTTATCTTATCTTATCTTATCTTATCATCTTAATTAGGGAATCTCCAGTGTGTGACTGCCCTCTAGTGGATAAACAAAATTCAACTACATAAGTCAATATTATAGTGTTTTCCAATCATTTTCACACTTGTCTCAATACCATGTCCACTTTTTCAAAACACTTCACACTGTGAACTTTACAAACATGCACCTGAGCATATCAGTTAACTTTCGGTGCAATATGCACTAAAACCACCAGAACACTTCACACTTCACCCAAAAGTGACACACGCTGCCAAACCTATAGCACTCTCTCACAAGATGACTTTGTCACACAAAGAACAATGCATGAAAAAACACAAACAACTTGAAGCGCTGCAAAATGCATATATATGATGTGTTGTTGTATCCTATATTTTCACACGTTTATTGCAAAGTAAAAGAAAAACGTATGCCATTTCTTACAGTAAACATTGTAATACAAACAAATAATACAGTAAATAAATTCAGCTGCGCAATACACTGGAAAAGAAAAATACATTACAGCCACCTACTGAAAGTACATTACATTCAATACAGAAAAAAACAAAACAAACATAGCCAAATAGCAAAGTTTGACTGTATACAGTTAAGTATACTGTTGTCCTGGACTAATCCATTTGGTCCCTTGCATTTGGCCATAAATTTTCATCGACATCACACTGAATATTTTCTCTTGCAATACACCAAGGAAAAAATCTCTTTGAGTGTCTTATCCAGCTCTGGATGTCCTCCACATGGATGTCCACACACCCAGCAGCCATTGCATCTAAAAGCGACATCTGATCATGTGGGCGATGGTCATATACCTTCCATCCCCATGCAGAAAAAAATCCTTCAGTCGGGTTGAGGAATGGAGAGTATGGTGGCAAGAATAATGACATCATCCAGGGATGGGCTATAAACCACTCTGTGACTTGGCGGGAATGATGAAAGGCCACATTGTCCCACACAATCACAGATACCAGTAAATTCTTCCTCTCCCTCCTGTGGGAGGTAAATGCTAAATCCTACAGTAGTGGGTTACAGTAAAGACAAACGTGCATCGATGCATCAGTTTTTTCCTGGAGACTTCCCTCAAATCACACCACTACAGTAATATATACACCAATCAAATGCCTTCAGTCAGAATGCTCTACATAGTGTATAGTACCTGTTGCTTTGCCTGAAAATCCTGACAATTGATGCCTCTGTGGATCTAGGCAGGTGGAGTGGAACTCTTAGACCCACTTTCCTCAGGGACAGACCATGATTTCCAACATGGTCAAATACTGTGGCTCTGATTTCATCAGTAGCCAAGATTCTTCCTCTTCCTCTCCGTTTGTGTCTTCTTGCTCTTCCTCTGCCTCTTACTGCATCCATTTTTCACTAGCTAAAGAAAAATGGCAATGGAAAATGCCAATCCAAAGATTTGCACATATGGCAAATTGGCACTAACCTCACAAATTACTAGATAGGTGCTTAGCTGAAATTATAGGCAGGTATGTGTTTTCATTCAGCTTTCCAGCTTCAAGCATTGTAAAGTGCTGTAGTTGTACAAAGTTTTGCTGGTGGCAAACACTGACTGAGAGAAGTATTCATGAAATTTGGGGGAAGTGGTGATTGAATGCATATTGTGTCAAAGCAATGCAAAAGCATACATAGTTTAGCTCACATAGTCCAATTTTATGGTGCATGTGTTAAGTGGACAAGGTAAAAAGTGGACATGGTATTGAGACACGCGTCAAAATGATTGGAAAAAAGTGTAATACATTTAACCCCCGTATGTTTTATGGCTTCACTGTGAGGCTTGACTTATTTCCCTCCTCAATGATCAGTTTAATATAACTGGTGAAGCTGTAAATTAGTTTAGTCATGACTTCAGAAGTTACCCTGACAAGGGATTCTGTACAATCAGAGATGGAGCTGCTGGTTGGGCTGGTCATCGCCTGCTTTTTCTGACTGATGTAGGTCTGAATGTAAAGTTTCAAACTGCTTAATATGTATTAATCTGTTTTATAATGTTCACACAAAAACAGCTTTTAATGTGTGTTGCACCTTACATCTCCTACTGTACAATGTGCTTCTGCATTTGATTCCTCCTTGACTGGGGGGTAAAGAGAAATAACTAGCAAGAAAGACAGAGAGAAACTTTTCGGAGGTGCTATTGTACAAAGTTGAACTGATTGTCCAAAGACTTCTTGCTGTCAAATTTAAATGTGATTTTTGTGTCTCTTTCAGTAAATTATCTTGAAATACATTGATATCTGAAGTTAACTGAGGCCCTTGCTATTCATTGTGTCCGACTCTCCAATCCTTACCTCTCCCTACAAACCTAGACACTGGTCCACTGTAATCTACCTGCATGATCGGGTCGCTCCTGTTGGTAGCAGGTTACATGTCAGACCACTGTAGATGCAGCAGTATGCATTGCAGCCTCTTATGTGCACGCAATGAAGGTACACTGGTGAAGCTTCTCCATGCCATACAGAATAGGGAAGCACTGGAGGCAGTGTGTGGCTCAGTGGGTTAAGCCTCTGTGGCTGTGATTGGAAAGTCACTGGTTCAAGCCCAACCTCAGCATGTCTGTGGCTGCTTTAAATGAGGCCCTTAACCCCCAGCTTCCTGGGCACTGCCATGGGTGGCTGCCCTTCACAGCCAGGTTCCCCTTTGCCTAAGGAGAGCAGTTTGGGGGAAGGATAAAGAGAATCTTTCCACAGGCATCAATGAAGTATCTATTGTTAGAGGCTCCTTTTCTATCTGAGCATATCCTTGCTCAGTTTGCATGAGTGCTCTGCTCCCAAAAGCCACTGGTTTCCTGCATTGTATCACAGCTGCACCCAAACTGGTGTCTGAAGCATCACACTGGAGAATCAAGTCTTCCTTGGGATCATAATATTTCAGTACCGGTGCATTCACAATGGACTCTCTGATTTTGGAGAATGCAGCATCCTGAATGTCTGTCCACTCCCACAAACTGCCTTCATGGGTCAATTGTCGCAGAGGCTCACACTGGTCTGAACGGTGGCTGCAAAACTTGGCTAAGAAATTTACCATTTTTAGGAGTCTTTGCCCCCCTGCTTTGGGCATCTGCTGGATTGCTTTGCCTTTTTCTGGATCAATTTGAAGTCCATCCACTGTCAGTAAATATCCTATGAATGGAACAGCGTCTGTCTCAGTCTTAGTTTACATTTAGCTTGATGTTTTCCTCAGTACATCTGTCTATAAATTACGTCAGTGTTCTGTCACGATCTTTCTCTGCCAGTTCCATTGTGTCTCCCTCACCTGTGATTGAAATGCCATCTGTAATCACATGAACTCCCTCCAAGCCGTTCCAGGGCTCAGTCATCTTTGGAAAATCTCTGGAGCAGTGCTGATGCCCATAGGTATGCACAGCCACCTGTACCTGCCACAAGGGGGCGAGAAAGTGGTCGGGTAGCTGAAGTTTTCCTCCAGCTTGACATGCCAACAGCCATTTCTGATGTCACACACTGAAAAGCTTCTTTAGATCTAGCAAGATGTCATCAATGGTAGGGAGAGGAAAATGGTTCCTCTTCAGTGCTTTATTCAGTGGTTTAGGGTCTGTACACACGCTGAGCTCACCGTTTCGCTTCTTTGTGAATTCTGCTCTAAAATAGCTGTTAATTACTACAGGAATTTTGGTGGTAATGTCTATTAAAGAATGTTTACAAATATCATAAATTGGATTAAAGAAGTAACTGGAGCAGTTGAATAGTTCTGCAGTCTCTGTCATTCAATTCAATTCAATTTTATTTATATAGCGCATTATCACAACATTACATTGTCTCAATGATCTTTACATTTCTGCCTCGTAAGGACCCCCCATTGAGTAAGCCAAAGGCAATGGTGGCAAGGAAAAACTCCCTAAGAGGAAGAAACCTTGGGAGGAACCAGACCCAAAGGGGGAGCCCATCCTCCAGGGGCCAGCAGATGAGTCAAACAAACAAGATGAAATGACTAAGCTAATACAGACAAGATGAAATGACTAAGCTAATACAGGGGTTGAAATATATGTCTCAATGCAGCGGCCGACCGGTGCAGGCACGTGGTGCTTGATGCACGATGGCAGGATTAATAGACACACAGCCGCAGGGTGGATGGCGAGGCATCGTGTTGAGCCAAGGGCAGGCAGGTTGGAGGGTAGGTGCCGGAGGTGGAGGTAGTTGTCTTGCAGGCCGCAGAGGCATAAACTCTTCAACGACATTGTGCTCCATGGAGCACACCCCAGAAGGGGTGAGGGAGGAAGTAAGAATAATTGTGTATTAGCCAGAGTTGAGGAAACCAGAGGCAGTGCAAGCAAAACGATCGAGTGCAATATTCGTCTAGGCTCCGGCAGATCTGGGTATAGCAGCATGAGAAATAGGGAGAGACAGGCGGGAACACAGGCATGGGGACTCCCTGAACATCAGCACTCTAGTGTAGAGCCAGAGTGACAGCACTGACGCCTCAGTTTATCCAAAGCCAATGACACCGATCCCCACCCAGCTCTTCACCTCATACTGTTAGTCTGACTGGGAGTGAGAGACTAGCTGGAACCAGAACTAGGTTTCCTATACGCTAAGCTATACAAGTGCGTTTTTAATCTAGACTTGAAAAGCGAGAGTGTGCCTGAATCCCGCACATCCGCCGGGAGACCATTCCACAGCTGCGGAGCTCTGTAAGAGAATGCTCTGCAGCCTGCCGTAGCCCTGTCTACTTCAGGAACTAATAGATATCCTGCTCCTTGTGAACGAAGCAGGCGAGGAGGGTTGTAAGGGACCAGAAGATCATTGAGATATTGTGGTGCAAGGCCATTCAGAGTTTTGTAAGTCAATAGTAATAATTTGTAGTCAATCCTAAACTTGACCGGTAGCCAGTGCAGGGAAGTATGTAACTGGGGGGAAACGGAAAGCCCCAAAAAATCATATTATAAGTAGGCACTGTAATAGGCCTACCCTTTGTTGTCTGTATTTAAACGCCAGGAGTATTAGGAATAAAATTCATGATTTAGAGGCTCTTATCTCATCAGACTCTTATGATATTATAGCAATAACTGAAACGTGGTTGAGTGATAAGGATGGACAAGAATATAATATGGATGGTTACACATTGTTCCGTAAAGACCGTATAGGTAAGAAGGGAGGTGGTGTTGCAGTATATGTAAAGGAAAACTTGCAGGCAAGGGAGCTTACTGATATAAGTAAAAGTACGGAAGCTATATGGGTAAAATTAGATGCTACAAACTCAAATAGCCTAATTGTCGGTGTTTGTTACAGAGCACCCAATGTAGCTGTTGAGGAAAGCAGATTGTTATACAGTGATATTAGGATTATGAGCAATAAAAATGATGTGGTAGTTATGGGTGATTTTAATCTACCGGGGATGCAGTGGGACATTGTTGCTGGCTCTTCTGAAAATGAACTTGACATGGTGGGATTAGTACAGGATTGTTTTTTTACTCAGTTTGTTAACACCCCTACCAGGGGAGATGCCATTCTTGATCTTGTTTTGTCTAATAACCAGGACAGGATTGGTAAATTAGATGTTTTAGAACCACTTGACAGTAGCGATCATAACATGGTTAAATTTGAGGTTAAGTTTAGTGCCCGAAGAGCAAAGTCCAAATCAAAAATATATAATGTTAGGAAGGCTAACTTCAATTGTATGAGATTAAAACTAGAAACTGTGAACTGGACGGAGTTAATTAACAAAACTGTTGAAGAGGCATGGGGATTTTTTAAAAGCACATTATTGCAAGTACAAGAGGACTTCATACCTGTTTCTAACAAGAATAAATCAAGGAAATTGCAACCTAGGTGGTTTAATAGGGACATAAAGTATAAAGTAAGGAGGAAAAGGGCTTTGTTCCAGAGATGGAAAATAACTGATGATGACATAATAAAGCAAGAGTATCTAAATCTACAGGCTGAGTTAAAAAATGACATTAGACGAGCTAAAAGGAATGTCGAAAGGAAGATCGCATTGGAGGCTAAGGATGACGTTAAAAGTTTCTTCCAGTATTTTAACTCTAAAAGAGCTCTAAAAGCTGAAATCACTAATCTGCAGGATAGTAAGGGTCTTATAATTGAAAACGACATTGACATAGTAAATGAGTTCAATGATAGTTTTGCACGGGTATTCACTGTTGAGGACACTAGTAACTTACCAGTTCTTATTACTAATCCAACATCGTCTATAACTAATATATATATAACTGAAGCTGATGTTTTGCAAAGCCTAGCTAAGCTCAAAATAAATAAATCACAGGGCCCTGATGGCATCTTACCTATAGTGTTAAAAGAGATGAGGGATATTATTTGCCAACCCTTAACATTACTGTTTCAAAAATCCTTATCTGAAGGTGTGGTACCTTCTGATTGGAAGCATGCCAACATAACGCCCATTTTCAAAAAAGGGGATAGAAGTAATTTGTCAAACTATAGGCCAATCAGTCTAACTTGTATAACTGGTAAAGTTATGGAGGCTATAATCAAAGAGAAAATGGTAGATTACCTGGACTCAAATAACATTTTGAGGGATAGCCAGCATGGATTTAGGAGAGGTAGATCCTGTTTAACAAATCTGTTGGAGTTTTTTGAGGAAGCTACTCAGGAAGTTGATGATAAGAAGGCCTATGATGTCATCTATTTAGATTTCCAAAAGGCTTTTGATGTTGTTCCCCACAAGAGGCTCTCACTTAAACTCAAAGCGACAGGTATTTTAGGAACTGTAGCGACTTGGATTGATAACTGGTTAACGGATAGGAAGCAGCGAGTAGTTATAAGAGGCTCGATGTCACAGTGGGCCTGCGTTCATAGTGGGGTACCGCAGGGTTCAATTTTAGGACCACTTTTGTTCCTTATTTACATAAATGATATAGACACCAATATATACAGTAAACTGGTGAAATTTGCAGATGACACCAAGGTGGGTGGTGTAGCAGATACTGAACTAGCGGCTCAGCAGCTACAGCGGGATCTTAATTTAATTAGTGACTGGGCTGACACCTGGCAGATGAAATTTAACATAGACAAATGTAAGGTACTCCATGTAGGGAGCAGAAATATAAAGTACAGGTATTTTATGGGACCTACTGAAATAAAGGTAGCTGATTATGAGAAAGACCTTGGTGTGTATGTAGATGCTTCCATGTCTCATTCTCGCCAGTGCGGGGAAGCAATAAAAAAGGCCAATAGGATGTTGGGGTATATCTCCAGGTGTGTGGAGTTTAAGTCAAGGGAGGTAATGCTAAGATTATACAATTCCTTGGTGAGACCTCACCTAGAATATTGTGTACAGGTTTGGTCACCATATCTTAAAAAGGACATAGCGGCCTTAGAAAAGGTGCAGCGTAGGGCCACAAGAATGATTCCTGGTCTTAGAGGAATGTCATACGAGGAAAGGTTATTTGAGCTAAATCTGTTCAGCCTCAAGCAAAGGAGACTGAGGGGGGACATGATTCAGGTCTATAAGATTCTAACAGGTTTGGATGCTGTTCAACCGAATAGTTACTTCAGCATTAGTTCAAATACAAGAACTCGTGGCCATAGGTGGAAATTAGCGGGAGAACATTTCAAACTGGATTTAAGGAAACACTTCTTTACACAGCGTGTAGTCAGAGTATGGAATAGTCTTCCTGATAACGTAGTGCAAGCTGAATCCTTGGGTTCCTTTAAATCAGAGCTAGATAAGATTTTAACAACTCTGAGCTATTAGTTAAGTTCTCCCCAAGCGAGCTCGATGGGCCGAATGGCCTCCTCTCGTTTGTATATTTCTTATGTTCTTATGTTCTTATGTTCTTAAGACAGGATAGGGCTAATGTGATCAAATTTTTTAGTTTTTGTTAGAACTCTGGCAGCTGCATTTTGTACTAACTGAAGTTTATGTAGGGATCCAGATGGACAACCCGAAAGGAGGGCATTGCAGTAGTCCAATCTAGAAGTTATAAAGGCATGTATTAGTTTTTCTGCATCTTGAAAGGACAGCAACTTCCGAAGCTTGGCTATGTTCCGTAGATGATAAAATGCCGTACTGGTAATGCTATTTATGTGAGCACTGAAGCAGAGGTCGGAGTCTACCAGGACACCAAGATTTCTGACCACTGTTTTAAATTGAGTAGGGAGGCCGCTAGGGTTGGGGTTTACAAACTTATTGCGGGCCTCCTTAGGACCGATTAAAAGAACCTCAGTTTTTTCAGTATTTAACATGAGGAAATTCCTTGCCATCCAACAACGGATGTCTAGCAGACAGTCGGCTAAAGAAGAGAGCTGGGATGCGTCACTAGGTTTAACAGATATATACAATTGTGTATCATCAGCATAACAATGAAAATTAACACTGTAATTTCTAATTATGTTACCAAGCGGTAGCATATATAGATTGAACAGTAGGGGGCCCAGCACTGATCCCTGCGGGACACCATATCTTACTTTAGTGGCTATGAATGACTCATTTTTTACATGGACAAACTGGTAACGATCAGTGAAATACGAACGAAACCACAGTAGTGCTATCCCTTTAATGTCAATCAATGTTTCCAACCGGTCCAAAAGAATATTATGGTCTACAGTATCGAATGCTGCAGTTAGATCCAGTAAGAATAATAGCGATATACAGCCACGGTCGGAAGCCATAAGCAAGTCGTTTATCACTTTGACTAAGGCCGTTTCTGTGCTATGATTGGGTCTGAAACCAGACTGATATAGCTCGTTAGCATTATTATCTTGAAGAAAGGAGGACAGCTGGTGAGCAACAACTTTCTCAAGAATTTTAGAAATGAAGGGAAGATTTGAGATGGGTCTATAGTTTCCTAAGTCACTAGGTTCAAGATTTGGTTTCTTTAGGATAGGTCTAATAACAGCCATTTTAAAAGATTTAGGAACATATCCAAGACTAAGAGATGAGTTTAACAAGTTTAACAATGTAGTGCTAATCAGTGGTGCAATTTCCTTAAGTCGATTGGTGGGTATTGGGTCATCAAGGCTAGTAGTGGGTTTGCAAGAGGAAATTAACTGAAGGAGTTCTGTCTGCACTACAGGAGTGAAACATTCAAAGATGTTATCATTAGTACTAATAACACTAGCACTAGCAGAGGATTGGTGGTTGTGTGCAACCGTGGGCGTGCTCGTGATGGTATGTCTAATCGTGGTTATTTTATTATTAAAAAACGCAATAAAGGCATCACTACCAAGAGCTTCTGGGACATGTGAGTTTAACATTGAACGATTCTTTGTTAACCTAGATACAGTTTCAAATAGGAATTTAGGATTGGTTTTGTTATTTTCTATTAGTTTAGAGAGATACATAGACCTAGCAGTCATTAGTGCATGTCTATACTTAGACAGGCTCTCTTTCCAGGCAAATCTAAAAACTTCTAATTTTGTTGACCGCCATTTGCGTTCTAGCTTTCGTGAAGCTTGTTTAAGTTCACGTGTACGGTTAGAGTACCAGGGGGCAGGTTTCTTATCCCTATGTTTTATTTTCTTGAGTGGTGCTACATGATCAAGAGTGGTACGAAATGATTCTACCATGTTCACGGTTACCTGTTCAAGTTCATTTACACATGACACTTCAGAGGTTAGGTTAAAGGACTGTGGGAGCTGTTCCAGAAAAGTTGCAGCGGATAATGAGGCTATGGAACGTCTAGTATCGTACCTCTGGTCTGGGGCCTTAGGGGAGTTATGTTGTATTTGAAATGTTAAAAGGTAATGATCTGAAAGTAGAGGATTCTGAGGGATAATTGATATGTGTTCTACCAGGACACCATGACTAAGAATCAGGTCTAGGGTGTGGTTACAGGCATGAGTTGGCCCAGTTACATTCTGATGTACACCGACAGAGTCAAGAATGGCAGTAAATGCTTTTGTTACTGGATCACTTTCATTTTCCATATGAATATTAAAATCACCAACAATCAAGGCCTTGTCGGTAGTAACCACCAAGCTTGTTAGCTTGTCATTGCCACGCCATGACAGAATGACTCCCTAAGCAGGATGATCCCCAGACTCTGTGACACCCCGTCTGTTGGGATTCGTGTCCTTTGCTCCTGCAGGTGACCCAGTGGTGATGGGGTCAGAGCCCCAGTCCTTGGTATCTGTTTTGGTCCCAGCACCCAGCCTCCTGCCTTGGCCCAAGCCACTGGCCTACGTACCTCAGTGGATCGTCAACAGTCCACTAATTGATCCATGGAGCGATAGTGACTGGAGGAGCCCAAGGAAGAGGAAGACCTTACTGGGCTTCTTGTAGTGACGCAGACAACCTGCCCTTACTGCTCCCTCTTGTTGCCCAGAAGGTCCGGCTCCCTGGAACTCAGCCATGGAAGGCCACTCAACACATCACTTCTCTGCGACATGGTGCCTCAAAACTCTCCACAAATTCTTCCATTGACTCCCCAAAGTGCACAGCTGCTTTGCTCGCTTTCTCTGGACATTGAAATAGGAGATGGCGGAAGGCAGCTGACCTGATATCACTAAACCCAGTTCAGGTAGTGTCCAGTCCCAGTGAAATCACTGCAGCTTCGCCCTGTGGAAGAATAATTAGTTAAAATTTGTCTATTACTATTACTAATAAACTGGTCTTTGTTCATTACTGAAAATGTAATCGAAGTTCCCTTCAAATGACTCAATATTTCTTGTAGGTGATTGTGTAATCACCTGGGTTACCCCCTTAGATACTACATCCCATAATTATCGTCATCCTGACCTTCTGTAGGCATTAATCCCATGTCAGAGTGTGTCTGCACAGCTATTTCCTTCCATTCTCTCACACAAAGTGCATCACAAAGCCTCTTTTGTTCAAACCATGGCTCCCTTGTTTAATACTACAAATTCTATTGTCATCATAAGCAAATATACATGCCTTGTGCATAGTAAATCTTTTAGTGTCCAAGCAGCATAAAGAAAAATTATGATGCATTTTATTATGAGTTTTATGCTGCATATAGTAATAATAATAGAATGACTTGCTGAAGTATTTGGTGCTAAACATTCAACCGTGTGGTTTTGTCACTTCCTGTTTAAAGTGTCCACTCCCCTTTCACTCTGCCTGCTGTGTGTGAGAATAGAAACGACAGAGATAGTGAAAGTACAGAGGATGAGGAAGTGAGGGTCAGTCTCCACAGATCTGGGCTCAGTGACACACACACACATATGGATCCTCTGATGCTCCTGTTTCTTCTCATTGCTGGGCTCACAGGTGAGTGTCTCTCATTACAGTGGTCCTGAGTAGAGATCTCTCTCCTGCTGCTCACACACTGTCAGCTGCAGTTTGGAGATCATGATGTCAGTTGTGAATTATGGCAGTCTTAATAAAAACATCTTTGTCTTGGAAATTGGAAATACATATTATATTCTTAGAAATGTACCCTGAATCAGGTAATTGAAACTATATACATAATATCTAAATATACTGCATGATATATATAAAGACTGTCAGTGCAGATAAACTGCTCCTGCCTCTTGTACCCTTTGGTTTTCTATGAGGCCTGTGATTGATCTTACTGGTGTCATTTCAGCAGCACAGGTGGTTATGTGAGCAGACAGCCGGGATGCCATCAGTCATTTCTGTGTGTACAGACAGAGGGGTCTAAACACCCAGCTTCATGTATTACTGCAGAAGGTCTCAGTGCTTATCAGGGGGCAAGATCAGTGTTAGGGGTCAAGGCTAAACCTGGTTGTCTTTCACTCTGCAGCAGATTTGGAGAGCTAGTTACCCTCTAGCTGGTAGAGACTGGGGGCAGCGTGGGGGCCTCACACCTCCAGGCTTGTGGTTTCGGTATCTGGCCCAGCTTTCTGTGGGCAGTTTGCATGGTCTTCCTGTATCTATGCTGGTTTCCTCTCAGTTCTCCGGTTTCCTCCCACAGGTCAATGTCTTTCCATGTAAAGGGCAGCCAATAGCGACATTTTTGCCTCTCTAGACGGCACTTCAGTGCATTCAGTCGTGCTACATGACACCTTTCTTGATGGTGAACTGTGTGCAGGTAGGTAGGTTGGTCTATCTCTCTAATCATGTCTAATCATGCAATATCAAAGAAAAGGACAGCCCCAGACAATTGATTTAATTATTGTGATAACTCAAAAAGTATTTGACAGATCTTTGGATAATAGAGGATCCGTGACTGATTTAATTTTGTGACGAAGCGCTCCAGAATTGAAGCGGTGTCACGTAGTGATGGCACATGAAAGGACAGCCATAGGTGTAGATTCAGTGAACCTGGTTACATTGAGACAAGTCGCCCAGTGTTGGGCTTTTAATAACAATGATTGTTGCATAGGTGGGAGGAGTGTGTGGGGGATACAGGTTGTTAAGGGTAGGGGTGTGTGAGTAGAGTGGGGACATTGAGTTGGATTTTCATGCCTTATAGTCAGAAGCCCATGTCTTCTGTTGCCCTTGCCGTGGTTCCCCAAAATCTCTCTGTCTCTTTAGTTTATACAGATATTAGATATCTGACTCATACCCCTGCCATCTCAGCACTGCTGACTGTTGGCTTTGAATGTGACCATGACTGCGTCTGTGTGCAGTTTGCAGGCTTCCTCTGTTCACATTGCATTTCTCCAGCTTCCAGTGCCCTGCAATGGATTGACATGCTGTTGAAGGTTTACCTCACTTTACACTGTGTGCTTCCTGCATTAGGACCTAAATAATTATACTAATGATTAAACAGCTATGGTGAAACATACGACTCTTTCAGGCGACAGTGATACCCAACTAATGTATAGCGTTTGTTTTTAAAATGAAATGAGAACAGATTAAAAGAGAGCTGAGCATCTCGATTGACTAACATTCCCACAGTGCCTCTTCAGGAGTCCTTTTAGACACCAAGTTCTGTGGTTCCAATTAGCACCATGAAGGTGCACAATGATATTCATGGGTATCATGGTCTGCAGCCAAATCACAATTATTTAACACTTTTTCTAGATTTTACATGTCTGCAGTGTTGGAACACACAATACACACAATATATATGCGGTGGGGCAACTTTTGCCCCCACTGTCTAAAAATGGGGGCATTTGCAATATTTGGGGTCACACTTTAAAAATTGTACTTAGAGCACAAAGTTTATGTTTTATGAGAGAAGAGCCCAGATTAAAATGCATACAGTAATCAGCTCCTTGTGCCAACATGAGTAAATAAGAATAATATTCCTATCAGGGGTTTTGCGAGGATGAGACTGAAGCTTTACCCTTTGTTTCTGCTGAGAGACATGCGGCGTGACTCATTTCTCTGCGCGTACAAGTTATCTTTGATCAGCGTTCATGGTTTGAGATTCAGATCGAGCTTTAGGTAATTATTTTCGAACTGGTTGGTTGGACTTCTAAGAAATTCGAGTTCTAATGAGTTCGAGAACTGAGGTACCACTGTACTAACAAATAGAAAACACAAAATACTGTACATGTATGACGTAATTGCCAGTTTATTGGTAAAATATTTTTGTTAAAGCTTTTTAAAAATTACATAATAATATAAGTGATATAAAAACCAGTGAGAATCCAAATACTATCTACAACTTCATAGAGTATTATACTCAATGCAGCCTCTGCAAATGTTTCCGGAATGTAGCCATAGCAATTTCTTCTGATGTAGCAGCAGATCTCCATCATGATCTCCAAACTGCAGCTGACAGTCTGTGAGGAGCAGGAGAGAGATCTCTACTCAGTACCACTGTAATGAGAGACACTCACCTGTGAGCCCAGCAATGAGAAGAAACAGGAGCATCAGAGGATCCATACATGTGTGTGTCACTGAGCCCAGATCTGAGGAGACTGACAATCACTTCCTCATCCTCTGTACCTTCACTGTCATGGTCGTTTCTATTCTCACACACAGCAGGCAGAGTGATGGGGGAGTGGACACTTTAAACAGGAAGTGACAAAACCACAAGGCTGAATGTTTAGCACTTCAGCAAGACATAACATCCAACCATCCATCCATCCATCTTCTATAGCTGCTTATTCTGTGCAGGATCCTGATGGCCCACAGTCTGGGCAGCAACCACTCGCAGGGAAAACACACCATTCACACACACATGCACACCTATGGTAACTCCAATAAACCTCAGCATGTTTTTGGGCTGTGGGGGGAAACAGGAGAACCCAGAGGAAACCCCACACTGACACGGGGAGAACATGCAAGTGCAGGGGGGACAATAAAACAAAATTAAAGTCTTCAGCTTGCTTGGTTTCTTGTGTCATTCATGTGACTCACAGCTGTTTTCTACAGATACACATATAAAGTGTGAAATGAAGAGCTGAGAGGGAGAGACACTGCAGAAAGCAGTGAAAGCCAGTACATACTGTCAGAGGTTACAATCTTTACGGTGTGTGTTTCTGCGTATTTCTTATCAATTGCAGGAAAACATTTTTCATGTTGCCTTTGTCCTGCAGTTTGCAGGAATAAATATTGTAATAATATTAGGAATTTTACAAATTTGGCAATATCAAATACAGTGATACCTCGGTATACGTCCTTAATCTGTTCCAGATCCTTGGACTTATACCAAACAGGATGTATACCAAACAAATTTTTCCCATAAGAAATATAAGGAAAATGATTAATCCGTTCCCATGAAAAAAAAATCCTATTGTTATTGGCATATTATATATTGATGGGGTTGTATAAAATAACTTAAACATTGCTTAATACTAAAATACATAAATATAAAAGCAATTAGATGAAACAAATGAAAAGAGAGTTATAGCGCGGGTTGTTCACTGAATGGTAGCAACTGGCGTACTGACGCTGGTGGGCAGTCGTGGCTTTGTCTTGAGAGGTAAACAAGGGAAGCGCGTGGTGTCCTGACTCATTATGACCCATACAAGTTCTAGCACATGAGTCGTATTCCAAACAAAGGCCATATACCAAACAAAATTTTCCGTGTCCAAGCAGGACGTATATCAAGTTGGACTTATTCCAAAGTGGACGTATACTGAGGTACCACTGTAATGGATAGTTGAACTTTACAAAGAATCATTGTAGCTCACTGGGTATAGAAATACATGTAAATGAAGCATGTAAGTTGATGTTATTAATGAGCTGTGTAACTTCCTTCTTTCTCACACATGAACATAAGCAGCTAAGATATTTTCAGACAGACACTTATTCTGTAAAGCAGAAATGTCGTCATACAGGATGTGAGGGTGAGACTCTGCAGAAACACTGTGTGCTGCATACAGAGGGTCTGACCTCAGGCCTTTGTTTCAGTCTTTGTTATGTTTTATACAGTTTGTTAAGTTCCACTGCAGTAGGTCCTTTTAATCTCAGTGGATCAGTAGGAAACAAGAGGCCCATTAGGATCGTGTTTCTGTGTGTGTACTCACACTTGGCCCAGTAGCCTCGCACCATGCCTGAGCAGGATTATCCCTCCTCCCACTCCCCGCTGGTCTGCGGTCACATTGCACTTAACATTTCGGGCCCCACCGCACTTGCGTCATCTTTGTATAACTTTTTGTGTTGAAGTGAAAATAGGAAACGCGCAATCGTACAGCACAGTGGAGTTTATGACTAATGTCCTTATATTGTGGCTTATTTGGGGTTGTTTTGGGCATGATGACAAACAGCCCTCATATAGATTTATCGAGTATGTAATGCAGCTATTTTTACTTATACGTGCTGCATGTATAAGAAAACAGTCCCACGTTTTACTAAATATCTAAGATTTTTGTGTTTTGCATCCAGCTGTTCCTAGACACTCTCATCAGCAGAAATTTCCAGCAAACACTGCACCTCTGCTGCAGACTAAATTGCCAGTTGCATCCTTGATGTGTCTCTAACACTGTGATGTGTATGAGTATGTGTATGAGTATGAGCATTGGTGCCTGTAATGCTGTGATGTGTAAAGGTACAGTATGTGTATGAGTATGCCTATTGGTGTCTGTAACGCTGTGATCTGTATAGGTACAGTATGTGTATGAGTATGCCTATTGGTGCCTGTAATGCTGTGATGTGTATAGGTACAGTATGTATATGAGTATGCCTATTGGTGCCTGTATCGCTGTGATGTGTATAGGTACAGTATGTATATGAGTATGCCTATTGGTGCCTGTAACACTGTGATGTGTATGGGTACAGTATGTATATGAGTATGCCTATTGGTGCCTGTAACGCTGTGATGTGTATAGGTACAGTATGTGTATGAGTATGCCTATTGGTGCCTGTAACGCTGTGAAGTGTATAGGTACAGTATGTGTATGATTATGCCTATTGGTGCCTGTAACGCTGTGATGTGTATAGGTACAGTATGTATATGAGTATGCCTATTGGTGCCTGTAACGCTGTGATGTGTATAGGTACAGTATGTGTATGAGTATGCCTATTGGTGCCTGTAATGCTGTGATGTGTATAGGTACAGTATGTGTATGATTATGCCTATTGGTGCCTGTAACGCTGTGATGTGTATAGGTACAGTATGTGTATGATTATGCCTATTGGTGCCTGTAACGCTGTGATGTGTATAGGTACAGTATGTATATGAGTATGCCTATTGGTGCCTGTAACGCTGTGATGTGTTTAGGTACAGTATGTATATGAGTATGCCTATTGGTGCCTGTAACGCTGTGATGTGTATAGGTACAGTATGTGTATGATTATGCCTATTGGTGCCTGTAACGCTGTGATGTGAATGGGTACAGTATGTGTATGAGTATGCCTATTGGTGCCTGTAACGCTGTGATGTGTATAGGTACAGTATGTGTATGAGTATGCCTATTGGTGCCTGTAACGCTGTGATGTGTATGGGTACAGTATGTGTATGAGTATGTCTATTGGTGTCTGTAACACTGTGATGTGTATAGGTACAGTATGTATATGAGTATGCCTATTGGTGCCTGTAACGCTGTGATGTGTATAGGTACAGTGTGTATATGAGTATGCCTATTGGTGCCTGTAACGCTGTGATGTGTATAGGTACAGTATGTGTATGAGTATGCCTATTGGTGCCTGTAATGCTGTGATGTGTATGGGTACAGTATGTATATGAGTATGCCTATTGGTGCCTGTAACGCTGTGATGTGTATAGGTACAGTATGTATATGAGTATGCCTATTGGTGCCTGTAACGCTGTGATGTGTATAGGTACAGTATGTATATGAGTATGCCTATTGGTGCCTGTAACGCTGTGATGTGTATAGGTACAGTATGTATATGAGTATGCCTATTGGTGCCTGTAATGCTGTGATGTGTATAGGTACAGTATGTATATGAGTATGCCTATTGGTGCCTGTATCGCTGTGATGTGTTTAGGTACAGTATGTATATGAGTATGCCTATTGCTGTCTCTAATCCAGACCCTAATGGTGTCTAGGGGGGCAGCGTGTGGCTCAGTGGCACTGAGTGTGTAGCTCAGAGGCAGACATCCCTCCTTCATCAGCTTGAGGCCTGAGGTCAGTCTCACCTTCTGTGTCATATTTTGGTTTTATTTTATCTGTATCCATTCCTCACTGGAATACCAGGGTCTCTCTCTGCTGTGCTTTCCTTACAACTTTGCTATTTGTTTTTGTAGCACTCAATATATTAGCCCCACAATACAGTTCAGATCTGCTATTCCCAAATTAATTTAATTTTAACATAACTTTTTAAATGTGTTGCTTATTGTACATTTCAATTATTTTTTATTATCTTATTTCTTGTATGCATGTTTCCATGTAATTTTATTTATATACTTTACTGTGAATGGAGAACTTGCTAATCAGTTCTCTCTAGCCTGGAAAGCACTTTGGGTCAATTCCTGTTGATTTTAAATACGCTCTACAAATAAATGACTTGCATATGGCTGCCCTCTAATGGATAAACAAAATTCAGCTACTCAAGTCAATATTAATACATTTAACCTTAGTATGTTTTATGGCATTACTGTGAGGCTTGACTGTATTTCCCTCCTCAATGATCAGTTTAATCTAGCTGGTGAAGCTGAAGGCAGAGATGGAAATTAGTTTAGTCGTGACTTCAGAAGTTACCCTGACAAGGGATTCTGTAAAATCAGAGATAGAGCTGATGGTTGGGCTGGTCATCGCCTGCTCCTTCTGACTGATGTAGGTCTGAATGTAAAGTTTCAAACTGATTAATAGGTATTAATCTGTTTTCTAATGTTCACACAAAAAGAGCTTTTACAATGTGATTCTGCATTTGATTCCTCCTTGACTGGGGGGTAAAGAGAAATAACTAGCAAGAGAGACAGAGAGAAACTTTTCAAAGTTGAACTGATTGTCCAAAGCCTTTTTGTTGTCAAATTTTAAATCATCTATTACTCACTGTAATCCTTTCTATACCCACCTCTGTATGACTTCACAGAGCATCACTGCCAAAGAGTATTCTTAAATAAACTTCAGCTGGTACAAAATGCGGCAGCCAGAGTTCTCACAAACACTAAAAAATTTGATCACATCACCCTAGTCTTGTGGGGAAGATGGTGGCGCAGGAGGTAGTGCTATCGTTCGGCAACTGAAAGGTTGCAGGTTCGAGCCCTGGTTCCTCCTGACCCCATCAAAGTGTCCTTGAGCAAGACACTGAACCCCAAATTGCTCCCGGTGTGCAGGTTGGCACCTTGCATGGCAGCCTCTGCCACCGGTGTATGAATGTGTGTATGGATGGGTGAATGTGAGGCATAAATTGTAAAGTGCTTTGAGTACTCGTAAGAGTAGAAAAGCGCTATATAAATGCATTCCATTTACCAACAAAATAAGAGGGTTGCAGGTGAAAAAATTGAATGTAAAATTTGACAATTCAGGTTTTCAGCACCATGGACAGCAGCCTACTGTTGCTTAAAAGGCATTATTATGCTCACTTTCAGTTTATAATTTTATATTTATGATCTACTAGAATAGAGTATGCATGCTTCAGTGTTCAAAAAGCACATATTGTTTTCTCATAATGCACATCTCTATTCACCCTCTGTCTAATCCCTCCCCCAATGAGTCCAGTGTGGTTTGATTGGTCGGTTTACCCTTCATTCCCCTGTCTTTCAGTCTGCAGACAGATCCTTGCAGGTAGGCAGACAATAAGGATTGTGTTATGAGGTGACCTCATCATGTCATGGAAGTAAGGGCTGGAATTACAATGAGGTGTTTTAGGCAGATGAGAGATGAGTGGTTTCTGTGCTGAGAGTTACTCCCTTTGCTATGTACTTTGCATCTAAAGACTTTGCAGACCGTTTACATGCAGCTGAAGCCATATAACACACTAATAGAAAGGGAAAAGCATAATAGGTCCCATTTACTGAGTGTTACAGCAATATGCAATATATTATTTTATATATAAATTTCTTTTGATGTTGACCAGAAGTTATGTGATACCTCCCCCCCCAACTTATCAGATAAGTAAGAGCTGCTGTCAGCTGAGACAAGCTGGTGTGATTCGTTTCAATTCAATATTATTCGTGTCGCGCATTTTCACAACATTACATTGTCTCAAAGCACTTTACCTTATCCCTGCCCAAAGCCCACAGAGAGCAAGCCAGTGGCAAGGAAAATCTCCCTAGAAGGAAGAAACCTTGGGAGGAACCAGATTCAAAGGGGAAGTCCATCCTGCAAGTGCTGGCAGAGGAAGTGATATGAGCAAAATGGCAAAGTCCCAGTTCACACTGTCCATATTTTAAGATTAAAATGAGTAAAAAGTGGGCGGTCCTGATTTCGTGTCTTACATCACACTGCAAGATGGTCACTGATTGGTGGGCTCTGAGAGGAAGCTGTGATCTGAAAACCACAAACCATTTACATTTCATTTTGAAATATTTAAAAAATATTAATTCAATCAGAATATTTATTAAATAAAAATAATTACGAAAATACATTAAATATATATTTAAGAATTAATAAGCAACGCAATAAGACTTTTACTTTCACTAATTAATAAACCAATATTAAACTTTGACCAGCAGGTGGCAGCAAAGCACGTGTGAAGAAGAGGCCATCAGCGGTACAAAGCACTGGCTGTACAGGTTCCAACACTGCAGACAAACCTCCCTGTTTAACTGACTCCTATGGTATGACTAGACAGATTGAGCAGGGCCGCATGAGAGAGGTCTCACTGCAGTTAGTGTAACCATTTATTTTACAACTCATCTGTCTCATTCTGCTTCATAAAGGTCACACCCCACTTCCAGCTTCCTCTGACGCAAGGAGATTCGTGCACAAATGGCTACAGCTTAAACTGAAACAATAATGATATATAAAAAGACATTTCATACAAACACAGCATAACCTTGCTGATAAAGCCTTGCGGTTTGTGCATTTATTTACACTAATAGTGGGTGTATGCTAATTATATTAACAGGATTAATAAGCGTGTATACTTAATCAGAATTCCCTAAGACCCGTGCTTTGTATCGGCCCCTCCCATTTTGACAACAACAAACTACATGTCACTGCAGGGCTTTAGAGACTAACTACTCCAATAATTGCGTAGTGATATTGAAGATAGTCATCGACTACGCCCACTAATCATGGCAGCCTTAATACATATATCAACAAAAGTTTTAATACGTATTGTCTCTGTTTACGTGATAACGAAGACCTAAATATATATTTGCTTTAAATATGTGACTCATGTTACAGAAAATATAAGTAAACCATGAGGACAGAAAAGTCACGGAATAACAGGAATGACCGACATATAGTGCCAAACAGACAAGGTGCAAAGACTGTACTCATAGTACAAACAAAGTAAACGTAGTGCACTATGTAGGGTAAGTTGTACATTTGTTTGCACTTTGCAGCTTACCTTGCGTTGACTCTTTGTAGTACGGTCCCCACGACGGTGGTGGAAATATAAGGGGCTGGTTATCAGAGGGCATGGATTTTGTGGCAGTTTCTATATTGGCGTTGCTGGTGGAGGGAGCTGCATTTGAGGGTTTGTATTCAGCAATGGCTTGAATGCCCTGTGTATTAAGGCGAACTCGCGGACGATTACATCTCTCACACAGCATAGAATTAATAAGACTTGTTCACTGTCCTCCAGTTACTGTAATATTCTGGGAAGTTGTGATTGTTCAACTCCACTGCGCACAGTTAGGAGCAACTCCAACTCCACCTAGCAAACATACGTACGAGGTGATTGAGGTATGGAATGATTCTGACCCTGTATGGACGAATCATCCCCAAATTCTATTGCGTCCATGATTCACCCATATCATTGTGCCAAGGTTGAGCAGCACAACATGTTTTTCTAAGCCTCAGATCACAAGACCAGAGGATAGTGAGGATAGCTGAGAAGATCATTAGAGTCTCTCTTCCCTCCGTCATGGACATTCACATCACACGCTCCATCCGCAAAGCCACCAACATTGTGGATGACCCCACCCACCCCTCACATTATCTTTTCACCCTCCTAGCGTCTGGAAAAGCATTCAGGCCTTCACACCCAGACTCAGAAACATGGAGTCAGACTACTGAACTCTCAGGGACTGATCTGATACCACACACACACACACACAAACAGGTCTGTAATTATATCTTCGTGGGGACTCACCATTCATTTCTATGGGGAAAACTGTAATCCCAACATGACAACCTTAACCTCTACCCAGCCCTAACCTTAACCATAAGTAACCAAACCAAATACAAGACTTCTGGCATCTTTAGTTTTTTATTGTATTGACAGATCTTTGTGGGGACCTGAAAAATACCCCCAAAGCATCAAAATAACAGGTTTTTATCACATTGCGGGGGACATTTGGTCCCCACCATGTAATATAAACCTAATCCACACACACAAACAGACACACACACACACATGTGCGTGCACACACACACACACACAGATTAGGTATCTGAGTCTTTGTGGGGATTCTCCATTCATTTTTATGGGCATAACCCCAATCCTAACTATGGCAATCTTAATCCTTAATCCCTACAGTAGTAAGCAAGAAGTAACAGTAAGTAACCAAACAAAATACAAGACTTTTGGAATTATTATTCCTTTGATTGCATTCACAGAATTTTATAAAACTGAGTCAGTTTTTACTTTTGGGGACCAAAAACATGTCCCTACAAAGTCAAATTAACGTGTTTTTATAACACTGTGGGGACATTTGGTCCCCACAACATAATATATACAGTACATGACCACCCACCCAAACACACATAGACACACACACACACACACACACACACAGAGACTGGCTTACCTATATAATCTATAGATTCTTGAATGAAATATCTGCAAAGCAGCTATTATGGCATGGCCTTAGGTTTGAACATGCAGTTTTTAAGGACACTGCACTAACTATAAACGAAACACTGCACTAATTCTAAAATGGTTTTATGTGAACTTTATTTAACATAGAATAAAAAAGAAATCAAACCAAAATTTAGTCTCTCGAAAAACTTGTATATGACATATCTTCGAAATTTAAAATACCAGGATACAGAATTTGAATAACAAGAACTATAGTCTTCCTTCTCAAAAGCGTGAACAACTATCTGAAGACCTACTAGTTCCTGAATTGTTGATGTTGCCTATGAAATTCGCTGAGAGTTGACGTCGCCCTACCAAAGTCGCAAAAATGCTAATTGCGTCAACCAGCTATGGAAATACAGCGGCGGTACACCCCCAATACAGTGGTATTACGCATTACCGTAATGCTGCCTAGCAAAAACATAATGTCATAAAAAAAATTACAGACAGACATTATAGACAGAGCTGCGTGGTTTCCTATTGACAAGTAGATATATGATTTGGGGACTGAAAGGCGGCTAGATATCCAATCACGCCCAGCTACAGTAAGCACAAACTGAAGATACTACTCCTGATTGGACTAGCTTCAAATTCGTCCCGCCCTGACAAAAAATTCTTTGTTTTCATTCGTTGAACATAATGTCAATACATATCTTCATACTATTCGACCAATTAAAACTCTCGGTGGTTTCCATAGAAACAAAATAATTGCAGTTTAAAGACAAACTTTCTGACAGAGAGATGGCACAGAGGTGAGCAGCATCTCTTCTTATGTTTCTTGCTATTTCTTCAGATTATGTTTTGTTAGCATATTTAATTCTATATTTATTTTTATGTCCTGATATAGTACATGCAAATTTTGCGGCACAATATCGTTGAAATATATATATAATTAGTTGTTTAAACTGTAGATGCTGTGGCCATTATTCTAAATATGGTTGTTTACATTTAAATGGTAAGAGAATATATTTGTGTTAAACTTAAAAACAATAAGTCTTATGGTTGATATGATTGGTTATACTCATCCGGCCTGTGATAATGCATTTCATCTGAAGATGTTATTCTGAAAAGATCGCCTATACGTTTACTTTTTAAATGTCCCATGTTCTTGAAGTAAGATTAACTTTTTGCTAGGTTCGGTATCATGGTGATGTTATAGCGTATCGAAGCAGCGTCATAATTTCGCAAGCTTTACTGTATTGTGAAGCAGTTTTAGCAATTCGGTCGTTACTGCCGGAGTAGCCTCGACGCCACGAGCAGCTAATGAAGGCTCCATCTCTTTCCATAGGCATTCTTGATGAATAGCATTTAGGAAAGAAGTTGAAAAAATACCGTGCCTAGTTTGGCTTTGCGAGTATCACATATGGCTAGTTAATTATTAGTTCTTATTTATTCACCAGAATGAGAATTGCGAGAGCTGTTTCCTGGACCAACGACCAGTACTGGGGAGCCTGTGACCTGTGGGACGAGGTGATCGACTGGGGAGATAAGGAAGGTTTGGAGGAGTACTCACCAGCGACACCCCCCACTGTCCAGACTGGGGAGGTTATGGGGGGACTGGGAGGTGTGACTGACTGGTGTAAGGGAGGGGAGGGTATGAGCATGAAAGGCTCTGAGACTCTTCAGAGCAATTACGGCCTGACATCTGAAGAGTGGGAAATTTATAAGACGTACTACCTTCAGAAAAAGAAGAAGGTCAGGAAGAATAGGAGCACTCAGGGGATAGATGAGGTAAAGGGTGCGATTAGTGGGGAAAAGGTGGAGCTGGCAGAGAGGGAAAAACATGTGGGGGTGACCTCCAGTGTACAGGTGGAGGCCGCAGACCTGAATGTAGGCATTAATAAAATGCAAAATGGAAGCAAGGGGAAGCAAAGTGAGGTGGGGGTGAATGTGAAGGTGGTTAAGGTGGAGGGGGGGATAATTTCCCTGAAGGCAGAGGATACGAAAGGAAATGTGAAGGTGGAGGCTGTGCAAGTCCAAGTGTGTGAGTTTGGGCTTGCAGAAGTAAATTCTGGGGATGTAAATGTTGAGATTGTGGGGGTAGAAGTAGGGGAGGTAATTATTGAGGGTGCGGACATGGTGAGTGATGTAACCATATTGGAAATTATAGTAAATGATGTACTAGTTGAGATTATAAATAGAGAAGGAGGTCAGGAGGAAACTGGCGGTGTAGAGATAGATGTGGGTCAGGTAGAGATAGAAGAGGTAGAAGTGGTGGGGAATTAATATAAAAGTTGAGCGTGTAGAGCTCATTACATAGAGAAGAGCCAAAATACGAAAAAGATGAAGTTGTGGTTCTGCTGCTGCTGTTTAGGAAACATTAAATAATTGAAACAGTATCTAAGATAATAAATCAAGTATGATAAATTTTGAGATATGTGGAATGTTTCATAATAATGTTTAACGTTTATTAAGAAAAAAATGTATATTTCTAAGTAGATTTGTAAACTGCTCTTTAAAGTATTAATTTTCAGAATTCCAGAATTTCCAAAATCTCCAGGTAATTTAATTTGATTTCATTTTGTTTAAACTGCACACACATAAAAATGATTAGCCCTGTTATGTATTTGTGTTTTATTTATTGTTTATTTATTAAGCACCCTATCCCTCATGGATGGCATGTTGTACAGGTCACCTGTGTTCCCATAAACTTTAACTTGTCTTGCAGTCTTGTTCCCCCCACACCCTCTGCTTTTTCCCTTCCTCTGTTTCTATCTTCACTCCAGGTCCAAGACGTTTCCAGCCCACTGTCCTTGGGAAAAGCCACCATCCGTGGCCACCGCTCCGGTTTCTCTGGTTCCTGTTCCTGCCCCCGTCCATGTCCTTGCCCTGCAGGTTCCCCTTCACCCTCAGGTCCCAGGCTTGTGGTACCGACGGTGTCCCTCCCCGCCCTATGGTCCCGACAGCGCCCCACTGCCTTACCATCCTGGCGATGCCCACAGTGCCTCTCGGCCCCAACCCTGCCTTCCCCTTGGCTCGATCTGGCCCTACTGGCCTCCCGAGACCCAGCAGGGGCTCGTGTCCCAGGGTCAACGCCCTGCTTTCTGGGGACCAGCAGACCCCCTAGCTCAGTCCTGTCCCCTCCTGCCTCAGATAAGTTTTTGCCCCAAGGTCCTGTCCCACCTTTGTTCTCCCAAAGCCCATTTCCAGCTCACCCTGTAGCGCCCCCATGTTTGTTCGCTTACCCTGCCTCAGTTCCTGCCCCAGTGCCCTGTCCCACCTTGACTCCTCCTGGGCCCATGGTTCTCCCTTGTCTGTCTGTTCTTCAGCTGTCCACCCTGTGTTAGTCTGT
Organism: Paramormyrops kingsleyae; assembly: GCF_048594095.1. Taxonomy (NCBI): domain Eukaryota; kingdom Metazoa; phylum Chordata; class Actinopteri; order Osteoglossiformes; family Mormyridae; genus Paramormyrops; species Paramormyrops kingsleyae. The sequence goes on along the minus strand of NC_132800.1, from coordinate 521,160 downwards.
GTGTCAGTTGTGCCCTGCGTTCCCTGTCTTTTCTGGTTTCTTGCCCGTGTTTGGTTCCTGTTAGTGCGGTGCCCCTGTCTGAGCATCATGTTTGCCCTGCTGTGTACCCAGTGTGTCTCTATGGTGTTCTGTTGTGTTTTCGTCTTGGTCCTAGTTCTCTCTTACCCGATCGTGATCCATTTCTTTACTCCTGCGTGGTCTTGTCCTGTCGGGTCAGCAGTCCATATGGCCCTTTGCCCCGCTTGTGTCCTCTATCTGGCCCCGTTAACGGCCGTTCTCGTCTTCCCCGGCTCCTGTAATCCACACGAAATGTTTCTTGTCCCGTGTTATCACTCGTCTGTGGACCTGTCCTGCTGTGTGATGTACGTTCTATCATCCTGGTTGTCCCTAGTCTGTCCCCAGTTCTCCTAGTGGTGTCCCATCTTGCCCCCAGAGTGCCCTGTGCTGGTGTTGCCCCTGCCTATCCTGGTCTGTCTCGTCCCCTAATGGTGTTCGGTCTCTGCGCCCTTGTCCCGCAGCAGTGCCCATCTGGTGTCTTGTCCTGCCCTCTTCCACTGTGTCTCCCATCTTAGTGTACGTATAGCCTGCTGTCTTCCCCGCTGTCCCATCTGCTCCCTCACATGTCCTGTAAAAAGTGTCCTTCAGTCCTGCGATCCTCAGTCCAGTCATTGATGTTGCTGCCTGCATGTGCTCCCCAGTGTGTCCTGTGTCTAGTGTTCTTGCCTGATCCTCCCTACCCTGTTTGGACCCCTTGTGGTCTGTTTCCTTTGCCCTTCCTGTAGTGTAGTTTTCTTTAATAAAGCCCCTTTTGCTTTTCCTCCATGCCTGTCTTAGCCTCTGTCCTTGCCCTCGACGTGACACCATTACAGTGTGACCAGGTAAATGCTGCTAGCTGGACACCATACTATTGTAAATGCTGCTGAAGGCTTACCTCAGTTTATCATTATTGTCATCGTCTTGAGAACAGCAGCAAAAAGTGGGAAAATGATTAAAAAGTAAAGAACACTGTTCTTCTTAAGGTAAAGTCATTATTGGAACTGAAATTAGAATAATGAAATACATTCAACAGAATGGTTGTCCATCCATCCATCTTCTGAAACTACTTTATCCCAACCAAGGTCACAGGGAGTCTATCCCAGGAACAATGGGCACAGACAGGGACCAACCCTGGGCAGTTGCCAACACACCTCAGGGCACACGCACACACAACTACAGGGCCAGTTTAGACTAATCAATCAACCTATCCTGCACACTTTTGGACCGTGGGAGGAAACTGGAGCCCCCAGTGAAAACTCACACGAACAGCGTGCAAACTCTACACAGATAGGACCCAGGACCAGACCCAGGACCTTCTCGCTGTGAGGCAGCAGCACTAACCACCGCGCCACCCTGTTGAAATGGTCGTTTGTAAAATAATACATTCAGGTTATGTTATTGTAGATCTGGAACGTGGTGTTAAAATATAGTGGTGAACTTAAGACTGCCCATTCAGTATCGCTGTTCTCCTAATGTTAGACACAACAATTTATATTAAATATTTTATATAAGACATCCGGAGGCTGCAGGGCATCGTCCAAGCAGCAGAGAAGCTCATTGGCTGCAGCCTCAACCTCAGTGATTCACTATCTGCCCCAAGAACAAAAAGGCGACCTGGCGAGATCATGCCGACCCCTCCCACCTCAGCCATAATCTCTTCCAAATTTTCTTTTATTCCCCTCAAAACTGCATTGTGGAAAAAAGGGATGAGTACAGATTGGGCAGCAACAAATATTTAACAGACATGGTGACAATGAGTGACTTTGCTATACAGCAGAGGGACAGTGTTTGCTGGAAATTTGGGCTGACAAGAGTATCCAGGAAAAACTTGATGCAACTCACAAAAACTCAAAAAAAAAAAAATATTTGGTAAAATATGGGTCTATCTTCTTATATGTGTAGCACGAATAAATAAAAATGCCTGTGTGGCATACTAGCATGGCTCTATATGATGGCCATGTGTCTGCGTGCCCAAAATGACTCCAAATCAGCCATAAAATTAGGACAGTAATCATGAGCTCCATTGTGCTGTGCAATAGCACTTTTCTTCCTTCATTTTTTTCAAAACAAAACATTGCACAGTGATGATGAAAGCATGCTCAGACCTGGAACGTTAAGCGCAATGTGGGCACAGGCGAGTTGGGGAGTGTGGAGGGGGGAACAATCATGCTCAGGCATGATATAAGGCAACCGGGCCAAATGTGAGTACACCCTAACACTGACCATTTGTCAGGCTGAGCTCTACCTGGGAGGGTCCTGGAGCAGCTACTGGAAGAGGTGGTGCAACTCTACTCACCTCATCCACCTGACAGACAACCTCAGTGCCTCAATACCTACACTGGAAGAGCAGCGTGCAAGGGAACAGCAGGCCATGAGATACAGACACCATCACGAACGGCTACATAGCCAAAGACTCCACTCGCTCACAGAGAGCGTCGCTTGTGATGAAACCCAGGGCTTCATGACGAAGCATTTGTGTTATTTGTGATTATAGCATTATGTGATGTTTCCTCTGTTTATGTTAAAGTTCAGTGGTCAGTTTAACAGATAAACCACACACAGTTCCTTAATAACTATATTTTATTCTTCAAAACAAATATAAAAATGATTATGAAAAAATATATATTCTGTGAGCTTGCTGGAAAACAGTTTGTCCAGCATGAGCCAGCCTCATCCAGAGGGCTACTCTCCTGCTGTCAGTCATCCATTGCCATGTCAGAGCCAGCCTCGTCCTGAGGGCTGCTCTCCTGCTGTCCGTCATCCATTGCCATGTCTGAGGCAGCCTCATCCAGAGGGCTGCTCTCCTGCTGTCTGTCACCTTTTTCCAGCATGAGCCAGCCTCATCTAGAGGGCTGCTCTCCTGCTGTCCGTCATCCATTGCCATGTCTGAGCCTGCCTCGTCCAGAGGGCTGCTCTCCTGCTGTCCATCATCTAGTTCCAGGTCTGAGCCAGCCTCGTCCAGAGGGCTGCTCTCCTGCTGTCCGTCGTCTAGTTCCAGGTCTGAGCCAGCCTCGTCCAGAGGGCTGCTCTCCTGCTGTCCGTCGTCTAGTTCCAGGTCTGAGCCAGCCTCGTCCAGAGGGCTGCTCTCCTGCTGTCCGTCGTCTAGTTCCAGGTCTGAGCCAGCCTCGTCCAGAGGGCTGCTCTCCTGCTGTCTGTCATCCATTGCCATGTCTGAGCCTGCCTCGTCCAGAGGGCTGCTCTCCTGCTGTCCGTCGTCTAGTTCCAGGTCTGAGCCAGCCTCGTCCAGAGGGCTGCTCTCCTGCTGTCTGTCATCCATTGCCATGTCTGAGCCTGCCTCGTCCAGAGGGCTGCTCTCCTGCTTTCTGTCATCCATTGCCATGTCTGAGCCAGCCTTGTCAAGTGGGCTGCTCTCCTGCTGTACGTTACCATCTTGTTTGGCAGCAGGGCAATCACTAGCCATCTCAATGCCGCCTTCAGCCATGGTAGCAGTGTCTGTATCTCTTGGCGTAGTCCTCCTCAGCTTCTTCCAGAACCTGAGAAGAGTGCCTTTCTTTTTTGGGCCCTGAACATTTTTTTGTTTAGGGCCCTGCACCTTTGTGCAACTTAAACCCATAATGAAATTATGCAAACGATATAGCTTAGATTCTCTTTCACCAGTGCTTCCTTTGAGAGAGTCTCTAAGAATGAAATGTGAAGGTGCAATTGCTTCTTATATAGAAAAATCTTCCTTCGATGACATCACTGACCAGTTCCGGAATTCTGTTCTGTTGACATCACAGAGGGCCCTCCATATAAGGCATTTGTCATTTCATTGTTTATACCAGTATAGGGTATGCTGATTGATTAAAAAAATAATATAAAATTATTATTTAAAAAAAAAATACCTGTGTGTTTAGAAAAATAATACCTGTGTGCGTGTGTGTGTTTTCCCTTATCCTACCAATACTATCCACATTATTACTTAAAAGCTTGTTTGACATCCTTTAATGCTGGTAGTTTTCAGTAACTTCAATTAAACATGAATTGTGTTAATATGATGAAACTAATATGGGGTCATTTTGACCCCAATATAATATAATTGAAATTATCACATGGTCATTTAAACTTCAACACTTTTAAGTATGTATTGACTTGAAAGTAGGGTGTCATGGAGGCTTAGCTGGTGGCCCTGTTGTCTGTCACCGATGGGTTTGGGGCTTTGAATCTCATCACTCCTTGGCAGGGGTGCCGTAATGGCAGGGGAAAGTTACAATGATTCCAAGGGCCCCTGAATGACAGGCGGCCTAAAAAATTGGGAGAATAGCTGGATTGGTCTGGACTGGGGGGCCCAATATGATATGCCTTCATGGGGCCCACAATCTCTAGCAATGCCCCTGCTGCTCGGTGTATGCATGAATGTTTTCCTGCAGACATTGTTTAGGCTAATTGGTGCATCTACAATTTCCCATAGTGTATGAGTGTGTGTGTATATGACCTGTGATGGACTAGCATCCTGCCCAGGATGTACCCCAGCCTTGTGCCCTGTGCTGCTTGGCACGAGCCCCAGGTGACTCTGCCCAGTACAAACAAACTGATGGTTGGGTGATTTTTCGGGTCTGGACGGCACAGAGGCTCAGGACACATAAGTTACATCACACCTTTGGGGGCTGGGAGTCAAAGATCACTTTTGCTCTGTGTGTGAGGTTTGCATGTTCTCCTAGTGTTATATGAATTTTCTCTGGATCCTCTGTTTTACTCCCAAGATTGAAAGAGGTGTACTTAGGTAAATTAGTGTCTCTAAATTGGCTTGTGTGTGTGGGCGTGTGTGCGCCCGGTAATGATCTTTGCGGTAATGATGCCGGTCCTTGTTTTTGCTGCTCCAAGCTCCCTCGCAGACAGAACATCATCTTACCGTAGGAACAGCAGTATCTCAAGTTGTTGACGGAGCACATGTGGAAATCTGTGGCTGCTGCATCTGTCTTCAAATTTAGTCCTTGATTCTGTGTGATACTTTAAATTAGGACCCTAGAAAACATTAATTGAACAAATAGTTCCATTTATTACAGTAGCATAAGTGGAAATTTGTGTTTTTAAAAGCACTAATCAAACCAGAAATAGCAAACAATGATGCGACATTATGAGGAATAAATTGACATACTCATAAAAAATTGGAATGATAAAAAAAAAAAACACCAGATAGAGTGACAAAAATCCTCTCATTCAAGGCAGTAGGATGAGGGATTTACACACACACACACACACACACACATACATATTGTACTGCCATTGTTATGAGATAATCAATTTATTTATTTATTTATTTACTTTATTTTTTACATATTTTGCATATTCACTTGCCAGTGCTTTTAATGTTGATCAGTGTGTGTGTGTCGGTGTCTGTTTGGCTTTGCACAGATCACATTTGTTGATCAAAATGTCCCCAAAGTTTGGTAAAACTCGAAACTTACTTTTGGTTAAGGTTAGAGCTGGGTGGGGGTTATGTGTCCCGTCAATAGGATTAGAGTCTTTTTTCACCCATAGAAATGAATGGAAGGTCCCCATTTAGATAGGTACACCAATATGTGTGTGTGTGTGTCTGCGTGTTTGTGTGTGTGAGCAGGTATACCTTACCTTATCGGGACACAATGTCCCCACAACATGATGATTACCTGTTTTTTTCCCTTATGGGGACCAATTTCCTGGTCCCCATCAGGAAAAACTCAATTTAATAAAAATCTATGACTCCAATGAGAAAAAAAAAATTCAACAACTGTAGTATTTTGCTTGGTTACTTATTTAGCATTTTTCCCATAAAAATGAATGAGCAGTGCCCAAAAACATATGATTACATGACTGTGTGTGTGTGTGTGTGTGTGTGGGACTGCATAGCCTTGGAAAGCCAACCTACTCTCAGGAGAGTCTAAGCCCAACTTTTTCACAGAGTTACTGGTTTAAAATATTCAGAAAAATTGAGGAAGCAAAAACTTCCAAATGGTGAACAATGTGGGAAGCTGTGGGCAGCTAAAACTGTCTGCAGGGGTCCATATATCACAGGAATCATCGGCACGACTCTGGAGCTGTGACATTTTAAAATGAGACCGTTATAGTCCCCCTTTTCTTAAAAAGCATTACGGAAAATCAGATCAGTGAGATTTTAAACAAGAACCCAGTGTCAAAGCTGCGGGAAATCAAAAGCCAGGCCTATGGCCACCGCTGATTGTGAATAGGACTTGGCTTCAGTAGACTTTCAAATATTTCTGCGTTTTTGAAGTTTTTCAAAATTAGTGAAATAGTATTTTATAATATTCTTTTCACTATCAAGTGTGAAGAATACTTCAGTTTGATCCGAAACGGTGAGTACAGTCCAGCTTGAGAAGTAATTCTTTTAGAGAAGCAGATTAATATGGTCAATAATTTTTTGAATATTACTTAAATATACTACGCTTCACTAACTGTATATATTGTGCGTAATTAATATGCAAAATATGAATGGCATATGAAAGGTGTATTGGCTCACTGGATGGCTTCATACCTCCACTCTGCATGTTTGCAGTTTGCACACTCATTTGTGAGGGAGCCTAATTGGGAGAGTCTTCGGTTTAAGACAGGTCATAAACGGCTGCTTGTCTTGTACCCTCAGATTCATAATGGATGTGAAAACGTGCATTGATTTCTTGGAGGAAAGACGAGAGGAGAAACTGAGGGAGATGGTGGATTTTATATTGCATGAATTAGAAGATTTAGAAAATTCAGCTTCTGAGCTGGAAATGGAAATCAAGGGGTTTTTGAGTAAGTGTACAGAAGAGATTGTTGCCATGAGAGAGAAAGAGAAGAAAGACAAGGCAGAGGAAGGAAGTGTGAAAGAAAACGAGAACATGAATGGAAGGATGAGGAGCATGGAGCCTAGGCAAAGGAGAGAGGAGAAGAAGAGGTGTAAAATAGGAGAACAGACAGAGATGGAGAGTGAGGAGGTCCACTCAAAAAAGAGGAAGGGATCAATGGAATTCCCATTGATAGTGACTAGAGGAGGAAAAAATGATGAGGAAGGGGATCAGCATATTGAAGGATGTCGTATTTCTTTATGTGTCACACTAACAAGGACATTTTTATTTCTGCTTTTCAGAGCTCTTCACCCTGGAAGCCATATAAACATGGTGCCTGTGGTTTCTGACCCACCTCCTCAAAGCGACGGCCTCTCTCCTGAGCCCTTAAATGATTTTTGTTTTTTACTTGTATTTAAATATATACATAATAAAACTTGCACCTCTGTGTTCTATGCTTCCTTGCTCACAGCCTTAACACGCTCTAAATAATCCTAAACTATATTTCAATGTTTAATTGGATTCAGCATGAACAGCCTCTACCATCCAGGCGCAAACAAATATGTAAAACATAGTATAGTGTGAACTTCTCCAACTTTCTTGATAAGAAACATGGTTCTTGTGGGAGTAACGCAAGTTTGCTGGGAGTGGTTGACCTAGTGAATAAATATAATGCAACAGCAAATAAATCGATGTGTAATTTACCTACAAAACATTCACTTATGTGCAATCAAACCAAATTAGTCGTAATAATGAAAACAGGCACAGCACTGTAATGTTAACATTACAACACAGAATAAATGGCTTAACGTAACAGGACAATATTAAGATAGCAAAAATGTATACAATAATATATGATGAATAATAAGCCAGCGATTTACTGTATGCTTTTACTTACCCGAGAATACACCAAGATACTTTGCCCACACTTTCCCCTCTACAGTTCATACCACAATGTTTATTATATTTTAGAGTAAAAATAAACAAAATATTAACACAAGCCAGATGCCATCCAAATTTCATCAAATTTTATCAACAAAGTTTAAAAAAACATAACAAAAATGTTAAGTACCCAGACAGAGTGATGGAATGAAATGAATCTGCACGTGGTGAAAGGTCATGTGACTGTATCGCAATAATTATAATATCAGATTAAACAGACAATTATGCAATTATTATTAATCTGAATAACTTTTAGTTTTGCTGATTTCACCATGATATGTTGCTATTTAGTACGGTTAAATGGAGTTTTAAACCCCTCTAAGGTACGAAATGACCCCAAAGAGTGTTTTAGGGTACTGCTTACTACAAAGTGTGCAAGAGTGTGTTCCAAGAGTGAGCAGAGCACTGCATCATGAGTCAAAGATCTGTTCACACCACTGCCTTGTTCTGTTCACATGCAGCTTTTGTTGTAGCTGCCAAATATCTGCACTAGCCCACATTGAAGGATTTGGTAACAGGTGTGGCTTCCCAAGTTATTCTTACCTTGCACCCAATCCCTCACTGTACACTAAGTGGGTATATAAAAATAAACAGATGAGTCTGAAACTCTTGCAGAAAATAATGTTAAAGCATTCATCGGTTTGTGTTTGTATAGTAATGTAAAACCTGTTATTTTGACAATGTGCGGACCACTTTATCAGTCCCCACAAGGGGAAACTAAGTTTTATAAAAATCCATGACTGCAATCAAAAAACTTTTCCTGTAGAAATGACATGAAAGTCCACACAAAGATATGAATACAAATGTGTGTGTGTGTTTTTTATTTCAAATTTCATAAAATGATGCCTTCCTTTGGCAGTATGTTTAAATAATCTGTCCCTTTTCAATAACTGAAGTTCATGCAAAATCCACTGAGAACCACACAGCCCTGTTTGAGCACCTGCCCTTTAGACCGTGTGAGTACCTCACTAGCAGAAGGACATGTAGAGAATGGCAACAAGTAGAAGCTTATGGCATAAAAAGCAAGAGTATATTGGTCGTCCAAGATTAAAGCCATCAGTGCTGCTCCTCAAGCAGTAATAACACTTTACATTAAAGGAGCCCCCCTCTCAACATTTCATTTGGACTATAGACAAATATATTTTAAGAGGTGCTTCTCATTGAATGAAGGTAAAGCTCAGTTTTCAGGGATTTTATTCACAGGCCACACTGAAGGAAGGTGACCCAGCTATATACACCCAGTATGCACTGGGCCACCTGCCTACTGTAGAGCCCTGTCCTTTTGTGCTCTTCCTTCCCGTGCTCAGATGACCTCCTGCCAGAGCAGAGCCCATCACAACCACAACACTTCACTCAGGTGTCCTACTCTGTGTCTGAACTCCAAGAAGCATGGGGACACTTGAGACGGAATGGAAGTCCATCTCACATACTGTAGGCTATTTACAGACACGGGTTCTCCTACCTGCTTGCTGAACCAAGCCAAAGCTAATGTTACCATCTTTTAATCAGCAGGAGTTTTCACCACAAGGGGCGCTAAAAGAACATAGAATGCTTGTGTGGTGCATTTGCTAGTGATTAACACTGCGAGCCATTCACTATTAGTAGAAGTCATAAAATTACGATTTTGCCATCATTTCTGTAATGCAATTCCCAGTAGGCACTTCTCCATAATCTGGACCCAGGATTCATTTTAAAAATGGAATTTAGAAAGCAGCACTTCACTTTGATGTAAATATAGCACTACGTGAATGCTGATTTAATAAACAAGGATGTTGATCAGAAGAGGAACAGAAGGGATAAATAAACTCACCTAGTACTTCAGTATCCCTGTCACTCACATGCAGTCCATTCAGCCAGGGATAATTCTCCTCTTCTATGTTCATTGTTGTCATAAGATCTCTTTCATTCTATCATCTGTATGATCGTGGAGGTCCTCTGTACATGTTTGTGTGCTTTGTTGAATTCCTATTTTTATACATAGTATTCTGTGAAGTGTTTCTCCTTTAATATTATGTACTTCATGTTTGGCATTGGACCACAAACAATTCTGGTATGTTGGTACATAATGGCAGTAAAGTTCTGATTCTGATTATCCTATGAACAGATGAAATATACACTGCTGGTTGTGGGATTACCCCAGGAACAATCAGAATACACATCACAGATCCTGGGATTAGAGATTATCCCATGTAGAGGTAGAATACATATAATGCTTACTGGGATTAGAGATTATCCCATGTAGAGGTAGAATACACATTAGATTAGATTAGATTAGATTAGAGATTACCCCATGAACAGGCAGAATATACATCACAGTACCTAGGTTTACAGATTATGAAAAGGCAGATATAGTGCTGATATATGGGAATCACCGCCAGTAGTGGGTAAAATTAGGACACGCAACAAGTGTACAGAAACAAGTCCTGATTTTCAGAAGCAAAGCGGGGCTCGTGAAGATGCATGACAGTCTGTCTCCTCCCTGTCTTTAATCACTTGAACACCCCTCCCCCACAAACCTGTTTGATGTATGGCTCATTAGAACATGTGACCAGGAGCAGATGGCCAAAGGGTGTCATAATGGGGGAAACGTGACCAAACAAACTGTTCCATATGGATGGTGTGACACGGAGCCAACACTAACATTTCAGCAAAGGCACCTGCTGACCTGTAACTGTTGACCTGTGAGGTTAGTTGACAATCGTCTCATTCAAAGTGGAAGTACATCTCTGCCAGGGTGATCAGGGGTATGGGAAGCCAGGGGACAGAAAGCAACCTGCCTGGGGGGGTGGAGTGGGATGCAGGTAGCATGGGCAGACACACAGAAATCTCACAGCGGCAAACATACAGCTTTCCTGCCCCATTGGAGCATGATGGATTTATTCATTAAAGTTATGCTGTCCGGATCAGTGACAGGAAATTAACAGAGGACAGCCCAGTGATACAGGCTTCTGAACACATAAACTAAATAAACAGTAGTAGAGTGAACCAAGACAGCATATGTGACATGTTTGTATTCACATCTTTGTGGGGACCCTCCATTCAACAGGAGGATTATGAACCAAGGCGGTGTCTTGGACTGTGACAGCACAGTAACAACTCAATGACACAGAATTCTGAACAGACAAACTTTATAAAAAGTAGGATATTCAACTAAGAGAATGAATCACTGTCTGAGACACTAACATCACAATGACATCACAGGCTTCAGATCACACATTAAATAAACATGGATATTCAAGAGAATGAATCACTGTCGGTGACAGCGACAGCACAGTAACATTAGAGGCTTCTGAACACAAGAACCAAATACAGCCTGGAACCTGCACAGTGGGGTGATTTGGGTTTCACTCCAGAAGGCAGATGCGTGCAGGGATGCTAATTCAAATGTTAGCCTGCTTGTCCTCAGCTCAGTGTCGTGCAGCAGGGCTCTGTGAAGGGACCTTATTCTCCAGAGTGGTTTTAAAGGGGACCGTGCTTCAGAAACTGTTCCCACCTGTCATTAAGGGACTGCAATCCTTACAGTCTCAAGCCAGATGCCTGGCAGTTTGTTGGAATTTTTATATTATTTTAATATCAGTTTGTACCTGGGAAGTAATTTGTAAGAAATTTAAAACCAAATAATCAGAATGTCAAACAAATAAAGAAAAGTAGCTAACAAGCTGTTGCTGCTGTTAAACACTCTAGAGATAGACTTATAGATACAGGCTGGGAGATACACTTAGACCGACAGACACAGGTTGAGAGATGCACTTGATTGATGGATTCTGGCTGGGAGATACACTTAGACCGACAGACACAGGTTGAGAGATGCACTTGATTGATGGATTCTGGCTGGGAGATACACTTAGACTGACAGACACAGGTTGAGAGATGCACTTGATTGATGGATTCTGGCTGGGAGATACACTTAGACTGACAGACACAGGTTGAGAGATGCACTTGATTGATGGATTCTGGCTGGGAGATACACTTAGACTGACAGACACAGGTTGAGAGATGCACTTGATTGATGGACTCTGGCTGGGAGATACACTTAGACTGACAGAAAACAGGTTGAGAGATGCACTTGATTGAAGGATTCTGGCTGGGAGATACACTTAGAGTGACAGACACAGGTTGAGAGATGCACTTGATTGATGGATTCTGGCTGGGAGATACACTTAGAGTGACAGACACAGGTTGAGAGATGCACTTAAATTAACAGTGACACAGAGATATTGAGGGGATCCACTCTTCAAACAGGATCTCTGTGCTCCAGTTGGGATCTATGGCCTCCAAGCACTCCGCTCTTACTGCAGCTCAGCCAGGCTGGGCTGGGCCCGGCGAGGGTGGCGGGGGCCACTCGCACTCGGCCTTCTGTATGAGGGAGATCTGAGTGATGTGGGGCCTCTGACAGCCGTTCTCTGTGTCCTGCTGTCCTGCCCGCCGGCAGCGTGTGTGACGGTAAAAGACCTGTTACAGCTAGTATGCATGGAGTGGGTCCTTGCTGAACCACAGGCAGGCCAGGCCTCGTTCCACATCAGTGTTGTGTGCAGACCTCCCTGTGAGCAAAAACAAATGGCTAATTTAACATGCGCTCTGACAGGCTTCTGAGGGCCAGTGGGCCCAGGGTTTGCTTGTCCTCCTCACAAGCTGGAACAGCCGGGAGCCCGATCTGGATGGGCCCACTGCCAGGCCTACAAGAGCCGGCACGCTCAGCCACAGGTGTGCGCCGTGGCACTAGCTACCTAACGGACCCAAACCTTCATCTATCAGCACCAAACTGAGGGCATCGGTGACCCAAAACACATCAGAACCATATATTCTGGGGAAGTCGGTATGCGAGGAAACGTACTGGACCAGTGAACACTCATCATCTCATCAGAGATCGATCAACCATGCTCTTCATGTGACACTATCATCAGTACATGTGGCAAAAAAATCCCAGGTGCCATTGTGGGTGTGGGCACTGCCCCCTGGTGTTCAGTGAGTGTGGGCTCGACATACCGACAGGCATGTTTGAGAGTCTGCCTAAATGAATTAATTTCCTCCTTTTTCAACAAAATCAACTCAATTAATTTGCTTAAGGAGCAAAACAGTTTTGAAAGGGTTCGATAATTTTACCTGGATAATGAAATATTTACCTGGATAATGAGAGAACAGCCAGGGAGGAACTCTGGTTGTCTACGATACATCTGTCCACATGGACGTAGATCCTAGCCAGATCACAGACTCCCTCTACAGCACTCAGCCAGGGGACCGCTCTTCCAGGGAATGCTGAGAACATGAGACCCAAGAGGCGTGTTTTGGACAGAACAGGAGCAGTCAGTCACTGGGTATAATCAGTGAGATTGATGTGCACACCCACCAGGGATATGCACACAGCACTGTGTGTTCCTGTGGAGGGCTGTCATTTCGGGCTCTGCTATTGTGAGTTCCTGTGTGGAAGAAGAGAAGCCTTCCAAAGCAACACAGCACGGCTCTGTGAGTCACTGAAGGCAGTGTTACCCAAGCACACTGCAGCTCAGCGGCTCCACACGTGTCTCCAGCCCAGAGCATGCTGGGACTGCATGCAGACGACTCATGCATAGAATCAGCCCTCAATTTCTGGCACAGGGGCTCCATTACCATCACGCCTTAGGGTGTTCTGGGAGAGTGAAACACAGGGTCGACAGGGTCAAACAATGCATCGCCAGTGCTGGACCCAACACCATATTCAGTGTTGCTGGCGTGCCACAGGTTTCTGCTGGACCAGCAGTCTCCGCATGAGCAGCTCTCCATCCCAGCAGCATGGTGGGAAAACCGGCTGTGAGTGGCACCTTCACTCTGTACACAAACAAAGGCACAGACACTCACAGTCTATGGCTCACAGCAGATTTTTGGAGCCCTCTGGCATCCATTCCTGGGAAAGACAACATTCCATTTGCTGGGCTGCTTGGCCCGTCAGTGTTTTGATGAGCTCTCAGAGACTCGGCACTGAGGCTCGAAGTCCTGGTGCCTTTGTCTGAAGTTGCAATAGCGGCACCTTCACCAGCATTCACCAATGCTTCCCCGCACTTCCCCATGCATCCTGCTTTGGGACAGGTGGGGGGAGTCAGGGCGTGAGCGGTGTTTAGCACTGCTCTTAGTCCATCATCCAACGAGGTCAAGCTTCTTTCATTCACTTGGCAAAGGTGATTTACTGTCTGGCACTTTCTATAAATGTTAAGCTGACAGGCTGGAAGATTGAAACTAGACCCCTTTAGCACCATCCTCCCATTTTTATTTATTATTTTTCAGATTAAAAATGTATTTATTTGTTCTGACAGAAGTTTTATAAAGTTTCAGCTGGCTATTATGTATATGAATTTCCTGATCTAAATGACTGGTTTGAAAAACCTTCAGGGTAGATCTTAAATGTCTCCTATTCCTATTTTAATCCCTGCTAATCAGTATTGTTTGTATCCAAGCCATGCAACAACAGATAGCAAAACTAAGATCTTTCCTCTTCTATAGCAACACAATAACTTATGTACGTCCCTCCTCAGCGTTCGTCCTACCAGCTGGGATTCCACCAATCAGGCCTCAAGTTTAGTGAGACATCATGGAGATCAGTTCTCAACTGAGGGCAACTCTGGTGGTGAAAAGGTAGGACCACATAGTACTCCCTGGGGGGCATCTGGGGTCAAACGGTCAGGAGAAACACGCACAACGGATTCTGCCTGCGGCTGTCAACTTCAGCTTGAGCAGTGCCTATGGGTGTCAACTGGACCAGAGATGGATTAGGTCTGTCCAGAGATGCAGGGGCTCCGTAGCTCAGGCAAAATTGGTTTAGATCTGTCATTGACCTGCTGACAGAGGTGCATACTGGGAAGGCCACATATGAATCCATTCTGAGGGTGTGCTTGTCTTTTATACTTCCTGTTAGTGGTCAGACAGATGAAATTGCAGAATGTGGTCTGCAGTCTGTTGAACAGTTCAGGTTAACGGAATATTGATCCAGAGCATGGATCCCAATGGAAGCTGACTCCCAGCACAGCAGAGGCATTAAATATAAGGAAAGAAATGAATATTGCTGAATGACAGTTATGAAGAAAAGTGGGCCTAGTGGAGTATAACATATACCTAGCCAGCTCTCACCAACGCATAATGACTCGGTTCATTCACATTGAAAGGTATGACATGAAGCACTTCAGCGATTTCTACAGACACCGGGAAAACATTAAAAGAATTCACAGACATCTGAAAGCACCAAATATACCTATAGCCACTGGTATTAATGTCAGTTTTTCTATGATATATGGGTTAAACGGAGGGTTTTAAAAAGTGGCGTACTGCAGAGTAGACTTTGGTACAATCCAGAGGGATGGTCTCCTTTGTACTGAAGCCATTTAAAACTAATGTCTACTTAGGAGACATTACTCTATAAAGAGCAAGTTGAGGGAGGCGTAAAGACAATTTCTCCACAGGTATTAATAAAGTATCAGTTATTCTAATTATTTAAAATGACTTTACCTTAAGAAGCTTACTAACAGAACAGTGTTCTTTATTTTTTAAATCATTTTCCCACTTTTTGCTGCTGTTCTCTTTCAAGACGAAGGGAATAATGATAAACTGAGGTAAGCCTTCAGTAGCATTTACAGTAGTGTGGTGTCCAGCTAGCAGCATTTACCTGGTCACACTGTAATGGTGTCACGTCGAGGGCAAGGACAGAGGCGAAGACAGGGATGGAGGAAAACCAAAAGGGGCTTTATTAAAGAAAACTACACTACAGGAAGGGCGAAGGAAACAGACCACAAGGGGTCCAAACAGGGTAGGGAGGATCAGGCAAGAACACTAGACACAGGACACACTGGGGAGCACATGCAGGCAGCAACATCAATGACTGGACTGAGGATCGCAGGACTGAAGGACACTTTTTACAGGGCATGTGAGGGAGCAGATGGGACAGCGGGGAAGACAGCAGGCTATACGTACACTAAGATGGGAGACACAGTGGAAGAGGGCAGGGCAAGACACCAGATGGGCACTGCTGCGGGACAAGGGCGCAGAGACCGAACACCATTAGGGGACGAGACAGACCAGGGTAGGCAGGGGCAACACCAGCACAGGGCACTCTGGGGGCAAGACGGGACACCACTAGGAGAACTTATATATTGTCTTATTGTTATTGTCTTATTGTTTTTAAGTTTAACACAAATATTTTCTCTTACCATTTAAATATAAACAACCATATTTAGAATAATGGCCACAGCATCTACAGTTTAAACAACTAATTATAAATATATTTCAATTGTGCCGCAAAATTTGCATGTACTATATCAGTGTCACGATCCGCTCCGTCCGATCCCGATGTGTGCCACGCCCCCTCATTACCTTGTGTTCATTCCTGTTTGTGATCATCTGTGTCCTGTTTCATTTGATTAGTCCTGTGTATATTAGACCGCGTCTCCCCATGTATGCCAGATTCGGCATTGTATTGTCCGTGGATGTCTCTGCGTGCTTGTCATTTGCCAATTAAACCCCGTTACCTGACTTCCTGGCTGCTGTCGCCTGCTTCCCGGCTCGCCTCCGTTGCCGAACGTGACAATCAGAACATAAAAATAAATATAGAATTAAGTATGCTAACAAAACATAATCTGAAGAAATAGCAAGAAACATACGAAGAGATGCTGCTCACCTCTGCGCCATCTCTCTGTCAGAAAGTTTTTGTTCAACCTGCAATTATTTTGTTAGAACTATTGAAACCACCGAGATTTTTAATTGGTCGAAAAGTATGAAGATATGTATTGTCATTATTTTCAACGAATGAAAACAAAGAATTTATTGTCAGGGAGGGACGAATTTGTAGCTGGTCCAATCAGGAGTAGTATCTTTAGTTTGTGCATACTGTAGCTGGGCGTGATTGGATATCTAGCCGCCTTTCAAGCCCCCGAATCATGTATCTACTTGTCAATAGGAAACCACGCAGCTCTGTCTATAATGTCTGTCTGTAATTTTTTTTATGACATTATGTTTTTGCTAGGCAGCATTACGGTAATGCGTAATACCGCTGTATTGGGGGTGTACCACCGCTGTATTTCCATAGCTTGTTGACGCAATTAGCATTTTAGCGACGTTGGTAGGGCGACGTCAACTCTCAGCGAATTTCATAGGCAACATCTACAATTCAGGAACTAGTAGGTCTTCAGATAGCTGTTCACGCTTTTGAGAAAGAAGACTATAGTTCTTGTTATTCAAATTCTGCATCCTGGTATTTTTAATTTCGAAGATATGTAATATACAAGTTTTTTGATAGACTAAATTTTGGTTTGATTTCTATTTTATTTTATGTTAAATAACGTTCATATAAAATCATTTTAGAATTAGTGCAGTGTTTCGTTTAAAATTAGTGCAGTGTCCTTAAAAACTGCATGTTCAAACCTAACGCCATGCCATAACTGCTTTGCAGATATTTCATTCAGGAATCTATAGAGGATATACGTAAGCCAGTCTGTGTATGTTTGTGTCTATGTGTGTTTGGGTGGGTGGTCATGTATATATTATGTTGTGGGGACCAAATGTCCCCACAGTGTTATAAAAACATGTTATTTTGACTTTGTAGGGACATGTTTTTGGTCCCCAAAAGAAAAAACTGACTCAGTTTTATAAAATTCTGTTAATGCAATCAAAGGAATAATAATTCCAAAAGTCTTGTATTTTGTTTGGTTACTTACTGTTACTTCTTGCTTACTACTGCAGGGATTTTGGATTAAGGTTGCCATAATTAGGATTGGGGTTATGCCCATACAAATGAATGGAGAATCCCCACAAAGACTCAGATACCTAATCTGTGTGTGTGTGTGCGCGCACACGTGTGTGTGTGTCTGTTTGTGTGTGTGGATTAGGTTTATATTACATGGTGGGGACCAAATGTCCCCCGCAATGTGATAAAAACCTGTTATTTTGATGCTTTGGGGGTGTTTTTCAGGTCCCCACAAAGATCTGTCAATACTAATAAAAAACTAAAGATGCCAGAAGTCTTGTATTTGGTTTGGTTACTTATGGTTAACGTTAGGGCTGGGTAGGGGTTAAGGTTGTCATGTTGGATTACAGTTTTCCTCATAGAAATGAATGGAGAGTCCCCACGAAGATATAATTATAACCCTATGTGTGTGTGTGTGTGTGTGTGTGTGTGTGTGTGTTGTGTGTGTGGTATCAGATCAGTTCCTGAGAGTTCAGTAGTCTGACGCCATGTTTCTGAGTCTAGGTGTGAAGGCCTGAATGCTTTTCCAGATGCTAGGAGGGTGAAAAGATAATGTGAGGGGTGGGTGGGGTCATCCACAATGTTGGTGGCTTTGCGGATGGAATGTGTGATGTGAATGTGCATGATGGATGGGAGAGAGACTCTAATGATCTTCTCAGCTATCCTCACTATCTGCTGGTCTTGTGATCTGAGGCTTGGAAAAACATGTTGTGCTGCTCAACCTTAGCACAATGATATGGGTGAATCATGGACGCAATAGAATTTGGGGATGATTAGTCCATACAGGGACAGAATCATTCCATACCTCAATCACCTCGTACGTATGTCTGCTAGGTGGAGTTGGAGTTGCTCCTAACTGTGCACAGTGGAGTTGAACAATCACAACTTCCCAGAATTTTACAGTAACAGGAGGACAGTGAACAACTCTTATTAATTCTATGCTGTGTGGACGATGTAATCGCCCACGAGTTTGCCTTAATACACAGGACATTCAAGCCATTGCAGAATACAAACCACAAATGCAGCTCCCTCCACCAGCAACGCCAATGTAGAAACTGCCACAAAATCCATGCCCCCTGATAACCAGCCCCTTATATTTTCACTACCGTCGTGGGGACCGTACTACAAAGAGTCAACGCAAGGTAAGCTGCAAAGTGCAAACAAATTTACAACTCACCATACATAGTGCACTACGTTTACTTTGTTTGTACTATGTGTACAGTCTTTGCACCTTGTCTGTTTGGCACTATATGTCGGTCATTCCTGTTATTCAGTGACTTTTCTGTCCTCATGGTTTACTTATATTTTCTCTAACATGAGTCACATATTTAAAACAAATATATATTTAGGTCTTCGTTATCACGTAAACAGAGACAATACGTATTAAAACTTTTATTGATATATGTATTAAGGCTGCCGTGATTAGTGGGCGTAGTCGATGACATGTTCTTCATGAATATCACTACGCAATTATTGGAGTAGTTATTCTCTAAAGCCCTGCAGTGACATGTAGTTTGTTGTTGTCAAAATGGGAGGGGCCAATACAAAGCACGGGTCTTAGGGAATTCTGATTAAATATACAGGCTTATTAATCCTGTTAATATAATTAGCATATGACCACTATTACTGTAAATAAATTCACAAACCGCAAAACTAACACCAATTGTCTGTCTACCTGCAAGGATCTGTCTGCAGACTGAAAAACTGGGGAATGAAGTGTAAACCGACCAATCAAACCACAATGGACTCGTTGGGGGAGGGATTAGACAGAGGGTGAATAGAGATGTGCATCATGAGAAAACAATATGTTCTTTTCGAACACTGAAGCATGCATACTCTATTCTAGTAGATCATAAATATAATATTATAAACTGAAAGTGAGCAAAATAATGCCCTTTAAGCAACAGTAGGCTGCTGTCCATGGTGCTGAAAACCTGGATTGTCAAATTTTACATTCAATTTTTTCACCTACTTTAACTGTAACCCTCTTATTTTGTTGGCAGTGATGCTCTGTGAAGTCTACAGAGGTGGGTATAGAAAGGATTAAAGTGGGTAATATGTGATTTAGATTAACTATTTTAAACCTGCATTGTAAAATAAAATGTGAACAGATGAAACACCAATACATTCAATCAATTAGTCCTTGTCTGAAATGGTCAAATTTTCCTTTTAAACAAGAGATCTTTTTTTTTTCAGAACAGTCTGGGTGCATCTTCTGTCCTACCAGACCGGGGTCGTGGTAAGAGCACTTCTTCTTAAGAAGTGGTTCTCAGTGGTTGGCTCACCATCTCCTTCGACAAGGAGAGAATTCAAATCATGTGGTTCTTCTGGATCTTCAAAAAAACCCAATCAAGACTCCAACTTAGCAACACCTGCAGTTTGTTGTTGCAAATAATAAAGTATTTGAGTGACTAGAGGGGATACCTGACTACCTAAGAGAGAAGCGGATTTATCCAGGACTGGGTCATGGACAACTTTGGCATCTGTTCCTGTAATGAGCTCATAATCATGGAGTTTAAGGATATGGCTAGATAGGTCCAGGAAGAATGAGCTTTGTGGGGGTGGGGGCATAAGCAGCAGCCAAACAGATCTTACTTCCCCCAACTCAGACAGGATACAGCAGAACCTGTGGTGAGCATCAGCCCCAGAATCGAGAGTGAAAATTTGAGGGGCAGGTTGGACATTTAATTAAACAACAGCAACAATGTAACAGTCATGCAATTTTGTGATTAATAACTGGGGTGGAGACAGCAACTCCTGGATGGGCAAACAAAGCAATCAGAGCTGCTACAGGGAAGCACATTGCACAGCAGCCATAGCGATCATGGTGACCTGCAGGAATTGGCCGGCGAACTCGGTGCAGTTCAATGGCGTTAAATAGGGAGAGTTCCAAGATACTGGAAGTCATCCATGGTAATATTCACATCCTCAGGAGTATCATATAAAACTTGTGTAAGCCTCAACTCCTTCAATGCCCTGATCGGGGCATTCATCGCTTTCCTATCTGCAGCTGTTTTAGCACTAAAATATTGGTAAAAAAAGAGATTCTCCTACAAAAAGTCAGAAAAGTCAAAGTGCATGATAATAGGAGGGGGACGTGAAGAGTTTTCTGACGGCCGTACAGCCTATGAGCACAGCGAATGGCTGACTGAAAGGCAGAGAGCTGAGGGAAAGTAGGGGCCTGAGTTACTGTATCACACCCAGCCAGGGCGTTGAGGGTGTCCGGCTTGGTGACCTCAGGATTAGGTCTCTGCCTTTTGCAGATGATGAGGTCCTGTTGGCCTCATCGGACCGTGACCTTCAGCTCTCGCTGCGACAGTTCGCAGCCAAGTGTGAAGCGGTTGGGATGAGAATCAGCACCTCCAAATCCGAGACCATGGTCCTCAGCCGGAAAAGGGTAGAATGCTCTCTCTGGGTCGGGGATGGGGTCCTTCCCCAAGTGGAGGAGTTTAAGTATCTCGGGGTCTTGTTCACGAGTGGGGGGACGATGGAGCGGGAGATCTACAGGCGGATCGGTGCGGTGTCCACAGTGATGCGGGCGCTGCATCGGTCTGTCAAGGTAAAGAAGGAGCTGAGCCAAAAGGCGAAGCTCTCGATTTACCAGTCGATCTACGTTCCTACCCTCACCTATGGTCACGAGCTGTGGGTAGTGACCGAAAGAACGAGATCGCGAGTGCAAGCGGCCAAAATGAGTTTCCTCCGCAGGGTGGCTGAGCTCTCCCTTAGAGATAGGGTGAGGAGCTCGGTCATTCGGGAGAGACTCAGAGTAGAGTCGCTACTCCTCCGCATCGAGAGGAGCCATCTGGTCAGGATGCCTCCTGGACGCCTCCCTGGAGGTGTTCCGGGCATGTCCCACTGGGAGGAGGCCCCGGGGAAGACCCAGGACATGCTGGAGGGACTATGTCTCTCGGCTGGCCTGGGAACGCCTCGGGATTCCCCCAGAGGATCTGGATGAAGTGGCCGGGGAGAGGGAAGTCTGGGTTTCCCTGCTGAGACTGCTGCCCCCGCGACCCGACCTCGGATAAGCGGATGGATATTCTTGTACTGTCCACTTTCTCCCGTGACAATGCAAATTTCCCACTTGTGGGACTAATAAAGGAGTATCTTATCTTATCTTATCTTATCTTATCATCTTAATTAGGGAATCTCCAGTGTGTGACTGCCCTCTAGTGGATAAACAAAATTCAACTACATAAGTCAATATTATAGTGTTTTCCAATCATTTTCACACTTGTCTCAATACCATGTCCACTTTTTCAAAACACTTCACACTGTGAACTTTACAAACATGCACCTGAGCATATCAGTTAACTTTCGGTGCAATATGCACTAAAACCACCAGAACACTTCACACTTCACCCAAAAGTGACACACGCTGCCAAACCTATAGCACACGCACTCTCTCACAAGATGACTTTGTCACACAAAGAACAATGCATGAAAAAACACAAACAACTTGAAGCGCTGCAAAATGCATATATATGATGTGTTGTTGTATCCTATATTTTCACACGTTTATTGCAAAGTAAAAGAAAAACGTATGCCATTTCTTACAGTAAACATTGTAATACAAACAAATAATACAGTAAATAAATTCAGCTGCGCAATACACTGGAAAAGAAAAATACATTACAGCCACCTACTGAAAGTACATTACATTCAATACAGAAAAAAACAAAACAAACATAGCCAAATAGCAAAGTTTGACTGTATACAGTTAAGTATACTGTTGTCCTGGACTAATCCATTTGGTCCCTTGCATTTGGCCATAAATTTTCATCGACATCACACTGAATATTTTCTCTTGCAATACACCAAGGAAAAAATCTCTTTGAGTGTCTTATCCAGCTCTGGATGTCCTCCACATGGATGTCCACACACCCAGCAGCCATTGCATCTAAAAGCGACATCTGATCATGTGGGCGATGGTCATATACCTTCCATCCCCATGCAGAAAAAAATCCTTCAGTCGGGTTGAGGAATGGAGAGTATGGTGGCAAGAATAATGACATCATCCAGGGATGGGCTATAAACCACTCTGTGACTTGGCGGGAATGATGAAAGGCCACATTGTCCCACACAATCACAGATACCAGTAAATTCTTCCTCTCCCTCCTGTGGGAGGTAAATGCTAAATCCTACAGTAGTGGGTTACAGTAAAGACAAACGTGCATCGATGCATCAGTTTTTTCCTGGAGACTTCCCTCAAATCACACCACTACAGTAATATATACACCAATCAAATGCCTTCAGTCAGAATGCTCTACATAGTGTATAGTACCTGTTGCTTTGCCTGAAAATCCTGACAATTGATGCCTCTGTGGATCTAGGCAGGTGGAGTGGAACTCTTAGACCCACTTTCCTCAGGGACAGACCATGATTTCCAACATGGTCAAATACTGTGGCTCTGATTTCATCAGTAGCCAAGATTCTTCCTCTTCCTCTCCGTTTGTGTCTTCTTGCTCTTCCTCTGCCTCTTACTGCATCCATTTTTCACTAGCTAAAGAAAAATGGCAATGGAAAATGCCAATCCAAAGATTTGCACATATGGCAAATTGGCACTAACCTCACAAATTACTAGATAGGTGCTTAGCTGAAATTATAGGCAGGTATGTGTTTTCATTCAGCTTTCCAGCTTCAAGCATTGTAAAGTGCTGTAGTTGTACAAAGTTTTGCTGGTGGCAAACACTGACTGAGAGAAGTATTCATGAAATTTGGGGGAAGTGGTGATTGAATGCATATTGTGTCAAAGCAATGCAAAAGCATACATAGTTTAGCTCACATAGTCCAATTTTATGGTGCATGTGTTAAGTGGACAAGGTAAAAAGTGGACATGGTATTGAGACACGCGTCAAAATGATTGGAAAAAAGTGTAATACATTTAACCCCCGTATGTTTTATGGCTTCACTGTGAGGCTTGACTTATTTCCCTCCTCAATGATCAGTTTAATATAACTGGTGAAGCTGTAAATTAGTTTAGTCATGACTTCAGAAGTTACCCTGACAAGGGATTCTGTACAATCAGAGATGGAGCTGCTGGTTGGGCTGGTCATCGCCTGCTTTTTCTGACTGATGTAGGTCTGAATGTAAAGTTTCAAACTGCTTAATATGTATTAATCTGTTTTATAATGTTCACACAAAAACAGCTTTTAATGTGTGTTGCACCTTACATCTCCTACTGTACAATGTGCTTCTGCATTTGATTCCTCCTTGACTGGGGGGTAAAGAGAAATAACTAGCAAGAAAGACAGAGAGAAACTTTTCGGAGGTGCTATTGTACAAAGTTGAACTGATTGTCCAAAGACTTCTTGCTGTCAAATTTAAATGTGATTTTTGTGTCTCTTTCAGTAAATTATCTTGAAATACATTGATATCTGAAGTTAACTGAGGCCCTTGCTATTCATTGTGTCCGACTCTCCAATCCTTACCTCTCCCTACAAACCTAGACACTGGTCCACTGTAATCTACCTGCATGATCGGGTCGCTCCTGTTGGTAGCAGGTTACATGTCAGACCACTGTAGATGCAGCAGTATGCATTGCAGCCTCTTATGTGCACGCAATGAAGGTACACTGGTGAAGCTTCTCCATGCCATACAGAATAGGGAAGCACTGGAGGCAGTGTGTGGCTCAGTGGGTTAAGCCTCTGTGGCTGTGATTGGAAAGTCACTGGTTCAAGCCCAACCTCAGCATGTCTGTGGCTGCTTTAAATGAGGCCCTTAACCCCCAGCTTCCTGGGCACTGCCATGGGTGGCTGCCCTTCACAGCCAGGTTCCCCTTTGCCTAAGGAGAGCAGTTTGGGGGAAGGATAAAGAGAATCTTTCCACAGGCATCAATGAAGTATCTATTGTTAGAGGCTCCTTTTCTATCTGAGCATATCCTTGCTCAGTTTGCATGAGTGCTCTGCTCCCAAAAGCCACTGGTTTCCTGCATTGTATCACAGCTGCACCCAAACTGGTGTCTGAAGCATCACACTGGAGAATCAAGTCTTCCTTGGGATCATAATATTTCAGTACCGGTGCATTCACAATGGACTCTCTGATTTTGGAGAATGCAGCATCCTGAATGTCTGTCCACTCCCACAAACTGCCTTCATGGGTCAATTGTCGCAGAGGCTCACACTGGTCTGAACGGTGGCTGCAAAACTTGGCTAAGAAATTTACCATTTTTAGGAGTCTTTGCCCCCCTGCTTTGGGCATCTGCTGGATTGCTTTGCCTTTTTCTGGATCAATTTGAAGTCCATCCACTGTCAGTAAATATCCTATGAATGGAACAGCGTCTGTCTCAGTCTTAGTTTACATTTAGCTTGATGTTTTCCTCAGTACATCTGTCTATAAATTACGTCAGTGTTCTGTCACGATCTTTCTCTGCCAGTTCCATTGTGTCTCCCTCACCTGTGATTGAAATGCCATCTGTAATCTGTAAGGATGGACAAGAATATAATATGGATGGTTACACATTGTTCCGTAAAGACCGTATAGGTAAGAAGGGAGGTGGTGTTGCAGTATATGTAAAGGAAGACTTGCAGGCAAGGGAGCTTACTGATATAAGTAAAAGTACGGAAGCTATATGGGTAAAATTAGATGCTACAAACTCAAATAGCCTAATTGTCGGTGTTTGTTACAGAGCACCCAATGTAGCTGTTGAGGAAAGCAGATTGTTATACAGTGATATTAGGATTATGAGCAATAAAAATGATGTGGTAGTTATGGGTGATTTTAATCTACCGGGGATGCAGTGGGACATTGTTGCTGGCTCTTCTGAAAATGAACTTGACATGGTGGGATTAGTACAGGATTGTTTTTTTACTCAGTTTGTTAACACCCCTACCAGGGGAGATGCCATTCTTGATCTTGTTTTGTCTAATAACCAGGACAGGATTGGTAAATTAGATGTTTTAGAACCACTTGACAGTAGCGATCATAACATGGTTAAATTTGAGGTTAAGTTTAGTGCCCGAAGAGCAAAGTCCAAATCAAAAATATATAATGTTAGGAAGGCTAACTTCAATTGTATGAGATTAAAACTAGAAACTGTGAACTGGACGGAGTTAATTAACAAAACTGTTGAAGAGGCATGGGGATTTTTTAAAAGCACATTATTGCAAGTACAAGAGGACTTCATACCTGTTTCTAACAAGAATAAATCAAGGAAATTGCAACCTAGGTGGTTTAATAGGGACATAAAGTATAAAGTAAGGAGGAAAAGGGCTTTGTTCCAGAGATGGAAAATAACTGATGATGACATAATAAAGCAAGAGTATCTAAATCTACAGGCTGAGTTAAAAAATGACATTAGACGAGCTAAAAGGAATGTCGAAAGGAAGATCGCATTGGAGGCTAAGGATGACGTTAAAAGTTTCTTCCAGTATTTTAACTCTAAAAGAGCTCTAAAAGCTGAAATCACTAATCTGCAGGATAGTAAGGGTCTTATAATTGAAAACGACATTGACATAGTAAATGAGTTCAATGATAGTTTTGCACGGGTATTCACTGTTGAGGACACTAGTAACTTACCAGTTCTTATTACTAATCCAACATCGTCTATAACTAATATATATATAACTGAAGCTGATGTTTTGCAAAGCCTAGCTAAGCTCAAAATAAATAAATCACAGGGCCCTGATGGCATCTTACCTATAGTGTTAAAAGAGATGAGGGATATTATTTGCCAACCCTTAACATTACTGTTTCAAAAATCCTTATCTGAAGGTGTGGTACCTTCTGATTGGAAGCATGCCAACATAACGCCCATTTTCAAAAAAGGGGATAGAAGTAATTTGTCAAACTATAGGCCAATCAGTCTAACTTGTATAACTGGTAAAGTTATGGAGGCTATAATCAAAGAGAAAATGGTAGATTACCTGGACTCAAATAACATTTTGAGGGATAGCCAGCATGGATTTAGGAGAGGTAGATCCTGTTTAACAAATCTGTTGGAGTTTTTTGAGGAAGCTACTCAGGAAGTTGATGATAAGAAGGCCTATGATGTCATCTATTTAGATTTCCAAAAGGCTTTTGATGTTGTTCCCCACAAGAGGCTCTCACTTAAACTCAAAGCAACAGGTATTTTAGGAACTGTAGCGACTTGGATTGATAACTGGTTAACGGATAGGAAGCAGCGAGTAGTTATAAGAGGCTCGATGTCACAGTGGGCCTGCGTTCATAGTGGGGTACCGCAGGGTTCAATTTTAGGACCACTTTTGTTCCTTATTTACATAAATGATATAGACACCAATATATACAGTAAACTGGTGAAATTTGCAGATGACACCAAGGTGGGTGGTGTAGCAGATACTGAACTAGCGGCTCAGCAGCTACAGCGGGATCTTAATTTAATTAGTGACTGGGCTGACACCTGGCAGATGAAATTTAACATAGACAAATGTAAGGTACTCCATGTAGGGAGCAGAAATATAAAGTACAGGTATTTTATGGGACCTACTGAAATAAAGGTAGCTGATTATGAGAAAGACCTTGGTGTGTATGTAGATGCTTCCATGTCTCATTCTCGCCAGTGCGGGGAAGCAATAAAAAAGGCCAATAGGATGTTGGGGTATATCTCCAGGTGTGTGGAGTTTAAGTCAAGGGAGGTAATGCTAAGATTATACAATTCCTTGGTGAGACCTCACCTAGAATATTGTGTACAGGTTTGGTCACCATATCTTAAAAAGGACATAGCGGCCTTAGAAAAGGTGCAGCGTAGGGCCACAAGAATGATTCCTGGTCTTAGAGGAATGTCATACGAGGAAAGGTTATTTGAGCTAAATCTGTTCAGCCTCAAGCAAAGGAGACTGAGGGGGGACATGATTCAGGTCTATAAGATTCTAACAGGTTTGGATGCTGTTCAACCGAATAGTTACTTCAGCATTAGTTCAAATACAAGAACTCGTGGCCATAGGTGGAAATTAGCGGGAGAACATTTCAAACTGGATTTAAGGAAACACTTCTTTACACAGCGTGTAGTCAGAGTATGGAATAGTCTTCCTGATAACGTAGTGCAAGCTGAATCCTTGGGTTCCTTTAAATCAGAGCTAGATAAGATTTTAACAACTCTGAGCTATTAGTTAAGTTCTCCCCAAGCGAGCTCGATGGGCCGAATGGCCTCCTCTCGTTTGTATATTTCTTATGTTCTTATGTTCTTATGTTCTTAAGACAGGATAGGGCTAATGTGATCAAATTTTTTAGTTTTTGTTAGAACTCTGGCAGCTGCATTTTGTACTAACTGAAGTTTATGTAGGGATCCAGATGGACAACCCGAAAGGAGGGCATTGCAGTAGTCCAATCTAGAAGTTATAAAGGCATGTATTAGTTTTTCTGCATCTTGAAAGGACAGCAACTTCCGAAGCTTGGCTATGTTCCGTAGATGATAAAATGCCGTACTGGTAATGCTATTTATGTGAGCACTGAAGCAGAGGTCGGAGTCTACCAGGACACCAAGATTTCTGACCACTGTTTTAAATTGAGTAGGGAGGCCGCTAGGGTTGGGGTTTACAAACTTATTGCGGGCCTCCTTAGGACCGATTAAAAGAACCTCAGTTTTTTCAGTATTTAACATGAGGAAATTCCTTGCCATCCAACAACGGATGTCTAGCAGACAGTCGGCTAAAGAAGAGAGCTGGGATGCGTCACTAGGTTTAACAGATATATACAATTGTGTATCATCAGCATAACAATGAAAATTAACACTGTAATTTCTAATTATGTTACCAAGCGGTAGCATATATAGATTGAACAGTAGGGGGCCCAGCACTGATCCCTGCGGGACACCATATCTTACTTTAGTGGCTATGAATGACTCATTTTTTACATGGACAAACTGGTAACGATCAGTGAAATACGAACGAAACCACAGTAGTGCTATCCCTTTAATGTCAATCAATGTTTCCAACCGGTCCAAAAGAATATTATGGTCTACAGTATCGAATGCTGCAGTTAGATCCAGTAAGAATAATAGCGATATACAGCCACGGTCGGAAGCCATAAGCAAGTCGTTTATCACTTTGACTAAGGCCGTTTCTGTGCTATGATTGGGTCTGAAACCAGACTGATATAGCTCGTTAGCATTATTATCTTGAAGAAAGGAGGACAGCTGGTGAGCAACAACTTTCTCAAGAATTTTAGAAATGAAGGGAAGATTTGAGATGGGTCTATAGTTTCCTAAGTCACTAGGTTCAAGATTTGGTTTCTTTAGGATAGGTCTAATAACAGCCATTTTAAAAGATTTAGGAACATATCCAAGACTAAGAGATGAGTTTAACAAGTTTAACAATGTAGTGCTAATCAGTGGTGCAATTTCCTTAAGTCGATTGGTGGGTATTGGGTCATCAAGGCTAGTAGTGGGTTTGCAAGAGGAAATTAACTGAAGGAGTTCTGTCTGCACTACAGGAGTGAAACATTCAAAGATGTTATCATTAGTACTAATAACACTAGCACTAGCAGAGGATTGGTGGTTGTGTGCAACCGTGGGCGTGCTCGTGATGGTATGTCTAATCGTGGTTATTTTATTATTAAAAAACGCAATAAAGGCATCACTACCAAGAGCTTCTGGGACATGTGAGTTTAACATTGAACGATTCTTTGTTAACCTAGATACAGTTTCAAATAGGAATTTAGGATTGGTTTTGTTATTTTCTATTAGTTTAGAGAGATACATAGACCTAGCAGTCATTAGTGCATGTCTATACTTAGACAGGCTCTCTTTCCAGGCAAATCTAAAAACTTCTAATTTTGTTGACCGCCATTTGCGTTCTAGCTTTCGTGAAGCTTGTTTAAGTTCACGTGTACGGTTAGAGTACCAGGGGGCAGGTTTCTTATCCCTATGTTTTATTTTCTTGAGTGGTGCTACATGATCAAGAGTGGTACGAAATGATTCTACCATGTTCACGGTTACCTGTTCAAGTTCATTTACACATGACACTTCAGAGGTTAGGTTAAAGGACTGTGGGAGCTGTTCCAGAAAAGTTGCAGCGGATAATGAGGCTATGGAACGTCTAGTATCGTACCTCTGGTCTGGGGCCTTAGGGGAGTTATGTTGTATTTGAAATGTTAAAAGGTAATGATCTGAAAGTAGAGGATTCTGAGGGATAATTGATATGTGTTCTACCAGGACACCATGACTAAGAATCAGGTCTAGGGTGTGGTTACAGGCATGAGTTGGCCCAGTTACATTCTGATGTACACCGACAGAGTCAAGAATGGCAGTAAATGCTTTTGTTACTGGATCACTTTCATTTTCCATATGAATATTAAAATCACCAACAATCAAGGCCTTGTCGGTAGTAACCACCAAGCTTGTTAGCTTGTCATTGCCACGCCATGACAGAATGACTCCCTAAGCAGGATGATCCCCAGACTCTGTGACACCCCGTCTGTTGGGATTCGTGTCCTTTGCTCCTGCAGGTGACCCAGTGGTGATGGGGTCAGAGCCCCAGTCCTTGGTATCTGTTTTGGTCCCAGCACCCAGCCTCCTGCCTTGGCCCAAGCCACTGGCCTACGTACCTCAGTGGATCGTCAACAGTCCACTAATTGATCCATGGAGCGATAGTGACTGGAGGAGCCCAAGGAAGAGGAAGACCTTACTGGGCTTCTTGTAGTGACGCAGACAACCTGCCCTTACTGCTCCCTCTTGTTGCCCAGAAGGTCCGGCTCCCTGGAACTCAGCCATGGAAGGCCACTCAACACATCACTTCTCTGCGACATGGTGCCTCAAAACTCTCCACAAATTCTTCCATTGACTCCCCAAAGTGCACAGCTGCTTTGCTCGCTTTCTCTGGACATTGAAATAGGAGATGGCGGAAGGCAGCTGACCTGATATCACTAAACCCAGTTCAGGTAGTGTCCAGTCCCAGTGAAATCACTGCAGCTTCGCCCTGTGGAAGAATAATTAGTTAAAATTTGTCTATTACTATTACTAATAAACTGGTCTTTGTTCATTACTGAAAATGTAATCGAAGTTCCCTTCAAATGACTCAATATTTCTTGTAGGTGATTGTGTAATCACCTGGGTTACCCCCTTAGATACTACATCCCATAATTATCGTCATCCTGACCTTCTGTAGGCATTAATCCCATGTCAGAGTGTGTCTGCACAGCTATTTCCTTCCATTCTCTCACACAAAGTGCATCACAAAGCCTCTTTTGTTCAAACCATGGCTCCCTTGTTTAATACTACAAATTCTATTGTCATCATAAGCAAATATACATGCCTTGTGCATAGTAAATCTTTTAGTGTCCAAGCAGCATAAAGAAAAATTATGATGCATTTTATTATGAGTTTTATGCTGCATATAGTAATAATAATAGAATGACTTGCTGAAGTATTTGGTGCTAAACATTCAACCGTGTGGTTTTGTCACTTCCTGTTTAAAGTGTCCACTCCCCTTTCACTCTGCCTGCTGTGTGTGAGAATAGAAACGACAGAGATAGTGAAAGTACAGAGGATGAGGAAGTGAGGGTCAGTCTCCACAGATCTGGGCTCAGTGACACACACACACATATGGATCCTCTGATGCTCCTGTTTCTTCTCATTGCTGGGCTCACAGGTGAGTGTCTCTCATTACAGTGGTACTGAGTAGAGATCTCTCTCCTGCTGCTCACACACTGTCAGCTGCAGTTTGGAGATCATGATGTCAGTTGTGAATTATGGCAGTCTTAATAAAAACATCTTTGTCTTGGAAATTGGAAATACATATTATATTCTTAGAAATGTACCCTGAATCAGGTAATTGAAACTATATACATAATATCTAAATATACTGCATGATATATATAAAGACTGTCAGTGCAGATAAACTGCTCCTGCCTCTTGTACCCTTTGGTTTTCTATGAGGCCTGTGATTGATCTTACTGGTGTCATTTCAGCAGCACAGGTGGTTATGTGAGCAGACAGCCGGGATGCCATCAGTCATTTCTGTGTGTACAGACAGAGGGGTCTAAACACCCAGCTTCATGTATTACTGCAGAAGGTCTCAGTGCTTATCAGGGGGCAAGATCAGTGTTAGGGGTCAAGGCTAAACCTGGTTGTCTTTCACTCTGCAGCAGATTTGGAGAGCTAGTTACCCTCTAGCTGGTAGAGACTGGGGGCAGCGTGGGGGCCTCACACCTCCAGGCTTGTGGTTTCGGTATCTGGCCCAGCTTTCTGTGGGCAGTTTGCATGGTCTTCCTGTATCTATGCTGGTTTCCTCTCAGTTCTCCGGTTTCCTCCCACAGGTCAATGTCTTTCCATGTAAAGGGCAGCCAATAGCGACATTTTTGCCTCTCTAGACGGCACTTCAGTGCATTCAGTCGTGCTACATGACACCTTTCTTGATGGTGAACTGTGTGCAGGTAGGTAGGTTGGTCTATCTCTCTAATCATGTCTAATCATGCAATATCAAAGAAAAGGACAGCCCCAGACAATTGATTTAATTATTGTGATAACTCAAAAAGTATTTGACAGATCTTTGGATAATAGAGGATCCGTGACTGATTTAATTTTGTGACGAAGCGCTCCAGAATTGAAGCGGTGTCACGTAGTGATGGCACATGAAAGGACAGCCATAGGTGTAGATTCAGTGAACCTGGTTACATTGAGACAAGTCGCCCAGTGTTGGGCTTTTAATAACAATGATTGTTGCATAGGTGGGAGGAGTGTGTGGGGGATACAGGTTGTTAAGGGTAGGGGTGTGTGAGTAGAGTGGGGACATTGAGTTGGATTTTCATGCCTTATAGTCAGAAGCCCATGTCTTCTGTTGCCCTTGCCGTGGTTCCCCAAAATCTCTCTGTCTCTTTAGTTTATACAGATATTAGATATCTGACTCATACCCCTGCCATCTCAGCACTGCTGACTGTTGGCTTTGAATGTGACCATGACTGCGTCTGTGTGCAGTTTGCAGGCTTCCTCTGTTCACATTGCATTTCTCCAGCTTCCAGTGCCCTGCAATGGATTGACATGCTGTTGAAGGTTTACCTCACTTTACACTGTGTGCTTCCTGCATTAGGACCTAAATAATTATACTAATGATTAAACAGCTATGGTGAAACATACGACTCTTTCAGGCGACAGTGATACCCAACTAATGTATAGCGTTTGTTTTTAAAATGAAATGAGAACAGATTAAAAGAGAGCTGAGCATCTCGATTGACTAACATTCCCACAGTGCCTCTTCAGGAGTCCTTTTAGACACCAAGTTCTGTGGTTCCAATTAGCACCATGAAGGTGCACAATGATATTCATGGGTATCATGGTCTGCAGCCAAATCACAATTATTTAACACTTTTTCTAGATTTTACATGTCTGCAGTGTTGGAACACACAATACACACAATATATATGCGGTGGGGCAACTTTTGCCCCCACTGTCTAAAAATGGGGGCATTTGCAATATTTGGGGTCACACTTTAAAAATTGTACTTAGAGCACAAAGTTTATGTTTTATGAGAGAAGAGCCCAGATTAAAATGCATACAGTAATCAGCTCCTTGTGCCAACATGAGTAAATAAGAATAATATTCCTATCAGGGGTTTTGCGAGGATGAGACTGAAGCTTTACCCTTTGTTTCTGCTGAGAGACATGCGGCGTGACTCATTTCTCTGCGCGTACAAGTTATCTTTGATCAGCGTTCATGGTTTGAGATTCAGATCGAGCTTTAGGTAATTATTTTCGAACTGGTTGGTTGGACTTCTAAGAAATTCGAGTTCTAATGAGTTCGAGAACTGAGGTACCACTGTACTAACAAATAGAAAACACAAAATACTGTACATGTATGACGTAATTGCCAGTTTATTGGTAAAATATTTTTGTTAAAGCTTTTTAAAAATTACATAATAATATAAGTGATATAAAAACCAGTGAGAATCCAAATACTATCTACAACTTCATAGAGTATTATACTCAATGCAGCCTCTGCAAATGTTTCCGGAATGTAGCCATAGCAATTTCTTCTGATGTAGCAGCAGATCTCCATCATGATCTCCAAACTGCAGCTGACAGTCTGTGAGGAGCAGGAGAGAGATCTCTACTCAGTACCACTGTAATGAGAGACACTCACCTGTGAGCCCAGCAATGAGAAGAAACAGGAGCATCAGAGGATCCATACATGTGTGTGTCACTGAGCCCAGATCTGAGGAGACTGACAATCACTTCCTCATCCTCTGTACCTTCACTGTCATGGTCGTTTCTATTCTCACACACAGCAGGCAGAGTGATGGGGGAGTGGACACTTTAAACAGGAAGTGACAAAACCACAAGGCTGAATGTTTAGCACTTCAGCAAGACATAACATCCAACCATCCATCCATCCATCTTCTATAGCTGCTTATTCTGTGCAGGATCCTGATGGCCCACAGTCTGGGCAGCAACCACTCGCAGGGAAAACACACCATTCACACACACATGCACACCTATGGTAACTCCAATAAACCTCAGCATGTTTTTGGGCTGTGGGGGGAAACAGGAGAACCCAGAGGAAACCCCACACTGACACGGGGAGAACATGCAAGTGCAGGGGGGACAATAAAACAAAATTAAAGTCTTCAGCTTGCTTGGTTTCTTGTGTCATTCATGTGACTCACAGCTGTTTTCTACAGATACACATATAAAGTGTGAAATGAAGAGCTGAGAGGGAGAGA
Source organism: Paramormyrops kingsleyae (assembly GCF_048594095.1). Taxonomy (NCBI): domain Eukaryota; kingdom Metazoa; phylum Chordata; class Actinopteri; order Osteoglossiformes; family Mormyridae; genus Paramormyrops; species Paramormyrops kingsleyae. The sequence goes on along the minus strand of NC_132800.1, from coordinate 487,111 downwards.
CACTGCAGAAAGCAGTGAAAGCCAGTACATACTGTCAGAGGTTACAATCTTTACGGTGTGTGTTTCTGCGTATTTCTTATCAATTGCAGGAAAACATTTTTCATGTTGCCTTTGTCCTGCAGTTTGCAGGAATAAATATTGTAATAATATTAGGAATTTTACAAATTTGGCAATATCAAATACAGTGATACCTCGGTATACGTCCTTAATCTGTTCCAGATCCTTGGACTTATACCAAACAGGATGTATACCAAACAAATTTTTCCCATAAGAAATATAAGGAAAATGATTAATCCGTTCCCATGAAAAAAAAATCCTATTGTTATTGGCATATTATATATTGATGGGGTTGTATAAAATAACTTAAACATTGCTTAATACTAAAATACATAAATATAAAAGCAATTAGATGAAACAAATGAAAAGAGAGTTATAGCGCGGGTTGTTCACTGAATGGTAGCAACTGGCGTACTGACGCTGGTGGGCAGTCGTGGCTTTGTCTTGAGAGGTAAACAAGGGAAGCGCGTGGTGTCCTGACTCATTATGACCCATACAAGTTCTAGCACATGAGTCGTATTCCAAACAAAGGCCATATACCAAACAAAATTTTCCGTGTCCAAGCAGGACGTATATCAAGTTGGACTTATTCCAAAGTGGACGTATACTGAGGTACCACTGTAATGGATAGTTGAACTTTACAAAGAATCATTGTAGCTCACTGGGTATAGAAATACATGTAAATGAAGCATGTAAGTTGATGTTATTAATGAGCTGTGTAACTTCCTTCTTTCTCACACATGAACATAAGCAGCTAAGATATTTTCAGACAGACACTTATTCTGAAAAGCAGAAATGTCGTCATACAGGATGTGAGGGTGAGACTCTGCAGAAACACTGTGTGCTGCATACAGAGGGTCTGACCTCAGGCCTTTGTTTCAGTCTTTGTTATGTTTTATACAGTTTGTTAAGTTCCACTGCAGTAGGTCCTTTTAATCTCAGTGGATCAGTAGGAAACAAGAGGCCCATTAGGATCGTGTTTCTGTGTGTGTACTCACACTTGGCCCAGTAGCCTCGCACCATGCCTGAGCAGGATTATCCCTCCTCCCACTCCCCGCTGGTCTGCGGTCACATTGCACTTAACATTTCGGGCCCCACCGCACTTGCGTCATCTTTGTATAACTTTTTGTGTTGAAGTGAAAATAGGAAACGCGCAATCGTACAGCACAGTGGAGTTTATGACTAATGTCCTTATATTGTGGCTTATTTGGGGTTGTTTTGGGCATGATGACAAACAGCCCTCCCAGCTGGCATTTTAACGTGGAGTCAGCGTTGAATCAACGTCAGGTGTCAGTGTTGGATAACCGTTGGATTTTGTTTAGATTTTGCAAATCTAATCAACGTTGAAATAGCAACGTCATTCCAACGTCACGTTTGTCAACATAGGTGAATTTGCCAACATTGAATCAATATTGATTTTAGTTTAGATTTTGCAAATCCAATCAACGTTAAAATTTCAACGTCACTAAAGTCCTGCTTTTCAACAGTTTATTTTGTTAAACTGTTTTCACTAAAGTACTGATGTTTTCAACAGAACAAACACCTTGAAATGGATACATAAACGAGTTAGTGGACATGCAGAGTCAGCTAGGACAAAGCCAATTGGTAAAAGCAAGACCAGGAAGAAGATTAATAAAGACATTTCACTGATTAAAGAAACATGCTTTATTACGTAAAACATTTTACACAAACACTTGTTGAACTAGAACAGCCCAAACACTGGGCCACATTGAACATGGCTAGTTATTTTTCCATTTTTCTGCCACCGCCACCCATCCTCTCTGGTGCATATTTTAAATATTTGGCCATGTGTTCATTTATTTTTGCTGTTGTAGTATCAAATGAGCTGAACACCACGTCTGGAAAAAAAAAACAAAAACTTTGTTTAGTTTATTTTTAAACCTGTTTTACAAATGAGGACGTCCCCAAAGGGAGTTTTTGACAGGTTTATCTCACTTTTGGGTACAAATTTGTCCACAAAATATAGTTAAGTCACACACACGGACACTGCGCTTCGCGGTTAAATTAACTTCTGCCCACATGCACGCGCGCACACACAGAACGTTCGGTTGGCGGTTTTTGACAGGTTTATCTCACTTTTGGGTACAAATTTGTCCACAAAATATAGTTAAGTCACACACACGGACACAGCGCTTCGCGGTTAAATTAACTTCTGCCCACATGCACGCGCGCACACACAGAACGTTCGGTTGGCCGTTAAACGTCTGACCATACACACAATACGTATTAATATGTGGGCCAGAGTCAGGCACACTCAAAATGTATTTAGGAAAGTTCTAGTTACCGCCAGATTCCGTCCAAAACGGTCCACTGTCAGACAATCTTCTAGCCTGAAGATGAAGACGCAGACCCACTTCGCGCATGCGCAATTGTCTGGGACCGTCAGAGCCAATAAAATCCAGTTCTAGTCACTGCCATTGTGTGATGGACAACCGCCGTCCTGCAATCAAGTCCTTGTATTGCTCTCAGTAAAAAAGGGCTTTTTTATGCTTTTATATTGTCAACAACAGTATGTGTCATATGTCATATAAAAAAAAATATTCACATACCTCAACAAGAAGAACATAAAAAAAAGAAATAAATATTTATTATAAAAATTACATAGGATTACAATGCAATTTTTACTTTAGGTCAGCACCAATCCTTCTATTTTATTATTTCTTCTTCTTTGTCTTTCGGCTGTTCCCTTTCAGGTGTTGCCACAGCGAATCATTTGCCTCTATCTAACCCTATCCTCTGCATCCTCTTCTCTCACACCAACTAACTTCATGTCCTCTCTCACTGCATCCATAAATCTCCTCTTTGGTCTTTCTCTAGACCTCCTGCCTGGCAGTTCCAACCTCAGCATCCTTCTACCAATATATTCACCATCTCTCCTCTGAACATGTCCAAACCACCTCAATCTGGCCTCTCTGACTTTATCTCCAAAACATCTAACGCAGTGTACGGTGTGACAATATGCACACAAAAAGCAATATATAGGCCTACATAAGAATGGAAGCTTGTTTCTTATATGCAACGACTTGAAAATTTACAAATGCAACAAAATAAAATCTTTTCCAGTTTCATGCTTTGCCTATTTGCACATATTTTTTACTTCTTAGAAGTATTAATCCCAGCTGGCATTTTAACGTGGAGTCAGCGTTGAATCAACGTCAGGTGTCAGTGCTGGATAACCTTTGGAATTTGTTTAGATTTTGCAAATGCATGGTTGTAAAAATAATGTTGATTTGACGTACAACTCAAATTTTATTTATATTTCTATGTTGAATCCATAGTTAGTTAACAACACCATTTCAACCATTTGGTATTCAACGTTGTTTTGACGTTGAATGAATGTTTTTTTATAAACTGACATTATTTCAACCACATTTAAACGTTTAAGGTCGGTCGAATGCCAGCTGGGCTCATATAGATTTATCGAGTATGTAATGCAGCTATTTTTACTTATACGTGCTGCATGTATAAGAAAACAGTCCCACGTTTTACTAAATATCTAAGATTTTTGTGTTTTGCATCCAGCTGTTCCTAGACACTCTCATCAGCAGAAATTTCCAGCAAACACTGCACCTCTGCTGCAGACTAAATTGCCAGTTGCATCCTTGATGTGTCTCTAACACTGTGATGTGTATGAGTATGTGTATGAGTATGAGCATTGGTGCCTGTAATGCTGTGATGTGTAAAGGTACAGTATGTGTATGAGTATGCCTATTGGTGTCTGTAACGCTGTGATCTGTATAGGTACAGTATGTGTATGAGTATGCCTATTGGTGCCTGTAATGCTGTGATGTGTATAGGTACAGTATGTATATGAGTATGCCTATTGGTGCCTGTATCGCTGTGATGTGTATAGGTACAGTATGTATATGAGTATGCCTATTGGTGCCTGTAACACTGTGATGTGTATGGGTACAGTATGTATATGAGTATGCCTATTGGTGCCTGTAACGCTGTGATGTGTATAGGTACAGTATGTGTATGAGTATGCCTATTGGTGCCTGTAACGCTGTGAAGTGTATAGGTACAGTATGTGTATGATTATGCCTATTGGTGCCTGTAACGCTGTGATGTGTATAGGTACAGTATGTATATGAGTATGCCTATTGGTGCCTGTAACGCTGTGATGTGTATAGGTACAGTATGTGTATGAGTATGCCTATTGGTGCCTGTAATGCTGTGATGTGTATAGGTACAGTATGTGTATGATTATGCCTATTGGTGCCTGTAACGCTGTGATGTGTATAGGTACAGTATGTGTATGATTATGCCTATTGGTGCCTGTAACGCTGTGATGTGTATAGGTACAGTATGTATATGAGTATGCCTATTGGTGCCTGTAACGCTGTGATGTGTTTAGGTACAGTATGTATATGAGTATGCCTATTGGTGCCTGTAACGCTGTGATGTGTATAGGTACAGTATGTGTATGATTATGCCTATTGGTGCCTGTAACGCTGTGATGTGAATGGGTACAGTATGTGTATGAGTATGCCTATTGGTGCCTGTAACGCTGTGATGTGTATAGGTACAGTATGTGTATGAGTATGCCTATTGGTGCCTGTAACGCTGTGATGTGTATGGGTACAGTATGTGTATGAGTATGTCTATTGGTGTCTGTAACACTGTGATGTGTATAGGTACAGTATGTATATGAGTATGCCTATTGGTGCCTGTAACGCTGTGATGTGTATAGGTACAGTGTGTATATGAGTATGCCTATTGGTGCCTGTAACGCTGTGATGTGTATAGGTACAGTATGTGTATGAGTATGCCTATTGGTGCCTGTAATGCTGTGATGTGTATGGGTACAGTATGTATATGAGTATGCCTATTGGTGCCTGTAACGCTGTGATGTGTATAGGTACAGTATGTATATGAGTATGCCTATTGGTGCCTGTAACGCTGTGATGTGTATAGGTACAGTATGTATATGAGTATGCCTATTGGTGCCTGTAACGCTGTGATGTGTATAGGTACAGTATGTATATGAGTATGCCTATTGGTGCCTGTAATGCTGTGATGTGTATAGGTACAGTATGTATATGAGTATGCCTATTGGTGCCTGTATCGCTGTGATGTGTTTAGGTACAGTATGTATATGAGTATGCCTATTGCTGTCTCTAATCCAGACCCTAATGGTGTCTAGGGGGGCAGCGTGTGGCTCAGTGGCACTGAGTGTGCAGCTCAGAGGCAGACATCCCTCCTTCATCAGCTTGAGGCCTGAGGTCAGTCTCACCTTCTGTGTCATATTTTGGTTTTATTTTATCTGTATCCATTCCTCACTGGAATACCAGGGTCTCTCTCTGCTGTGCTTTCCTTACAACTTTGCTATTTGTTTTTGTAGCACTCAATATATTAGCCCCACAATACAGTTCAGATCTGCTATTCCCAAATTAATTTAATTTTAACATAACTTTTTAAATGTGTTGCTTATTGTACATTTCAATTATTTTTTATTATCTTATTTCTTGTATGCATGTTTCCATGTAATTTTATTTATATACTTTACTGTGAATGGAGAACTTGCTAATCAGTTCTCTCTAGCCTGGAAAGCACTTTGGGTCAATTCCTGTTGATTTTAAATACGCTCTACAAATAAATGACTTGCATATGGCTGCCCTCTAATGGATAAACAAAATTCAGCTACTCAAGTCAATATTAATACATTTAACCTTAGTATGTTTTATGGCATTACTGTGAGGCTTGACTGTATTTCCCTCCTCAATGATCAGTTTAATCTAGCTGGTGAAGCTGAAGGCAGAGATGGAAATTAGTTTAGTCGTGACTTCAGAAGTTACCCTGACAAGGGATTCTGTAAAATCAGAGATAGAGCTGATGGTTGGGCTGGTCATCGCCTGCTCCTTCTGACTGATGTAGGTCTGAATGTAAAGTTTCAAACTGATTAATAGGTATTAATCTGTTTTCTAATGTTCACACAAAAAGAGCTTTTACAATGTGATTCTGCATTTGATTCCTCCTTGACTGGGGGGTAAAGAGAAATAACTAGCAAGAGAGACAGAGAGAAACTTTTCAAAGTTGAACTGATTGTCCAAAGCCTTTTTGTTGTCAAATTTTAAATCATCTATTACTCACTGTAATCCTTTCTATACCCACCTCTGTATGACTTCACAGAGCATCACTGCCAAAGAGTATTCTTAAATAAACTTCAGCTGGTACAAAATGCGGCAGCCAGAGTTCTCACAAACACAAAAAAATTTGATCACATCACCCTAGTCTTGTGGGGAAGATGGTGGCGCAGGAGGTAGTGCTATCGTTCGGCAACTGAAAGGTTGCAGGTTCGAGCCCTGGTTCCTCCTGACCCCATCAAAGTGTCCTTGAGCAAGACACTGAACCCCAAATTGCTCCCGGTGTGCAGGTTGGCACCTTGCATGGCAGCCTCTGCCACCGGTGTATGAATGTGTGTATGGATGGGTGAATGTGAGGCATAAATTGTAAAGTGCTTTGAGTACTCGTAAGAGTAGAAAAGCGCTATATAAATGCATTCCATTTACCAACAAAATAAGAGGGTTGCAGGTGAAAAAATTGAATGTAAAATTTGACAATTCAGGTTTTCAGCACCATGGACAGCAGCCTACTGTTGCTTAAAAGGCATTATTATGCTCACTTTCAGTTTATAATTTTATATTTATGATCTACTAGAATAGAGTATGCATGCTTCAGTGTTCAAAAAGCACATATTGTTTTCTCATAATGCACATCTCTATTCACCCTCTGTCTAATCCCTCCCCCAATGAGTCCAGTGTGGTTTGATTGGTCGGTTTACCCTTCATTCCCCTGTCTTTCAGTCTGCAGACAGATCCTTGCAGGTAGGCAGACAATAAGGATTGTGTTATGAGGTGACCTCATCATGTCATGGAAGTAAGGGCTGGAATTACAATGAGGTGTTTTAGGCAGATGAGAGATGAGTGGTTTCTGTGCTGAGAGTTACTCCCTTTGCTATGTACTTTGCATCTAAAGACTTTGCAGACCGTTTACATGCAGCTGAAGCCATATAACACACTAATAGAAAGGGAAAAGCATAATAGGTCCCATTTACTGAGTGTTACAGCAATATGCAATATATTATTTTATATATAAATTTCTTTTGATGTTGACCAGAAGTTATGTGATACCTCCCCCCCCAACTTATCAGATAAGTAAGAGCTGCTGTCAGCTGAGACAAGCTGGTGTGATTCGTTTCAATTCAATATTATTCGTGTCGCGCATTTTCACAACATTACATTGTCTCAAAGCACTTTACCTTATCCCTGCCCAAAGCCCACAGAGAGCAAGCCAGTGGCAAGGAAAATCTCCCTAGAAGGAAGAAACCTTGGGAGGAACCAGATTCAAAGGGGAAGTCCATCCTGCAAGTGCTGGCAGAGGAAGTGATATGAGCAAAATGGCAAAGTCCCAGTTCACACTGTCCATATTTTAAGATTAAAATGAGTAAAAAGTGGGCGGTCCTGATTTCGTGTCTTACATCACACTGCAAGATGGTCACTGATTGGTGGGCTCTGAGAGGAAGCTGTGATCTGAAAACCACAAACCATTTACATTTCATTTTGAAATATTTAAAAAATATTAATTCAATCAGAATATTTATTAAATAAAAATAATTACGAAAATACATTAAATATATATTTAAGAATTAATAAGCAACGCAATAAGACTTTTACTTTCACTAATTAATAAACCAATATTAAACTTTGACCAGCAGGTGGCAGCAAAGCACGTGTGAAGAAGAGGCCATCAGCGGTACAAAGCACTGGCTGTACAGGTTCCAACACTGCAGACAAACCTCCCTGTTTAACTGACTCCTATGGTATGACTAGACAGATTGAGCAGGGCCGCATGAGAGAGGTCTCACTGCAGTTAGTGTAACCATTTATTTTACAACTCATCTGTCTCATTCTGCTTCATAAAGGTCACACCCCACTTCCAGCTTCCTCTGACGCAAGGAGATTCGTGCACAAATGGCTACAGCTTAAACTGAAACAATAATGATATATAAAAAGACATTTCATACAAACACAGCATAACCTTGCTGATAAAGCCTTGCGGTTTGTGCATTTATTTACACTAATAGTGGGTGTATGCTAATTATATTAACAGGATTAATAAGCGTGTATACTTAATCAGAATTCCCTAAGACCCGTGCTTTGTATCGGCCCCTCCCATTTTGACAACAACAAACTACATGTCACTGCAGGGCTTTAGAGACTAACTACTCCAATAATTGCGTAGTGATATTGAAGATAGTCATCGACTACGCCCACTAATCATGGCAGCCTTAATACATATATCAACAAAAGTTTTAATACGTATTGTCTCTGTTTACGTGATAACGAAGACCTAAATATATATTTGCTTTAAATATGTGACTCATGTTACAGAAAATATAAGTAAACCATGAGGACAGAAAAGTCACGGAATAACAGGAATGACCGACATATAGTGCCAAACAGACAAGGTGCAAAGACTGTACTCATAGTACAAACAAAGTAAACGTAGTGCACTATGTAGGGTAAGTTGTACATTTGTTTGCACTTTGCAGCTTACCTTGCGTTGACTCTTTGTAGTACGGTCCCCACGACGGTGGTGGAAATATAAGGGGCTGGTTATCAGAGGGCATGGATTTTGTGGCAGTTTCTATATTGGCGTTGCTGGTGGAGGGAGCTGCATTTGAGGGTTTGTATTCAGCAATGGCTTGAATGCCCTGTGTATTAAGGCGAACTCGCGGACGATTACATCTCTCACACAGCATAGAATTAATAAGACTTGTTCACTGTCCTCCAGTTACTGTAATATTCTGGGAAGTTGTGATTGTTCAACTCCACTGCGCACAGTTAGGAGCAACTCCAACTCCACCTAGCAAACATACGTACGAGGTGATTGAGGTATGGAATGATTCTGACCCTGTATGGACGAATCATCCCCAAATTCTATTGCGTCCATGATTCACCCATATCATTGTGCCAAGGTTGAGCAGCACAACATGTTTTTCTAAGCCTCAGATCACAAGACCAGAGGATAGTGAGGATAGCTGAGAAGATCATTAGAGTCTCTCTTCCCTCCGTCATGGACATTCACATCACACGCTCCATCCGCAAAGCCACCAACATTGTGGATGACCCCACCCACCCCTCACATTATCTTTTCACCCTCCTAGCGTCTGGAAAAGCATTCAGGCCTTCACACCCAGACTCAGAAACATGGAGTCAGACTACTGAACTCTCAGGGACTGATCTGATACCACACACACACACACACAAACAGGTCTGTAATTATATCTTCGTGGGGACTCACCATTCATTTCTATGGGGAAAACTGTAATCCCAACATGACAACCTTAACCTCTACCCAGCCCTAACCTTAACCATAAGTAACCAAACCAAATACAAGACTTCTGGCATCTTTAGTTTTTTATTGTATTGACAGATCTTTGTGGGGACCTGAAAAATACCCCCAAAGCATCAAAATAACAGGTTTTTATCACATTGCGGGGGACATTTGGTCCCCACCATGTAATATAAACCTAATCCACACACACAAACAGACACACACACACACATGTGCGTGCACACACACACACACACAGATTAGGTATCTGAGTCTTTGTGGGGATTCTCCATTCATTTTTATGGGCATAACCCCAATCCTAACTATGGCAATCTTAATCCTTAATCCCTACAGTAGTAAGCAAGAAGTAACAGTAAGTAACCAAACAAAATACAAGACTTTTGGAATTATTATTCCTTTGATTGCATTCACAGAATTTTATAAAACTGAGTCAGTTTTTTCTTTTGGGGACCAAAAACATGTCCCTACAAAGTCAAATTAACGTGTTTTTATAACACTGTGGGGACATTTGGTCCCCACAACATAATATATACAGTACATGACCACCCACCCAAACACACATAGACACACACACACACACACACACACACAGAGACTGGCTTACCTATATAATCTATAGATTCTTGAATGAAATATCTGCAAAGCAGCTATTATGGCATGGCCTTAGGTTTGAACATGCAGTTTTTAAGGACACTGCACTAACTATAAACGAAACACTGCACTAATTCTAAAATGGTTTTATGTGAACTTTATTTAACATAGAATAAAAAAGAAATCAAACCAAAATTTAGTCTCTCGAAAAACTTGTATATGACATATCTTCGAAATTTAAAATACCAGGATACAGAATTTGAATAACAAGAACTATAGTCTTCCTTCTCAAAAGCGTGAACAACTATCTGAAGACCTACTAGTTCCTGAATTGTTGATGTTGCCTATGAAATTCGCTGAGAGTTGACGTCGCCCTACCAAAGTCGCAAAAATGCTAATTGCGTCAACCAGCTATGGAAATACAGCGGCGGTACACCCCCAATACAGTGGTATTACGCATTACCGTAATGCTGCCTAGCAAAAACATAATGTCATAAAAAAAATTACAGACAGACATTATAGACAGAGCTGCGTGGTTTCCTATTGACAAGTAGATATATGATTTGGGGACTGAAAGGCGGCTAGATATCCAATCACGCCCAGCTACAGTAAGCACAAACTGAAGATACTACTCCTGATTGGACTAGCTTCAAATTCGTCCCGCCCTGACAAAAAATTCTTTGTTTTCATTCGTTGAACATAATGTCAATACATATCTTCATACTATTCGACCAATTAAAACTCTCGGTGGTTTCCATAGAAACAAAATAATTGCAGTTTAAAGACAAACTTTCTGACAGAGAGATGGCGCAGAGGTGAGCAGCATCTCTTCTTATGTTTCTTGCTATTTCTTCAGATTATGTTTTGTTAGCATATTTAATTCTATATTTATTTTTATGTCCTGATATAGTACATGCAAATTTTGCGGCACAATATCGTTGAAATATATATATAATTAGTTGTTTAAACTGTAGATGCTGTGGCCATTATTCTAAATATGGTTGTTTACATTTAAATGGTAAGAGAATATATTTGTGTTAAACTTAAAAACAATAAGTCTTATGGTTGATATGATTGGTTATACTCATCCGGCCTGTGATAATGCATTTCATCTGAAGATGTTATTCTGAAAAGATCGCCTATACGTTTACTTTTTAAATGTCCCATGTTCTTGAAGTAAGATTAACTTTTTGCTAGGTTCGGTATCATGGTGATGTTATAGCGTATCGAAGCAGCGTCATAATTTCGCAAGCTTTACTGTATTGTGAAGCAGTTTTAGCAATTCGGTCGTTACTGCCGGAGTAGCCTCGACGCCACGAGCAGCTAATGAAGGCTCCATCTCTTTCCATAGGCATTCTTGATGAATAGCATTTAGGAAAGAAGTTGAAAAAATACCGTGCCTAGTTTGGCTTTGCGAGTATCACATATGGCTAGTTAATTATTAGTTCTTATTTATTCACCAGAATGAGAATTGCGAGAGCTGTTTCCTGGACCAACGACCAGTACTGGGGAGCCTGGGACCTGTGGGACGAGGTGATCGACTGGGGAGATAAGGAAGGTTTGGAGGAGTACTCACCAGCGACACCCCCCACTGTCCAGACTGGGGAGGTTATGGGGGGACTGGGAGGTGTGACTGACTGGTGTAAGGGAGGGGAGGGTATGAGCATGAAAGGCTCTGAGACTCTTCAGAGCAATTACGGCCTGACATCTGAAGAGTGGGAAATTTATAAGACGTACTACCTTCAGAAAAAGAAGAAGGTCAGGAAGAATAGGAGCACTCAGGGGATAGATGAGGTAAAGGGTGCGATTAGTGGGGAAAAGGTGGAGCTGGCAGAGAGGGAAAAACATGTGGGGGTGACCTCCAGTGTACAGGTGGAGGCCGCAGACCTGAATGTAGGCATTAATAAAATGCAAAATGGAAGCAAGGGGAAGCAAGGTGAGGTGGGGGTGAATGTGAAGGTGGTTAAGGTGGAGGGGGGGATAATTTCCCTGAAGGCAGAGGATACGAAAGGAAATGTGAAGGTGGAGGCTGTGCAAGTCCAAGTGTGTGAGTTTGGGCTTGCAGAAGTAAATTCTGGGGATGTAAATGTTGAGATTGTGGGGGTAGAAGTAGGGGAGGTAATTATTGAGGGTGCGGACATGGTGAGTGATGTAACCATATTGGAAATTATAGTAAATGATGTACTAGTTGAGATTATAAATAGAGAAGGAGGTCAGGAGGAAACTGGCGGTGTAGAGATAGATGTGGGTCAGGTAGAGATAGAAGAGGTAGAAGTGGTGGGGAATTAATATAAAAGTTGAGCGTGTAGAGCTCATTACATAGAGAAGAGCCAAAATACGAAAAAGATGAAGTTGTGGTTCTGCTGCTGCTGTTTAGGAAACATTAAATAATTGAAACAGTATCTAAGATAATAAATCAAGTATGATAAATTTTGAGATATGTGGAATGTTTCATAATAATGTTTAACGTTTATTAAGAAAAAAATGTATATTTCTAAGTAGATTTGTAAACTGCTCTTTAAAGTATTAATTTTCAGAATTCCAGAATTTCCAAAATCTCCAGGTAATTTAATTTGATTTCATTTTGTTTAAACTGCACACACATAAAAATGATTAGCCCTGTTATGTATTTGTGTTTTATTTATTGTTTATTTATTAAGCACCCTATCCCTCATGGATGGCATGTTGTACAGGTCACCTGTGTTCCCATAAACTTTAACTTGTCTTGCAGTCTTGTTCCCCCCACACCCTCTGCTTTTTCCCTTCCTCTGTTTCTATCTTCACTCCAGGTCCAAGACGTTTCCAGCCCACTGTCCTTGGGAAAAGCCACCATCCGTGGCCACCGCTCCGGTTTCTCTGGTTCCTGTTCCTGCCCCCGTCCATGTCCTTGCCCTGCAGGTTCCCCTTCACCCTCAGGTCCCAGGCTTGTGGTACCGACGGTGTCCCTCCCCGCCCTATGGTCCCGACAGCGCCCCACTGCCTTACCATCCTGGCGATGCCCACAGTGCCTCTCGGCCCCAACCCTGCCTTCCCCTTGGCTCGATCTGGCCCTACTGGCCTCCCGAGACCCAGCAGGGGCTCGTGTCCCAGGGTCAACGCCCTGCTTTCTGGGGACCAGCAGACCCCCTAGCTCAGTCCTGTCCCCTCCTGCCTCAGATAAGTTTTTGCCCCAAGGTCCTGTCCCACCTTTGTTCTCCCAAAGCCCATTTCCAGCTCACCCTGTAGCGCCCCCATGTTTGTTCGCTTACCCTGCCTCAGTTCCTGCCCCAGTGCCCTGTCCCACCTTGACTCCTCCTGGGCCCATGGTTCTCCCTTGTCTGTCTGTTCTTCAGCTGTCCACCCTGTGTTAGTCTGTGTGTCAGTTGTGCCCTGCGTTCCCTGTCTTTTCTGGTTTCTTGCCCGTGTTTGGTTCCTGTTAGTGCGGTGCCCCTGTCTGAGCATCATGTTTGCCCTGCTGTGTACCCAGTGTGTCTCTATGGTGTTCTGTTGTGTTTTCGTCTTGGTCCTAGTTCTCTCTTACCCGATCGTGATCCATTTCTTTACTCCTGCGTGGTCTTGTCCTGTCGGGTCAGCAGTCCATATGGCCCTTTGCCCCGCTTGTGTCCTCTATCTGGCCCCGTTAACGGCCGTTCTCGTCTTCCCCGGCTCCTGTAATCCACACGAAATGTTTCTTGTCCCGTGTTATCACTCGTCTGTGGACCTGTCCTGCTGTGTGATGTACGTTCTATCATCCTGGTTGTCCCTAGTCTGTCCCCAGTTCTCCTAGTGGTGTCCCATCTTGCCCCCAGAGTGCCCTGTGCTGGTGTTGCCCCTGCCTATCCTGGTCTGTCTCGTCCCCTAATGGTGTTCGGTCTCTGCGCCCTTGTCCCGCAGCAGTGCCCATCTGGTGTCTTGTCCTGCCCTCTTCCACTGTGTCTCCCATCTTAGTGTACGTATAGCCTGCTGTCTTCCCCGCTGTCCCATCTGCTCCCTCACATGTCCTGTAAAAAGTGTCCTTCAGTCCTGCGATCCTCAGTCCAGTCATTGATGTTGCTGCCTGCATGTGCTCCCCAGTGTGTCCTGTGTCTAGTGTTCTTGCCTGATCCTCCCTACCCTGTTTGGACCCCTTGTGGTCTGTTTCCTTTGCCCTTCCTGTAGTGTAGTTTTCTTTAATAAAGCCCCTTTTGCTTTTCCTCCATGCCTGTCTTAGCCTCTGTCCTTGCCCTCGACGTGACACCATTACAGTGTGACCAGGTAAATGCTGCTAGCTGGACACCATACTATTGTAAATGCTGCTGAAGGCTTACCTCAGTTTATCATTATTGTCATCGTCTTGAGAACAGCAGCAAAAAGTGGGAAAATGATTAAAAAGTAAAGAACACTGTTCTTCTTAAGGTAAAGTCATTATTGGAACTGAAATTAGAATAATGAAATACATTCAACAGAATGGTTGTCCATCCATCCATCTTCTGAAACTACTTTATCCCAACCAAGGTCACAGGGAGTCTATCCCAGGAACAATGGGCACAGACAGGGACCAACCCTGGGCAGTTGCCAACACACCTCAGGGCACACGCACACACAACTACAGGGCCAGTTTAGACTAATCAATCAACCTATCCTGCACACTTTTGGACCGTGGGAGGAAACTGGAGCCCCCAGTGAAAACTCACACGAACAGCGTGCAAACTCTACACAGATAGGACCCAGGACCAGACCCAGGACCTTCTCGCTGTGAGGCAGCAGCACTAACCACCGCGCCACCCTGTTGAAATGGTCGTTTGTAAAATAATACATTCAGGTTATGTTATTGTAGATCTGGAACGTGGTGTTAAAATATAGTGGTGAACTTAAGACTGCCCATTCAGTATCGCTGTTCTCCTAATGTTAGACACAACAATTTATATTAAATATTTTATATAAGACATCCGGAGGCTGCAGGGCATCGTCCAAGCAGCAGAGAAGCTCATTGGCTGCAGCCTCAACCTCAGTGATTCACTATCTGCCCCAAGAACAAAAAGGCGACCTGGCGAGAT
Source organism: Paramormyrops kingsleyae (assembly GCF_048594095.1). Classification (NCBI taxonomy): domain Eukaryota; kingdom Metazoa; phylum Chordata; class Actinopteri; order Osteoglossiformes; family Mormyridae; genus Paramormyrops; species Paramormyrops kingsleyae. The sequence goes on along the minus strand of NC_132800.1, from coordinate 472,067 downwards.
CATGCCGACCCCTCCCACCTCAGCCATAATCTCTTCCAAATTTTCTTTTATTCCCCTCAAAACTGCATTGTGGAAAAAAGGGATGAGTACAGATTGGGCAGCAACAAATATTTAACAGACATGGTGACAATGAGTGACTTTGCTATACAGCAGAGGGACAGTGTTTGCTGGAAATTTGGGCTGACAAGAGTATCCAGGAAAAACTTGATGCAACTCACAAAAACTCAAAAAAAAAAAAATATTTGGTAAAATATGGGTCTATCTTCTTATATGTGTAGCACGAATAAATAAAAATGCCTGTGTGGCATACTAGCATGGCTCTATATGATGGCCATGTGTCTGCGTGCCCAAAATGACTCCAAATCAGCCATAAAATTAGGACAGTAATCATGAGCTCCATTGTGCTGTGCAATAGCACTTTTCTTCCTTCATTTTTTTCAAAACAAAACATTGCACAGTGATGATGAAAGCATGCTCAGACCTGGAACGTTAAGCGCAATGTGGGCACAGGCGAGTTGGGGAGTGTGGAGGGGGGAACAATCATGCTCAGGCATGATATAAGGCAACCGGGCCAAATGTGAGTACACCCTAACACTGACCATTTGTCAGGCTGAGCTCTACCTGGGAGGGTCCTGGAGCAGCTACTGGAAGAGGTGGTGCAACTCTACTCACCTCATCCACCTGACAGACAACCTCAGTGCCTCAATACCTACACTGGAAGAGCAGCGTGCAAGGGAACAGCAGGCCATGAGATACAGACACCATCACGAACGGCTACATAGCCAAAGACTCCACTCGCTCACAGAGAGCGTCGCTTGTGATGAAACCCAGGGCTTCATGACGAAGCATTTGTGTTATTTGTGATTATAGCATTATGTGATGTTTCCTCTGTTTATGTTAAAGTTCAGTGGTCAGTTTAACAGATAAACCACACACAGTTCCTTAATAACTATATTTTATTCTTCAAAACAAATATAAAAATGATTATGAAAAAATATATATTCTGTGAGCTTGCTGGAAAACAGTTTGTCCAGCATGAGCCAGCCTCATCCAGAGGGCTACTCTCCTGCTGTCAGTCATCCATTGCCATGTCAGAGCCAGCCTCGTCCTGAGGGCTGCTCTCCTGCTGTCCGTCATCCATTGCCATGTCTGAGGCAGCCTCATCCAGAGGGCTGCTCTCCTGCTGTCTGTCACCTTTTTCCAGCATGAGCCAGCCTCATCTAGAGGGCTGCTCTCCTGCTGTCCGTCATCCATTGCCATGTCTGAGCCTGCCTCGTCCAGAGGGCTGCTCTCCTGCTGTCCATCATCTAGTTCCAGGTCTGAGCCAGCCTCGTCCAGAGGGCTGCTCTCCTGCTGTCCGTCGTCTAGTTCCAGGTCTGAGCCAGCCTCGTCCAGAGGGCTGCTCTCCTGCTGTCCGTCGTCTAGTTCCAGGTCTGAGCCAGCCTCGTCCAGAGGGCTGCTCTCCTGCTGTCCGTCGTCTAGTTCCAGGTCTGAGCCAGCCTCGTCCAGAGGGCTGCTCTCCTGCTGTCCGTCGTCTAGTTCCAGGTCTGAGCCAGCCTCGTCCAGAGGGCTGCTCTCCTGCTGTCCGTCGTCTAGTTCCAGGTCTGAGCCAGCCTCGTCCAGAGGGCTGCTCTCCTGCTGTCTGTCATCCATTGCCATGTCTGAGCCTGCCTCGTCCAGAGGGCTGCTCTCCTGCTTTCTGTCATCCATTGCCATGTCTGAGCCAGCCTTGTCAAGTGGGCTGCTCTCCTGCTGTACGTTACCATCTTGTTTGGCAGCAGGGCAATCACTAGCCATCTCAATGCCGCCTTCAGCCATGGTAGCAGTGTCTGTATCTCTTGGCGTAGTCCTCCTCAGCTTCTTCCAGAACCTGAGAAGAGTGCCTTTCTTTTTTGGGCCCTGAACATTTTTTTGTTTAGGGCCCTGCACCTTTGTGCAACTTAAACCCATAATGAAATTATGCAAACGATATAGCTTAGATTCTCTTTCACCAGTGCTTCCTTTGAGAGAGTCTCTAAGAATGAAATGTGAAGGTGCAATTGCTTCTTATATAGAAAAATCTTCCTTCGATGACATCACTGACCAGTTCCGGAATTCTGTTCTGTTGACATCACAGAGGGCCCTCCATATAAGGCATTTGTCATTTCATTGTTTATACCAGTATAGGGTATGCTGATTGATTAAAAAAATAATATAAAATTATTATTTAAAAAAAAAATACCTGTGTGTTTAGAAAAATAATACCTGTGTGCGTGTGTGTGTTTTCCCTTATCCTACCAATACTATCCACATTATTACTTAAAAGCTTGTTTGACATCCTTTAATGCTGGTAGTTTTCAGTAACTTCAATTAAACATGAATTGTGTTAATATGATGAAACTAATATGGGGTCATTTTGACCCCAATATAATATAATTGAAATTATCACATGGTCATTTAAACTTCAACACTTTTAAGTATGTATTGACTTGAAAGTAGGGTGTCATGGAGGCTTAGCTGGTGGCCCTGTTGTCTGTCACCGATGGGTTTGGGGCTTTGAATCTCATCACTCCTTGGCAGGGGTGCCGTAATGGCAGGGGAAAGTTACAATGATTCCAAGGGCCCCTGAATGACAGGCGGCCTAAAAAATTGGGAGAATAGCTGGATTGGTCTGGACTGGGGGGCCCAATATGATATGCCTTCATGGGGCCCACAATCTCTAGCAATGCCCCTGCTGCTCGGTGTATGCATGAATGTTTTCCTGCAGACATTGTTTAGGCTAATTGGTGCATCTACAATTTCCCATAGTGTATGAGTGTGTGTGTATATGACCTGTGATGGACTAGCATCCTGCCCAGGATGTACCCCAGCCTTGTGCCCTGTGCTGCTTGGCACGAGCCCCAGGTGACTCTGCCCAGTACAAACAAACTGATGGTTGGGTGATTTTTCGGGTCTGGACGGCACAGAGGCTCAGGACACATAAGTTACATCACACCTTTGGGGGCTGGGAGTCAAAGATCACTTTTGCTCTGTGTGTGAGGTTTGCATGTTCTCCTAGTGTTATATGAATTTTCTCTGGATCCTCTGTTTTACTCCCAAGATTGAAAGAGGTGTACTTAGGTAAATTAGTGTCTCTAAATTGGCTTGTGTGTGTGGGCGTGTGTGCGCCCGGTAATGATCTTTGCGGTAATGATGCCGGTCCTTGTTTTTGCTGCTCCAAGCTCCCTCGCAGACAGAACATCATCTTACCGTAGGAACAGCAGTATCTCAAGTTGTTGACGGAGCACATGTGGAAATCTGTGGCTGCTGCATCTGTCTTCAAATTTAGTCCTTGATTCTGTGTGATACTTTAAATTAGGACCCTAGAAAACATTAATTGAACAAATAGTTCCATTTATTACAGTAGCATAAGTGGAAATTTGTGTTTTTAAAAGCACTAATCAAACCAGAAATAGCAAACAATGATGCGACATTATGAGGAATAAATTGACATACTCATAAAAAATTGGAATGATAAAAAAAAAAAACACCAGATAGAGTGACAAAAATCCTCTCATTCAAGGCAGTAGGATGAGGGATTTACACACACACACACACACACACACATACATATTGTACTGCCATTGTTATGAGATAATCAATTTATTTATTTATTTATTTACTTTATTTTTTACATATTTTGCATATTCACTTGCCAGTGCTTTTAATGTTGATCAGTGTGTGTGTGTCGGTGTCTGTTTGGCTTTGCACAGATCACATTTGTTGATCAAAATGTCCCCAAAGTTTGGTAAAACTCGAAACTTACTTTTGGTTAAGGTTAGAGCTGGGTGGGGGTTATGTGTCCCGTCAATAGGATTAGAGTCTTTTTTCACCCATAGAAATGAATGGAAGGTCCCCATTTAGATAGGTACACCAATATGTGTGTGTGTGTGTCTGCGTGTTTGTGTGTGTGAGCAGGTATACCTTACCTTATCGGGACACAATGTCCCCACAACATGATGATTACCTGTTTTTTTCCCTTATGGGGACCAATTTCCTGGTCCCCATCAGGAAAAACTCAATTTAATAAAAATCTATGACTCCAATGAGAAAAAAAAAATTCAACAACTGTAGTATTTTGCTTGGTTACTTATTTAGCATTTTTCCCATAAAAATGAATGAGCAGTGCCCAAAAACATATGATTACATGACTGTGTGTGTGTGTGTGTGTGTGTGTGGGACTGCATAGCCTTGGAAAGCCAACCTACTCTCAGGAGAGTCTAAGCCCAACTTTTTCACAGAGTTACTGGTTTAAAATATTCAGAAAAATTGAGGAAGCAAAAACTTCCAAATGGTGAACAATGTGGGAAGCTGTGGGCAGCTAAAACTGTCTGCAGGGGTCCATATATCACAGGAATCATCGGCACGACTCTGGAGCTGTGACATTTTAAAATGAGACCGTTATAGTCCCCCTTTTCTTAAAAAGCATTACGGAAAATCAGATCAGTGAGATTTTAAACAAGAACCCAGTGTCAAAGCTGCGGGAAATCAAAAGCCAGGCCTATGGCCACCGCTGATTGTGAATAGGACTTGGCTTCAGTAGACTTTCAAATATTTCTGCGTTTTTGAAGTTTTTCAAAATTAGTGAAATAGTATTTTATAATATTCTTTTCACTATCAAGTGTGAAGAATACTTCAGTTTGATCCGAAACGGTGAGTACAGTCCAGCTTGAGAAGTAATTCTTTTAGAGAAGCAGATTAATATGGTCAATAATTTTTTGAATATTACTTAAATATACTACGCTTCACTAACTGTATATATTGTGCGTAATTAATATGCAAAATATGAATGGCATATGAAAGGTGTATTGGCTCACTGGATGGCTTCATACCTCCACTCTGCATGTTTGCAGTTTGCACACTCATTTGTGAGGGAGCCTAATTGGGAGAGTCTTCGGTTTAAGACAGGTCATAAACGGCTGCTTGTCTTGTACCCTCAGATTCATAATGGATGTGAAAACGTGCATTGATTTCTTGGAGGAAAGACGAGAGGAGAAACTGAGGGAGATGGTGGATTTTATATTGCATGAATTAGAAGATTTAGAAAATTCAGCTTCTGAGCTGGAAATGGAAATCAAGGGGTTTTTGAGTAAGTGTACAGAAGAGATTGTTGCCATGAGAGAGAAAGAGAAGAAAGACAAGGCAGAGGAAGGAAGTGTGAAAGAAAACGAGAACATGAATGGAAGGATGAGGAGCATGGAGCCTAGGCAAAGGAGAGAGGAGAAGAAGAGGTGTAAAATAGGAGAACAGACAGAGATGGAGAGTGAGGAGGTCCACTCAAAAAAGAGGAAGGGATCAATGGAATTCCCATTGATAGTGACTAGAGGAGGAAAAAATGATGAGGAAGGGGATCAGCATATTGAAGGATGTCGTATTTCTTTATGTGTCACACTAACAAGGACATTTTTATTTCTGCTTTTCAGAGCTCTTCACCCTGGAAGCCATATAAACATGGTGCCTGTGGTTTCTGACCCACCTCCTCAAAGCGACGGCCTCTCTCCTGAGCCCTTAAATGATTTTTGTTTTTTACTTGTATTTAAATATATACATAATAAAACTTGCACCTCTGTGTTCTATGCTTCCTTGCTCACAGCCTTAACACGCTCTAAATAATCCTAAACTATATTTCAATGTTTAATTGGATTCAGCATGAACAGCCTCTACCATCCAGGCGCAAACAAATATGTAAAACATAGTATAGTGTGAACTTCTCCAACTTTCTTGATAAGAAACATGGTTCTTGTGGGAGTAACGCAAGTTTGCTGGGAGTGGTTGACCTAGTGAATAAATATAATGCAACAGCAAATAAATCGATGTGTAATTTACCTACAAAACATTCACTTATGTGCAATCAAACCAAATTAGTCGTAATAATGAAAACAGGCACAGCACTGTAATGTTAACATTACAACACAGAATAAATGGCTTAACGTAACAGGACAATATTAAGATAGCAAAAATGTATACAATAATATATGATGAATAATAAGCCAGCGATTTACTGTATGCTTTTACTTACCCGAGAATACACCAAGATACTTTGCCCACACTTTCCCCTCTACAGTTCATACCACAATGTTTATTATATTTTAGAGTAAAAATAAACAAAATATTAACACAAGCCAGATGCCATCCAAATTTCATCAAATTTTATCAACAAAGTTTAAAAAAACATAACAAAAATGTTAAGTACCCAGACAGAGTGATGGAATGAAATGAATCTGCACGTGGTGAAAGGTCATGTGACTGTATCGCAATAATTATAATATCAGATTAAACAGACAATTATGCAATTATTATTAATCTGAATAACTTTTAGTTTTGCTGATTTCACCATGATATGTTGCTATTTAGTACGGTTAAATGGAGTTTTAAACCCCTCTAAGGTACGAAATGACCCCAAAGAGTGTTTTAGGGTACTGCTTACTACAAAGTGTGCAAGAGTGTGTTCCAAGAGTGAGCAGAGCACTGCATCATGAGTCAAAGATCTGTTCACACCACTGCCTTGTTCTGTTCACATGCAGCTTTTGTTGTAGCTGCCAAATATCTGCACTAGCCCACATTGAAGGATTTGGTAACAGGTGTGGCTTCCCAAGTTATTCTTACCTTGCACCCAATCCCTCACTGTACACTAAGTGGGTATATAAAAATAAACAGATGAGTCTGAAACTCTTGCAGAAAATAATGTTAAAGCATTCATCGGTTTGTGTTTGTATAGTAATGTAAAACCTGTTATTTTGACAATGTGCGGACCACTTTATCAGTCCCCACAAGGGGAAACTAAGTTTTATAAAAATCCATGACTGCAATCAAAAAACTTTTCCTGTAGAAATGACATGAAAGTCCACACAAAGATATGAATACAAATGTGTGTGTGTGTTTTTTATTTCAAATTTCATAAAATGATGCCTTCCTTTGGCAGTATGTTTAAATAATCTGTCCCTTTTCAATAACTGAAGTTCATGCAAAATCCACTGAGAACCACACAGCCCTGTTTGAGCACCTGCCCTTTAGACCGTGTGAGTACCTCACTAGCAGAAGGACATGTAGAGAATGGCAACAAGTAGAAGCTTATGGCATAAAAAGCAAGAGTATATTGGTCGTCCAAGATTAAAGCCATCAGTGCTGCTCCTCAAGCAGTAATAACACTTTACATTAAAGGAGCCCCCCTCTCAACATTTCATTTGGACTATAGACAAATATATTTTAAGAGGTGCTTCTCATTGAATGAAGGTAAAGCTCAGTTTTCAGGGATTTTATTCACAGGCCACACTGAAGGAAGGTGACCCAGCTATATACACCCAGTATGCACTGGGCCACCTGCCTACTGTAGAGCCCTGTCCTTTTGTGCTCTTCCTTCCCGTGCTCAGATGACCTCCTGCCAGAGCAGAGCCCATCACAACCACAACACTTCACTCAGGTGTCCTACTCTGTGTCTGAACTCCAAGAAGCATGGGGACACTTGAGACGGAATGGAAGTCCATCTCACATACTGTAGGCTATTTACAGACACGGGTTCTCCTACCTGCTTGCTGAACCAAGCCAAAGCTAATGTTACCATCTTTTAATCAGCAGGAGTTTTCACCACAAGGGGCGCTAAAAGAACATAGAATGCTTGTGTGGTGCATTTGCTAGTGATTAACACTGCGAGCCATTCACTATTAGTAGAAGTCATAAAATTACGATTTTGCCATCATTTCTGTAATGCAATTCCCAGTAGGCACTTCTCCATAATCTGGACCCAGGATTCATTTTAAAAATGGAATTTAGAAAGCAGCACTTCACTTTGATGTAAATATAGCACTACGTGAATGCTGATTTAATAAACAAGGATGTTGATCAGAAGAGGAACAGAAGGGATAAATAAACTCACCTAGTACTTCAGTATCCCTGTCACTCACATGCAGTCCATTCAGCCAGGGATAATTCTCCTCTTCTATGTTCATTGTTGTCATAAGATCTCTTTCATTCTATCATCTGTATGATCGTGGAGGTCCTCTGTACATGTTTGTGTGCTTTGTTGAATTCCTATTTTTATACATAGTATTCTGTGAAGTGTTTCTCCTTTAATATTATGTACTTCATGTTTGGCATTGGACCACAAACAATTCTGGTATGTTGGTACATAATGGCAGTAAAGTTCTGATTCTGATTATCCTATGAACAGATGAAATATACACTGCTGGTTGTGGGATTACCCCAGGAACAATCAGAATACACATCACAGATCCTGGGATTAGAGATTATCCCATGTAGAGGTAGAATACATATAATGCTTACTGGGATTAGAGATTATCCCATGTAGAGGTAGAATACACATTAGATTAGATTAGATTAGATTAGAGATTACCCCATGAACAGGCAGAATATACATCACAGTACCTAGGTTTACAGATTATGAAAAGGCAGATATAGTGCTGATATATGGGAATCACCGCCAGTAGTGGGTAAAATTAGGACACGCAACAAGTGTACAGAAACAAGTCCTGATTTTCAGAAGCAAAGCGGGGCTCGTGAAGATGCATGACAGTCTGTCTCCTCCCTGTCTTTAATCACTTGAACACCCCTCCCCCACAAACCTGTTTGATGTATGGCTCATTAGAACATGTGACCAGGAGCAGATGGCCAAAGGGTGTCATAATGGGGGAAACGTGACCAAACAAACTGTTCCATATGGATGGTGTGACACGGAGCCAACACTAACATTTCAGCAAAGGCACCTGCTGACCTGTAACTGTTGACCTGTGAGGTTAGTTGACAATCGTCTCATTCAAAGTGGAAGTACATCTCTGCCAGGGTGATCAGGGGTATGGGAAGCCAGGGGACAGAAAGCAACCTGCCTGGGGGGGTGGAGTGGGATGCAGGTAGCATGGGCAGACACACAGAAATCTCACAGCGGCAAACATACAGCTTTCCTGCCCCATTGGAGCATGATGGATTTATTCATTAAAGTTATGCTGTCCGGATCAGTGACAGGAAATTAACAGAGGACAGCCCAGTGATACAGGCTTCTGAACACATAAACTAAATAAACAGTAGTAGAGTGAACCAAGACAGCATATGTGACATGTTTGTATTCACATCTTTGTGGGGACCCTCCATTCAACAGGAGGATTATGAACCAAGGCGGTGTCTTGGACTGTGACAGCACAGTAACAACTCAATGACACAGAATTCTGAACAGACAAACTTTATAAAAAGTAGGATATTCAACTAAGAGAATGAATCACTGTCTGAGACACTAACATCACAATGACATCACAGGCTTCAGATCACACATTAAATAAACATGGATATTCAAGAGAATGAATCACTGTCGGTGACAGCGACAGCACAGTAACATTAGAGGCTTCTGAACACAAGAACCAAATACAGCCTGGAACCTGCACAGTGGGGTGATTTGGGTTTCACTCCAGAAGGCAGATGCGTGCAGGGATGCTAATTCAAATGTTAGCCTGCTTGTCCTCAGCTCAGTGTCGTGCAGCAGGGCTCTGTGAAGGGACCTTATTCTCCAGAGTGGTTTTAAAGGGGACCGTGCTTCAGAAACTGTTCCCACCTGTCATTAAGGGACTGCAATCCTTACAGTCTCAAGCCAGATGCCTGGCAGTTTGTTGGAATTTTTATATTATTTTAATATCAGTTTGTACCTGGGAAGTAATTTGTAAGAAATTTAAAACCAAATAATCAGAATGTCAAACAAATAAAGAAAAGTAGCTAACAAGCTGTTGCTGCTGTTAAACACTCTAGAGATAGACTTATAGATACAGGCTGGGAGATACACTTAGACCGACAGACACAGGTTGAGAGATGCACTTGATTGATGGATTCTGGCTGGGAGATACACTTAGACCGACAGACACAGGTTGAGAGATGCACTTGATTGATGGATTCTGGCTGGGAGATACACTTAGACTGACAGACACAGGTTGAGAGATGCACTTGATTGATGGATTCTGGCTGGGAGATACACTTAGACTGACAGACACAGGTTGAGAGATGCACTTGATTGATGGATTCTGGCTGGGAGATACACTTAGACTGACAGACACAGGTTGAGAGATGCACTTGATTGATGGACTCTGGCTGGGAGATACACTTAGACTGACAGAAAACAGGTTGAGAGATGCACTTGATTGAAGGATTCTGGCTGGGAGATACACTTAGAGTGACAGACACAGGTTGAGAGATGCACTTGATTGATGGATTCTGGCTGGGAGATACACTTAGAGTGACAGACACAGGTTGAGAGATGCACTTAAATTAACAGTGACACAGAGATATTGAGGGGATCCACTCTTCAAACAGGATCTCTGTGCTCCAGTTGGGATCTATGGCCTCCAAGCACTCCGCTCTTACTGCAGCTCAGCCAGGCTGGGCTGGGCCCGGCGAGGGTGGCGGGGGCCACTCGCACTCGGCCTTCTGTATGAGGGAGATCTGAGTGATGTGGGGCCTCTGACAGCCGTTCTCTGTGTCCTGCTGTCCTGCCCGCCGGCAGCGTGTGTGACGGTAAAAGACCTGTTACAGCTAGTATGCATGGAGTGGGTCCTTGCTGAACCACAGGCAGGCCAGGCCTCGTTCCACATCAGTGTTGTGTGCAGACCTCCCTGTGAGCAAAAACAAATGGCTAATTTAACATGCGCTCTGACAGGCTCCTGAGGGCCAGTGGGCCCAGGGTTTGCTTGTCCTCCTCACAAGCTGGAACAGCCGGGAGCCCGATCTGGATGGGCCCACTGCCAGGCCTACAAGAGCCGGCACGCTCAGCCACAGGTGTGCGCCGTGGCACTAGCTACCTAACGGACCCAAACCTTCATCTATCAGCACCAAACTGAGGGCATCGGTGACCCAAAACACATCAGAACCATATATTCTGGGGAAGTCGGTATGCGAGGAAACGTACTGGACCAGTGAACACTCATCATCTCATCAGAGATCGATCAACCATGCTCTTCATGTGACACTATCATCAGTACATGTGGCAAAAAAATCCCAGGTGCCATTGTGGGTGTGGGCACTGCCCCCTGGTGTTCAGTGAGTGTGGGCTCGACATACCGACAGGCATGTTTGAGAGTCTGCCTAAATGAATTAATTTCCTCCTTTTTCAACAAAATCAACTCAATTAATTTGCTTAAGGAGCAAAACAGTTTTGAAAGGGTTCGATAATTTTACCTGGATAATGAAATATTTACCTGGATAATGAGAGAACAGCCAGGGAGGAACTCTGGTTGTCTACGATACATCTGTCCACATGGACGTAGATCCTAGCCAGATCACAGACTCCCTCTACAGCACTCAGCCAGGGGACCGCTCTTCCAGGGAATGCTGAGAACATGAGACCCAAGAGGCGTGTTTTGGACAGAACAGGAGCAGTCAGTCACTGGGTATAATCAGTGAGATTGATGTGCACACCCACCAGGGATATGCACACAGCACTGTGTGTTCCTGTGGAGGGCTGTCATTTCGGGCTCTGCTATTGTGAGTTCCTGTGTGGAAGAAGAGAAGCCTTCCAAAGCAACACAGCACGGCTCTGTGAGTCACTGAAGGCAGTGTTACCCAAGCACACTGCAGCTCAGCGGCTCCACACGTGTCTCCAGCCCAGAGCATGCTGGGACTGCATGCAGACGACTCATGCATAGAATCAGCCCTCAATTTCTGGCACAGGGGCTCCATTACCATCACGCCTTAGGGTGTTCTGGGAGAGTGAAACACAGGGTCGACAGGGTCAAACAATGCATCGCCAGTGCTGGACCCAACACCATATTCAGTGTTGCTGGCGTGCCACAGGTTTCTGCTGGACCAGCAGTCTCCGCATGAGCAGCTCTCCATCCCAGCAGCATGGTGGGAAAACCGGCTGTGAGTGGCACCTTCACTCTGTACACAAACAAAGGCACAGACACTCACAGTCTATGGCTCACAGCAGATTTTTGGAGCCCTCTGGCATCCATTCCTGGGAAAGACAACATTCCATTTGCTGGGCTGCTTGGCCCGTCAGTGTTTTGATGAGCTCTCAGAGACTCGGCACTGAGGCTCGAAGTCCTGGTGCCTTTGTCTGAAGTTGCAATAGCGGCACCTTCACCAGCATTCACCAATGCTTCCCCGCACTTCCCCATGCATCCTGCTTTGGGACAGGTGGGGGGAGTCAGGGCGTGAGCGGTGTTTAGCACTGCTCTTAGTCCATCATCCAACGAGGTCAAGCTTCTTTCATTCACTTGGCAAAGGTGATTTACTGTCTGGCACTTTCTATAAATGTTAAGCTGACAGGCTGGAAGATTGAAACTAGACCCCTTTAGCACCATCCTCCCATTTTTATTTATTATTTTTCAGATTAAAAATGTATTTATTTGTTCTGACAGAAGTTTTATAAAGTTTCAGCTGGCTATTATGTATATGAATTTCCTGATCTAAATGACTGGTTTGAAAAACCTTCAGGGTAGATCTTAAATGTCTCCTATTCCTATTTTAATCCCTGCTAATCAGTATTGTTTGTATCCAAGCCATGCAACAACAGATAGCAAAACTAAGATCTTTCCTCTTCTATAGCAACACAATAACTTATGTACGTCCCTCCTCAGCGTTCGTCCTACCAGCTGGGATTCCACCAATCAGGCCTCAAGTTTAGTGAGACATCATGGAGATCAGTTCTCAACTGAGGGCAACTCTGGTGGTGAAAAGGTAGGACCACATAGTACTCCCTGGGGGGCATCTGGGGTCAAACGGTCAGGAGAAACACGCACAACGGATTCTGCCTGCGGCTGTCAACTTCAGCCTGAGCAGTGCCTATGGGTGTCAACTGGACCAGAGATGGATTAGGTCTGTCCAGAGATGCAGGGGCTCCGTAGCTCAGGCAAAATTGGTTTAGATCTGTCATTGACCTGCTGACAGAGGTGCATACTGGGAAGGCCACATATGAATCCATTCTGAGGGTGTGCTTGTCTTTTATACTTCCTGTTAGTGGTCAGACAGCAGATGAAATTGCAGAATGTGGTCTGCAGTCTGTTGAACAGTTCAGGTTAACGGAATATTGATCCAGAGCATGGATCCCAATGGAAGCTGACTCCCAGCACAGCAGAGGCATTAAATATAAGGAAAGGAATGAATATTGCTGAATGACAGTTATGAAGAAAAGTGGGCCTAGTGGAGTATAACATATACCTAGCCAGCTCTCACCAAGGCATAATGACTCGGTTCATTCACATTGAAAGGTATGACATGAAGCACTTCAGCGATTTCTACAGACACCGGGAAAACATTAAAAGAATTCACAGACATCTGAAAGCACCAAATATACCTATAGCCACTGGTATTAATGTCAGTTTTTCTATGATATATGGGTTAAACGGAGGGTTTTAAAAAGTGGCGTACTGCAGAGTAGACTTTGGTACAATCCAGAGGGATGGTCTCCTTTGTACTGAAGCCATTTAAAACTAATGTCTACTTAGGAGACATTACTCTATAAAGAGCAAGTTGAGGGAGGCGTAAAGACAATTTCTCCACAGGTATTAATAAAGTATCAGTTATTCTAATTATTTAAAATGACTTTACCTTAAGAAGCTTACTAACAGAACAGTGTTCTTTATTTTTTAAATCATTTTCCCACTTTTTGCTGCTGTTCTCTTTCAAGACGAAGGGAATAATGATAAACTGAGGTAAGCCTTCAGTAGCATTTACAGTAGTGTGGTGTCTAGCTAGCAGCATTTACCTGGTCACACTGTAATGGTGTCACGTCGAGGGCAAGGACAGAGGCGAAGACAGGGATGGAGGAAAACCAAAAGGGGCTTTATTAAAGAAAACTACACTACAGGAAGGGCGAAGGAAACAGACCACAAGGGGTCCAAACAGGGTAGGGAGGATCAGGCAAGAACACTAGACACAGGACACACTGGGGAGCACATGCAGGCAGCAACATCAATGACTGGACTGAGGATCGCAGGACTGAAGGACACTTTTTACAGGGCATGTGAGGGAGCAGATGGGACAGCGGGGAAGACAGCAGGCTATACGTACACTAAGATGGGAGACACAGTGGAAGAGGGCAGGGCAAGACACCAGATGGGCACTGCTGCGGGACAAGGGCGCAGAGACCGAACACCATTAGGGGACGAGACAGACCAGGGTAGGCAGGGGCAACACCAGCACAGGGCACTCTGGGGGCAAGACGGGACACCACTAGGAGAACTTATATATTGTCTTATTGTTATTGTCTTATTGTTTTTAAGTTTAACACAAATATTTTCTCTTACCATTTAAATATAAACAACCATATTTAGAATAATGGCCACAGCATCTACAGTTTAAACAACTAATTATAAATATATTTCAATTGTGCCGCAAAATTTGCATGTACTATATCAGTGTCACGATCCGCTCCGTCCGATCCCGATGTGTGCCACGCCCCCTCATTACCTTGTGTTCATTCCTGTTTGTGATCATCTGTGTCCTGTTTCATTTGATTAGTCCTGTGTATATTAGACCGCGTCTCCCCATGTATGCCAGATTCGGCATTGTATTGTCCGTGGATGTCTCTGCGTGCTTGTCATTTGCCAATTAAACCCCGTTACCTGACTTCCTGGCTGCTGTCGCCTGCTTCCCGGCTCGCCTCCGTTGCCGAACGTGACAATCAGAACATAAAAATAAATATAGAATTAAGTATGCTAACAAAACATAATCTGAAGAAATAGCAAGAAACATACGAAGAGATGCTGCTCACCTCTGCGCCATCTCTCTGTCAGAAAGTTTTTGTTCAACCTGCAATTATTTTGTTAGAACTATTGAAACCACCGAGATTTTTAATTGGTCGAAAAGTATGAAGATATGTATTGTCATTATTTTCAACGAATGAAAACAAAGAATTTATTGTCAGGGAGGGACGAATTTGTAGCTGGTCCAATCAGGAGTAGTATCTTTAGTTTGTGCATACTGTAGCTGGGCGTGATTGGATATCTAGCCGCCTTTCAAGCCCCCGAATCATGTATCTACTTGTCAATAGGAAACCACGCAGCTCTGTCTATAATGTCTGTCTGTAATTTTTTTTATGACATTATGTTTTTGCTAGGCAGCATTACGGTAATGCGTAATACCGCTGTATTGGGGGTGTACCACCGCTGTATTTCCATAGCTTGTTGACGCAATTAGCATTTTAGCGACGTTGGTAGGGCGACGTCAACTCTCAGCGAATTTCATAGGCAACATCTACAATTCAGGAACTAGTAGGTCTTCAGATAGCTGTTCACGCTTTTGAGAAAGAAGACTATAGTTCTTGTTATTCAAATTCTGTATCCTGGTATTTTTAATTTCGAAGATATGTAATATACAAGTTTTTTGATAGACTAAATTTTGGTTTGATTTCTATTTTATTTTATGTTAAATAACGTTCATATAAAATCATTTTAGAATTAGTGCAGTGTTTCGTTTAAAATTAGTGCAGTGTCCTTAAAAACTGCATGTTCAAACCTAACGCCATGCCATAACTGCTTTGCAGATATTTCATTCAGGAATCTATAGAGGATATACGTAAGCCAGTCTGTGTATGTTTGTGTCTATGTGTGTTTGGGTGGGTGGTCATGTATATATTATGTTGTGGGGACCAAATGTCCCCACAGTGTTATAAAAACATGTTATTTTGACTTTGTAGGGACATGTTTTTGGTCCCCAAAAGAAAAAACTGACTCAGTTTTATAAAATTCTGTTAATGCAATCAAAGGAATAATAATTCCAAAAGTCTTGTATTTTGTTTGGTTACTTACTGTTACTTCTTGCTTACTACTGCAGGGATTTTGGATTAAGGTTGCCATAATTAGGATTGGGGTTATGCCCATACAAATGAATGGAGAATCCCCACAAAGACTCAGATACCTAATCTGTGTGTGTGTGTGCGCGCACACGTGTGTGTGTGTCTGTTTGTGTGTGTGGATTAGGTTTATATTACATGGTGGGGACCAAATGTCCCCCGCAATGTGATAAAAACCTGTTATTTTGATGCTTTGGGGGTGTTTTTCAGGTCCCCACAAAGATCTGTCAATACTAATAAAAAACTAAAGATGCCAGAAGTCTTGTATTTGGTTTGGTTACTTATGGTTAACGTTAGGGCTGGGTAGGGGTTAAGGTTGTCATGTTGGATTACAGTTTTCCTCATAGAAATGAATGGAGAGTCCCCACGAAGATATAATTATAACCCTATGTGTGTGTGTGTGTGTGTGTGTGTGTGTGTGTGTGTGTTGTGTGTGTGGTATCAGATCAGTTCCTGAGAGTTCAGTAGTCTGACGCCATGTTTCTGAGTCTGGGTGTGAAGGCCTGAATGCTTTTCCAGATGCTAGGAGGGTGAAAAGATAATGTGAGGGGTGGGTGGGGTCATCCACAATGTTGGTGGCTTTGCGGATGGAATGTGTGATGTGAATGTGCATGATGGATGGGAGAGAGACTCTAATGATCTTCTCAGCTATCCTCACTATCTGCTGGTCTTGTGATCTGAGGCTTGGAAAAACATGTTGTGCTGCTCAACCTTAGCACAATGATATGGGTGAATCATGGACGCAATAGAATTTGGGGATGATTAGTCCATACAGGGACAGAATCATTCCATACCTCAATCACCTCGTACGTATGTCTGCTAGGTGGAGTTGGAGTTGCTCCTAACTGTGCACAGTGGAGTTGAACAATCACAACTTCCCAGAATTTTACAGTAACAGGAGGACAGTGAACAACTCTTATTAATTCTATGCTGTGTGGACGATGTAATCGCCCACGAGTTTGCCTTAATACACAGGACATTCAAGCCATTGCAGAATACAAACCACAAATGCAGCTCCCTCCACCAGCAACGCCAATGTAGAAACTGCCACAAAATCCATGCCCCCTGATAACCAGCCCCTTATATTTTCACTACCGTCGTGGGGACCGTACTACAAAGAGTCAACGCAAGGTAAGCTGCAAAGTGCAAACAAATTTACAACTCACCATACATAGTGCACTACGTTTACTTTGTTTGTACTATGTGTACAGTCTTTGCACCTTGTCTGTTTGGCACTATATGTCGGTCATTCCTGTTATTCAGTGACTTTTCTGTCCTCATGGTTTACTTATATTTTCTCTAACATGAGTCACATATTTAAAACAAATATATATTTAGGTCTTCGTTATCACGTAAACAGAGACAATACGTATTAAAACTTTTATTGATATATGTATTAAGGCTGCCGTGATTAGTGGGCGTAGTCGATGACATGTTCTTCATGAATATCACTACGCAATTATTGGAGTAGTTATTCTCTAAAGCCCTGCAGTGACATGTAGTTTGTTGTTGTCAAAATGGGAGGGGCCAATACAAAGCACGGGTCTTAGGGAATTCTGATTAAATATACAGGCTTATTAATCCTGTTAATATAATTAGCATATGACCACTATTACTGTAAATAAATTCACAAACCGCAAAACTAACACCAATTGTCTGTCTACCTGCAAGGATCTGTCTGCAGACTGAAAAACTGGGGAATGAAGTGTAAACCGACCAATCAAACCACAATGGACTCGTTGGGGGAGGGATTAGACAGAGGGTGAATAGAGATGTGCATCATGAGAAAACAATATGTTCTTTTCGAACACTGAAGCATGCATACTCTATTCTAGTAGATCATAAATATAATATTATAAACTGAAAGTGAGCAAAATAATGCCCTTTAAGCAACAGTAGGCTGCTGTCCATGGTGCTGAAAACCTGGATTGTCAAATTTTACATTCAATTTTTTCACCTACTTTAACTGTAACCCTCTTATTTTGTTGGCAGTGATGCTCTGTGAAGTCTACAGAGGTGGGTATAGAAAGGATTAAAGTGGGTAATATGTGATTTAGATTAACTATTTTAAACCTGCATTGTAAAATAAAATGTGAACAGATGAAACACCAATACATTCAATCAATTAGTCCTTGTCTGAAATGGTCAAATTTTCCTTTTAAACAAGAGATCTTTTTTTTTCAGAACAGTCTGGGTGCATCTTCTGTCCTACCAGACCGGGGTCGTGGTAAGAGCACTTCTTCTTAAGAAGTGGTTCTCAGTGGTTGGCTCACCATCTCCTTCGACAAGGAGAGAATTCAAATCATGTGGTTCTTCTGGATCTTCAAAAAAACCCAATCAAGACTCCAACTTAGCAACACCTGCAGTTTGTTGTTGCAAATAATAAAGTATTTGAGTGACTAGAGGGGATACCTGACTACCTAAGAGAGAAGCGGATTTATCCAGGACTGGGTCATGGACAACTTTGGCATCTGTTCCTGTAATGAGCTCATAATCATGGAGTTTAAGGATATGGCTAGATAGGTCCAGGAAGAATGAGCTTTGTGGGGGTGGGGGCATAAGCAGCAGCCAAACAGATCTTACTTCCCCCAACTCAGACAGGATACAGCAGAACCTGTGGTGAGCATCAGCCCCAGAATCGAGAGTGAAAATTTGAGGGGCAGGTTGGACATTTAATTAAACAACAGCAACAATGTAACAGTCATGCAATTTTGTGATTAATAACTGGGGTGGAGACAGCAACTCCTGGATGGGCAAACAAAGCAATCAGAGCTGCTACAGGGAAGCACATTGCACAGCAGCCATACCGATCATGGTGACCTGCAGGAATTGGCCGGCGAACTCGGTGCAGTTCAATGGCGTTAAATAGGGAGAGTTCCAAGATACTGGAAGTCATCCATGGTAATATTCACATCCTCAGGAGTATCATATAAAACTTGTGTAAGCCTCAACTCCTTCAATGCCCTGATCGGGGCATTCATCGCTTTCCTATCTGCAGCTGTTTTAGCACTAAAATATTGGTAAAAAAAGAGATTCTCCTACAAAAAGTCAGAAAAGTCAAAGTGCATGATAATAGGAGGGGGACGTGAAGAGTTTTCTGACGGCCGTACAGCCTATGAGCACAGCGAATGGCTGACTGAAAGGCAGAGAGCTGAGGGAAAGTAGGGGCCTGAGTTACTGTATCACACCCAGCCAGGGCGTTGAGGGTGTCCGGCTTGGTGACCTCAGGATTAGGTCTCTGCCTTTTGCAGATGATGAGGTCCTGTTGGCCTCATCGGACCGTGACCTTCAGCTCTCGCTGCGACAGTTCGCAGCCAAGTGTGAAGCGGTTGGGATGAGAATCAGCACCTCCAAATCCGAGACCATGGTCCTCAGCCGGAAAAGGGTAGAATGCTCTCTCTGGGTCGGGGATGGGGTCCTTCCCCAAGTGGAGAAGTTTAAGTATCTCGGGGTCTTGTTCACGAGTGGGGGGACGATGGAGCGGGAGATCTACAGGCGGATCGGTGCGGTGTCCACAGTGATGCGGGCGCTGCATCGGTCTGTCAAGGTAAAGAAGGAGCTGAGCCAAAAGGCGAAGCTCTCGATTTACCAGTCGATCTACGTTCCTACCCTCACCTATGGTCACGAGCTGTGGGTAGTGACCGAAAGAACGAGATCGCGAGTGCAAGCGGCCAAAATGAGTTTCCTCCGCAGGGTGGCTGAGCTCTCCCTTAGAGATAGGGTGAGGAGCTCGGTCATTCGGGAGAGACTCAGAGTAGAGTCGCTACTCCTCCGCATCGAGAGGAGCCATCTGGTCAGGATGCCTCCTGGACGCCTCCCTGGAGGTGTTCCGGGCATGTCCCACTGGGAGGAGGCCCCGGGGAAGACTCAGGACATGCTGGAGGGACTATGTCTCTCGGCTGGCCTGGGAACGCCTCGGGATTCCCCCAGAGGATCTGGATGAAGTGGCCGGGGAGAGGGAAGTCTGGGTTTCCCTGCTGAGACTGCTGCCCCCGCGACCCGACCTCGGATAAGCGGATGGATATTCTTGTACTGTCCACTTTCTCCCGTGACAATGCAAATTTCCCACTTGTGGGACTAATAAAGGAGTATCTTATCTTATCTTATCTTATCTTATCATCTTAATTAGGGAATCTCCAGTGTGTGACTGCCCTCTAGTGGATAAACAAAATTCAACTACATAAGTCAATATTATAGTGTTTTCCAATCATTTTCACACTTGTCTCAATACCATGTCCACTTTTTCAAAACACTTCACACTGTGAACTTTACAAACATGCACCTGAGCATATCAGTTAACTTTCGGTGCAATATGCACTAAAACCACCAGAACACTTCACACTTCACCCAAAAGTGACACACGCTGCCAAACCTATAGCACTCTCTCACAAGATGACTTTGTCACACAAAGAACAATGCATGAAAAAACACAAACAACTTGAAGCGCTGCAAAATGCATATATATGATGTGTTGTTGTATCCTATATTTTCACACGTTTATTGCAAAGTAAAAGAAAAACGTATGCCATTTCTTACAGTAAACATTGTAATACAAACAAATAATACAGTAAATAAATTCAGCTGCGCAATACACTGGAAAAGAAAAATACATTACAGCCACCTACTGAAAGTACATTACATTCAATACAGAAAAAAACAAAACAAACATAGCCAAATAGCAAAGTTTGACTGTATACAGTTAAGTATACTGTTGTCCTGGACTAATCCATTTGGTCCCTTGCATTTGGCCATAAATTTTCATCGACATCACACTGAATATTTTCTCTTGCAATACACCAAGGAAAAAATCTCTTTGAGTGTCTTATCCAGCTCTGGATGTCCTCCACATGGATGTCCACACACCCAGCAGCCATTGCATCTAA
This sequence comes from Paramormyrops kingsleyae, assembly GCF_048594095.1. Taxonomy (NCBI): domain Eukaryota; kingdom Metazoa; phylum Chordata; class Actinopteri; order Osteoglossiformes; family Mormyridae; genus Paramormyrops; species Paramormyrops kingsleyae. The sequence continues at coordinate 451,382 of NC_132800.1, read as the reverse complement.
AAGCGACATCTGATCATGTGGGCGATGGTCATATACCTTCCATCCCCATGCAGAAAAAAATCCTTCAGTCGGGTTGAGGAATGGAGAGTATGGTGGCAAGAATAATGACATCATCCAGGGATGGGCTATAAACCACTCTGTGACTTGGCGGGAATGATGAAAGGCCACATTGTCCCACACAATCACAGATACCAGTAAATTCTTCCTCTCCCTCCTGTGGGAGGTAAATGCTAAATCCTACAGTAGTGGGTTACAGTAAAGACAAACGTGCATCGATGCATCAGTTTTTTCCTGGAGACTTCCCTCAAATCACACCACTACAGTAATATATACACCAATCAAATGCCTTCAGTCAGAATGCTCTACATAGTGTATAGTACCTGTTGCTTTGCCTGAAAATCCTGACAATTGATGCCTCTGTGGATCTAGGCAGGTGGAGTGGAACTCTTAGACCCACTTTCCTCAGGGACAGACCATGATTTCCAACATGGTCAAATACTGTGGCTCTGATTTCATCAGTAGCCAAGATTCTTCCTCTTCCTCTCCGTTTGTGTCTTCTTGCTCTTCCTCTGCCTCTTACTGCATCCATTTTTCACTAGCTAAAGAAAAATGGCAATGGAAAATGCCAATCCAAAGATTTGCACATATGGCAAATTGGCACTAACCTCACAAATTACTAGATAGGTGCTTAGCTGAAATTATAGGCAGGTATGTGTTTTCATTCAGCTTTCCAGCTTCAAGCATTGTAAAGTGCTGTAGTTGTACAAAGTTTTGCTGGTGGCAAACACTGACTGAGAGAAGTATTCATGAAATTTGGGGGAAGTGGTGATTGAATGCATATTGTGTCAAAGCAATGCAAAAGCATACATAGTTTAGCTCACATAGTCCAATTTTATGGTGCATGTGTTAAGTGGACAAGGTAAAAAGTGGACATGGTATTGAGACACGCGTCAAAATGATTGGAAAAAAGTGTAATACATTTAACCCCCGTATGTTTTATGGCTTCACTGTGAGGCTTGACTTATTTCCCTCCTCAATGATCAGTTTAATATAACTGGTGAAGCTGTAAATTAGTTTAGTCATGACTTCAGAAGTTACCCTGACAAGGGATTCTGTACAATCAGAGATGGAGCTGCTGGTTGGGCTGGTCATCGCCTGCTTTTTCTGACTGATGTAGGTCTGAATGTAAAGTTTCAAACTGCTTAATATGTATTAATCTGTTTTATAATGTTCACACAAAAACAGCTTTTAATGTGTGTTGCACCTTACATCTCCTACTGTACAATGTGCTTCTGCATTTGATTCCTCCTTGACTGGGGGGTAAAGAGAAATAACTAGCAAGAAAGACAGAGAGAAACTTTTCGGAGGTGCTATTGTACAAAGTTGAACTGATTGTCCAAAGACTTCTTGCTGTCAAATTTAAATGTGATTTTTGTGTCTCTTTCAGTAAATTATCTTGAAATACATTGATATCTGAAGTTAACTGAGGCCCTTGCTATTCATTGTGTCCGACTCTCCAATCCTTACCTCTCCCTACAAACCTAGACACTGGTCCACTGTAATCTACCTGCATGATCGGGTCGCTCCTGTTGGTAGCAGGTTACATGTCAGACCACTGTAGATGCAGCAGTATGCATTGCAGCCTCTTATGTGCACGCAATGAAGGTACACTGGTGAAGCTTCTCCATGCCATACAGAATAGGGAAGCACTGGAGGCAGTGTGTGGCTCAGTGGGTTAAGCCTCTGTGGCTGTGATTGGAAAGTCACTGGTTCAAGCCCAACCTCAGCATGTCTGTGGCTGCTTTAAATGAGGCCCTTAACCCCCAGCTTCCTGGGCACTGCCATGGGTGGCTGCCCTTCACAGCCAGGTTCCCCTTTGCCTAAGGAGAGCAGTTTGGGGGAAGGATAAAGAGAATCTTTCCACAGGCATCAATGAAGTATCTATTGTTAGAGGCTCCTTTTCTATCTGAGCATATCCTTGCTCAGTTTGCATGAGTGCTCTGCTCCCAAAAGCCACTGGTTTCCTGCATTGTATCACAGCTGCACCCAAACTGGTGTCTGAAGCATCACACTGGAGAATCAAGTCTTCCTTGGGATCATAATATTTCAGTACCGGTGCATTCACAATGGACTCTCTGATTTTGGAGAATGCAGCATCCTGAATGTCTGTCCACTCCCACAAACTGCCTTCATGGGTCAATTGTCGCAGAGGCTCACACTGGTCTGAACGGTGGCTGCAAAACTTGGCTAAGAAATTTACCATTTTTAGGAGTCTTTGCCCCCCTGCTTTGGGCATCTGCTGGATTGCTTTGCCTTTTTCTGGATCAATTTGAAGTCCATCCACTGTCAGTAAATATCCTATGAATGGAACAGCGTCTGTCTCAGTCTTAGTTTACATTTAGCTTGATGTTTTCCTCAGTACATCTGTCTATAAATTACGTCAGTGTTCTGTCACGATCTTTCTCTGCCAGTTCCATTGTGTCTCCCTCACCTGTGATTGAAATGCCATCTGTAATCACATGAACTCCCTCCAAGCCGTTCCAGGGCTCAGTCATCTTTGGAAAATCTCTGGAGCAGTGCTGATGCCCATAGGTATGCACAGCCACCTGTACCTGCCACAAGGGGGCGAGAAAGTGGTCGGGTAGCTGAAGTTTTCCTCCAGCTTGACATGCCAACAGCCATTTCTGATGTCACACACTGAAAAGCTTCTTTAGATCTAGCAAGATGTCATCAATGGTAGGGAGAGGAAAATGGTTCCTCTTCAGTGCTTTATTCAGTGGTTTAGGGTCTGTACACACGCTGAGCTCACCGTTTCGCTTCTTTGTGAATTCTGCTCTAAAATAGCTGTTAATTACTACAGGAATTTTGGTGGTAATGTCTATTAAAGAATGTTTACAAATATCATAAATTGGATTAAAGAAGTAACTGGAGCAGTTGAATAGTTCTGCAGTCTCTGTCATTCAATTCAATTCAATTTTATTTATATAGCGCATTATCACAACATTACATTGTCTCAATGATCTTTACATTTCTGCCTCGTAAGGACCCCCCATTGAGTAAGCCAAAGGCAATGGTGGCAAGGAAAAACTCCCTAAGAGGAAGAAACCTTGGGAGGAACCAGACCCAAAGGGGGAGCCCATCCTCCAGGGGCCAGCAGATGAGTCAAACAAACAAGATGAAATGACTAAGCTAATACAGACAAGATGAAATGACTAAGCTAATACAGGGGTTGAAATATATGTCTCAATGCAGCGGCCGACCGGTGCAGGCACGTGGTGCTTGATGCACGATGGCAGGATTAATAGACACACAGCCGCAGGGTGGATGGCGAGGCATCGTGTTGAGCCAAGGGCAGGCAGGTTGGAGGGTAGGTGCCGGAGGTGGAGGTAGTTGTCTTGCAGGCCGCAGAGGCATAAACTCTTCAACGACATTGTGCTCCATGGAGCACACCCCAGAAGGGGTGAGGGAGGAAGTAAGAATAATTGTGTATTAGCCAGAGTTGAGGAAACCAGAGGCAGTGCAAGCAAAACGATCGAGTGCAATATTCGTCTAGGCTCCGGCAGATCTGGGTATAGCAGCATGAGAAATAGGGAGAGACAGGCGGGAACACAGGCATGGGGACTCCCTGAACATCAGCACTCTAGTGTAGAGCCAGAGTGACAGCACTGACGCCTCAGTTTATCCAAAGCCAATGACACCGATCCCCACCCAGCTCTTCACCTCATACTGTTAGTCTGACTGGGAGTGAGAGACTAGCTGGAACCAGAACTAGGTTTCCTATACGCTAAGCTATACAAGTGCGTTTTTAATCTAGACTTGAAAAGCGAGAGTGTGCCTGAATCCCGCACATCCGCCGGGAGACCATTCCACAGCTGCGGAGCTCTGTAAGAGAATGCTCTGCAGCCTGCCGTAGCCCTGTCTACTTCAGGAACTAATAGATATCCTGCTCCTTGTGAACGAAGCAGGCGAGGAGGGTTGTAAGGGACCAGAAGATCATTGAGATATTGTGGTGCAAGGCCATTCAGAGTTTTGTAAGTCAATAGTAATAATTTGTAGTCAATCCTAAACTTGACCGGTAGCCAGTGCAGGGAAGTATGTAACTGGGGGGAAACGGAAAGCCCCAAAAAATCATATTATAAGTAGGCACTGTAATAGGCCTACCCTTTGTTGTCTGTATTTAAACGCCAGGAGTATTAGGAATAAAATTCATGATTTAGAGGCTCTTATCTCATCAGACTCTTATGATATTATAGCAATAACTGAAACGTGGTTGAGTGATAAGGATGGAGAAGAATATAATATGGATGGTTACACATTGTTCCGTAAAGACCGTATAGGTAAGAAGGGAGGTGGTGTTGCAGTATATGTAAAGGAAAACTTGCAGGCAAGGGAGCTTACTGATATAAGTAAAAGTACGGAAGCTATATGGGTAAAATTAGATGCTACAAACTCAAATAGCCTAATTGTCGGTGTTTGTTACAGAGCACCCAATGTAGCTGTTGAGGAAAGCAGATTGTTATACAGTGATATTAGGATTATGAGCAATAAAAATGATGTGGTAGTTATGGGTGATTTTAATCTACCGGGGATGCAGTGGGACATTGTTGCTGGCTCTTCTGAAAATGAACTTGACATGGTGGGATTAGTACAGGATTGTTTTTTTACTCAGTTTGTTAACACCCCTACCAGGGGAGATGCCATTCTTGATCTTGTTTTGTCTAATAACCAGGACAGGATTGGTAAATTAGATGTTTTAGAACCACTTGACAGTAGCGATCATAACATGGTTAAATTTGAGGTTAAGTTTAGTGCCCGAAGAGCAAAGTCCAAATCAAAAATATATAATGTTAGGAAGGCTAACTTCAATTGTATGAGATTAAAACTAGAAACTGTGAACTGGACGGAGTTAATTAACAAAACTGTTGAAGAGGCATGGGGATTTTTTAAAAGCACATTATTGCAAGTACAAGAGGACTTCATACCTGTTTCTAACAAGAATAAATCAAGGAAATTGCAACCTAGGTGGTTTAATAGGGACATAAAGTATAAAGTAAGGAGGAAAAGGGCTTTGTTCCAGAGATGGAAAATAACTGATGATGACATAATAAAGCAAGAGTATCTAAATCTACAGGCTGAGTTAAAAAATGACATTAGACGAGCTAAAAGGAATGTCGAAAGGAAGATCGCATTGGAGGCTAAGGATGACGTTAAAAGTTTCTTCCAGTATTTTAACTCTAAAAGAGCTCTAAAAGCTGAAATCACTAATCTGCAGGATAGTAAGGGTCTTATAATTGAAAACGACATTGACATAGTAAATGAGTTCAATGATAGTTTTGCACGGGTATTCACTGTTGAGGACACTAGTAACTTACCAGTTCTTATTACTAATCCAACATCGTCTATAACTAATATATATATAACTGAAGCTGATGTTTTGCAAAGCCTAGCTAAGCTCAAAATAAATAAATCACAGGGCCCTGATGGCATCTTACCTATAGTGTTAAAAGAGATGAGGGATATTATTTGCCAACCCTTAACATTACTGTTTCAAAAATCCTTATCTGAAGGTGTGGTACCTTCTGATTGGAAGCATGCCAACATAACGCCCATTTTCAAAAAAGGGGATAGAAGTAATTTGTCAAACTATAGGCCAATCAGTCTAACTTGTATAACTGGTAAAGTTATGGAGGCTATAATCAAAGAGAAAATGGTAGATTACCTGGACTCAAATAACATTTTGAGGGATAGCCAGCATGGATTTAGGAGAGGTAGATCCTGTTTAACAAATCTGTTGGAGTTTTTTGAGGAAGCTACTCAGGAAGTTGATGATAAGAAGGCCTATGATGTCATCTATTTAGATTTCCAAAAGGCTTTTGATGTTGTTCCCCACAAGAGGCTCTCACTTAAACTCAAAGCGACAGGTATTTTAGGAACTGTAGCGACTTGGATTGATAACTGGTTAACGGATAGGAAGCAGCGAGTAGTTATAAGAGGCTCGATGTCACAGTGGGCCTGCGTTCATAGTGGGGTACCGCAGGGTTCAATTTTAGGACCACTTTTGTTCCTTATTTACATAAATGATATAGACACCAATATATACAGTAAACTGGTGAAATTTGCAGATGACACCAAGGTGGGTGGTGTAGCAGATACTGAACTAGCGGCTCAGCAGCTACAGCGGGATCTTAATTTAATTAGTGACTGGGCTGACACCTGGCAGATGAAATTTAACATAGACAAATGTAAGGTACTCCATGTAGGGAGCAGAAATATAAAGTACAGGTATTTTATGGGACCTACTGAAATAAAGGTAGCTGATTATGAGAAAGACCTTGGTGTGTATGTAGATGCTTCCATGTCTCATTCTCGCCAGTGCGGGGAAGCAATAAAAAAGGCCAATAGGATGTTGGGGTATATCTCCAGGTGTGTGGAGTTTAAGTCAAGGGAGGTAATGCTAAGATTATACAATTCCTTGGTGAGACCTCACCTAGAATATTGTGTACAGGTTTGGTCACCATATCTTAAAAAGGACATAGCGGCCTTAGAAAAGGTGCAGCGTAGGGCCACAAGAATGATTCCTGGTCTTAGAGGAATGTCATACGAGGAAAGGTTATTTGAGCTAAATCTGTTCAGCCTCAAGCAAAGGAGACTGAGGGGGGACATGATTCAGGTCTATAAGATTCTAACAGGTTTGGATGCTGTTCAACCGAATAGTTACTTCAGCATTAGTTCAAATACAAGAACTCGTGGCCATAGGTGGAAATTAGCGGGAGAACATTTCAAACTGGATTTAAGGAAACACTTCTTTACACAGCGTGTAGTCAGAGTATGGAATAGTCTTCCTGATAACGTAGTGCAAGCTGAATCCTTGGGTTCCTTTAAATCAGAGCTAGATAAGATTTTAACAACTCTGAGCTATTAGTTAAGTTCTCCCCAAGCGAGCTCGATGGGCCGAATGGCCTCCTCTCGTTTGTATATTTCTTATGTTCTTATGTTCTTATGTTCTTAAGACAGGATAGGGCTAATGTGATCAAATTTTTTAGTTTTTGTTAGAACTCTGGCAGCTGCATTTTGTACTAACTGAAGTTTATGTAGGGATCCAGATGGACAACCCGAAAGGAGGGCATTGCAGTAGTCCAATCTAGAAGTTATAAAGGCATGTATTAGTTTTTCTGCATCTTGAAAGGACAGCAACTTCCGAAGCTTGGCTATGTTCCGTAGATGATAAAATGCCGTACTGGTAATGCTATTTATGTGAGCACTGAAGCAGAGGTCGGAGTCTACCAGGACACCAAGATTTCTGACCACTGTTTTAAATTGAGTAGGGAGGCCGCTAGGGTTGGGGTTTACAAACTTATTGCGGGCCTCCTTAGGACCGATTAAAAGAACCTCAGTTTTTTCAGTATTTAACATGAGGAAATTCCTTGCCATCCAACAACGGATGTCTAGCAGACAGTCGGCTAAAGAAGAGAGCTGGGATGCGTCACTAGGTTTAACAGATATATACAATTGTGTATCATCAGCATAACAATGAAAATTAACACTGTAATTTCTAATTATGTTACCAAGCGGTAGCATATATAGATTGAACAGTAGGGGGCCCAGCACTGATCCCTGCGGGACACCATATCTTACTTTAGTGGCTATGAATGACTCATTTTTTACATGGACAAACTGGTAACGATCAGTGAAATACGAACGAAACCACAGTAGTGCTATCCCTTTAATGTCAATCAATGTTTCCAACCGGTCCAAAAGAATATTATGGTCTACAGTATCGAATGCTGCAGTTAGATCCAGTAAGAATAATAGCGATATACAGCCACGGTCGGAAGCCATAAGCAAGTCGTTTATCACTTTGACTAAGGCCGTTTCTGTGCTATGATTGGGTCTGAAACCAGACTGATATAGCTCGTTAGCATTATTATCTTGAAGAAAGGAGGACAACTGGTGAGCAACAACTTTCTCAAGAATTTTAGAAATGAAGGGAAGATTTGAGATGGGTCTATAGTTTCCTAAGTCACTAGGTTCAAGATTTGGTTTCTTTAGGATAGGTCTAATAACAGCCATTTTAAAAGATTTAGGAACATATCCAAGACTAAGAGATGAGTTTAACAAGTTTAACAATGTAGTGCTAATCAGTGGTGCAATTTCCTTAAGTCGATTGGTGGGTATTGGGTCATCAAGGCTAGTAGTGGGTTTGCAAGAGGAAATTAACTGAAGGAGTTCTGTCTGCACTACAGGAGTGAAACATTCAAAGATGTTATCATTAGTACTAATAACACTAGCACTAGCAGAGGATTGGTGGTTGTGTGCAACCGTGGGCGTGCTCGTGATGGTATGTCTAATCGTGGTTATTTTATTATTAAAAAACGCAATAAAGGCATCACTACCAAGAGCTTCTGGGACATGTGAGTTTAACATTGAACGATTCTTTGTTAACCTAGATACAGTTTCAAATAGGAATTTAGGATTGGTTTTGTTATTTTCTATTAGTTTAGAGAGATACATAGACCTAGCAGTCATTAGTGCATGTCTATACTTAGACAGGCTCTCTTTCCAGGCAAATCTAAAAACTTCTAATTTTGTTGACCGCCATTTGCGTTCTAGCTTTCGTGAAGCTTGTTTAAGTTCACGTGTACGGTTAGAGTACCAGGGGGCAGGTTTCTTATCCCTATGTTTTATTTTCTTGAGTGGTGCTACAGATCCAGCCACTTAAAATTTCCCCTCCAGTCTGGCTGGCAGCCAAATCCCAGCCAAGTTCCTTCCAATTACCATCCGAAAGGTAGAGCCCCCCTTCTTCTAGGGGTGGGCCTATATTTGACTATAAACCCGCCCATTCATTCACTTGCAGGGTGATACCATTAGATGGCGCTGTCTTTACAAAAACTTTACTTTTCTTTTTACAGGGTTAAATGATTGAATGGTCTTTGCTATGAATTAAAAAAGCTCATTTTTGTTTTAATTTATTTTATTTACTTATTTTATTTTAATATGCTTTATTGGTTTGTTTATTGTCTATTCTTATTTATCCTTTGTACAGCACTTTGGTCCTACAGTATATTGATTTGTTTTAAAGTGCTTTATTTTAAGCATAGTCCACAAATTTTCAATAGGGTTCAGTTTGTTGGCTTTGGGAAGGCTGTTCTGATGTGTGTTGTGATCATTGTCCCTGTATCAACTGTCCAGCCATTGATTGTTGATACTGTAACTGTTGATTGATTAAAGAATTTGTAGGTCATAGGTCTCACCTGCTGCAGCAATCAGAATCAGAATCAGCTTTTATTCGCCAAGTGTGCTGGGGCACACAAGGAATTAGTTTCCCACAGTTTGATACTCTCTCATACACAAACAATAAGTTAGAGCTGGGCGATAAATCAATTTAATTGATTAATTCGAATTTACAGTTCAGGACGATATGTTTTCATGAAATCGATTTTATTACTTTTTTTACACACAAGCGCCAAATGCGGAACTAATGCGATGCACCATTCCTCACGGGTAAATTAACACTGTAGCAGATTCACTAACAACATGGCAATGACAGGGGAAAAGATGGCACGTGCCCAAAGAAAGGTGTTGCTACTTCTGTAATTTGTAATTGTAATTGTAATATAATATGTCAAACCCAATGGCATAAAGTATTTACTTAATACTAAGCTGACATGATAAAATTATGTGTTTTTTTTCTATTGTTATTACAATATTACTTATTACTTTTATTTATAAGTTTGAGGGTGTATTGTGTTGTTGCCAGTTTTAAAATAAGCTATAGAGAAACCTTTCTAAAAGTGTTCACAATAATAACTGACACTTTATTGATCCCCGTGGGGAAATTGTGTTTATGCCTCCCTCAACTTGATCTTTGAAGAATAAGTTGTCTGTGAAGGCCACCTGTTGGGGCCTTGCTCAAGGAGCTGCAGACATACTGAGGCTGGGCTTGAACCAGTGACCTTCTGATTACAAGCACACAGCTTAGCCCACTGAGCCACACACTGCTCCTAAAGGTGTGGTCTAAAGTAAAAAAAGCTAAATAAAGTAGTTTGATTTTGAGTAGGGGAGGGGAGAATCGATTAAAATCGGAAATCAGATTTTTTGTGAAAAGATCTGAGATTTTATTTTTAGGCCATATCACCCAGCTCTACAATAAGTGACACTATAAAAACAAAATACCGTATACAAGAAATACTGTACAAATACAGTACAATACAATACAAATACAATACAAATGTGAAAAATTATAAATATTATAAATATACACAGGTGAGTAACACTGTGCAATTTTAAGGTGCGAGGTAGAGTGTAAACAGTTTTTGTAAACAGATCTGTAGCGCCTGCCAGAGGGGGGTAGCTGGAGAAGATTGTGTCCAGGATGTGACGGATCTGAAATGATTTTAACTGCTCGTTAAAATCTATGCTCGTTTAGCCGAACTAAAGTCCACAAATCGGATCCTGGCATAAGTTCCTGGACGGACCAGATGTTGCAGGATATAATGCAGCCCCATATTCACTGCATCATCCACCGACCTGTTTGCCCGATAGGCAAACTGCAGGGGGTACAGCTGGTGTCCTGTAATGTCCTTTAGATGGGCTAAAACCAGGCGTTCAAAGGATTTCATGACCACAGACGTCAAGGCGACAGGTCTGTAGTCATTCAGTCCTGTAATGGTGGGTTTTTTGGGGACCGTGATAATGGTGGAGCGTTTGAAGCACGAGGGAACTACACACAGCTCCAGGAATCTATTGAAGATGCGGGTGAAGATGGGAGCCAGCTGATAAGCACAGGTTTTGAGGCAGGAGGGGGATACACCGTCTGGTCCCGGGGCCTTCTTGGTTTTCTGTTTCTGGAACAGCCGGCTCACTTCCGCTTTGTGTATTCTGAGTTCCAGGGGGGAGGATAGGGGGGTACGAGGTGTGATGGGGGTTATTGTCTCTGGAGTGGGGTGGATGGGGGGTGTGAATCTGTTTATCTCAAACCTGCAGTAGAAGTTGTTCAGCTCATCTGCCAGGTCTTTGTTTGCTTCAGCGGGGGGTAGGGGTCGTCTGTTGCTGGTGATATCTCGCAGGCCTCTCCACACTGATGCAGGGTCATTGGCTGAGAACCGTTCTTTCAGCTTCTCAGAGTAGCTTCTTTTTGCCACTTTGATCTCACTGGTCAGCGTGTTCCTGGCCTGCCTGTACAGGGCCCTGTCACCACTTCTGTAGGCATCCTCCTTAGCCTGGTGAAGATGTTGCAGTTTGGGAGTGAACCATGGTTTATTGTTGTTGTATGTGCAGAAGGTCTTGGTCGGGACACACACATCTTCACAAAAACTGATGTATGATGTCACAGTGTCTGTCAGCTCATCCAGATTATCAGATGCAGCTTCAAAGACAGTCCAATTAGTGCAGTCAAAACAGTCCTGCAGTTTCTGCTTTGCTGCATTGGTCCACTTCTTCACAGTTTTGACTACAGGCTTGGCACGTTTAAGCTGTTGCCTGTAAATTGGAATAAGATGGACCATACAGTGACCAGAATGTCCTAAAGCTGCCCGGGGGACAGAGCGATAGGCATCTTTTAAAATGGTGTAACAGTGGTCCAGTGTGATGTTGTCCCTGGTGGGGCAGTCGATATGCTGTCTGTATTTAGGAAGTTCCTGGTGTAGATTCACTCTGTTAAAATCACCAAGGACAATAAAAGGGAATAGGGATATTTTCTTTCCAGGGGGGGTGATCTGGTCAGCCAGCATGCATTTACATCTGAAGCTCATTTACATCTGAATGTTGGTGGTGCTGATAGACTGTGAGAATTGTATGCTTTGAACTCTCCAGTGCTTTTTTAATACCATTCAGTGACTGATGTTGGGAAGACAATGGATATTTACTGTACACCTCCATGTCTCCTGGATTACTGACCCCAAGTCATTTCTGCTACATGGCTTTACACTGTACAATATTTATATTTACATTTAAAGCATTTAGCAGACTTATCCAAAGCAACGTACAAGGTATCAAGGTACAATAAGCTGGGTTTAGAGGAGCTTACAGTTTTGATGGCGAGTCCGGCTCTGTGATGGAGGGATGTTAAAGTGTTTTCTGTCTTGTGATTTCTTCTATTTCTATTTAGCCGTTTAGATGGTGGACCAGACTTCACGAAATAGCACTCTAATGTGACTAGTCTTTTTCTGCGTATTGAAACTTTTCAGAAATGCAAGACTTTGCCAGTGCTTTTGTTCACCACCCGAGCGTATAGTCGTGAACAGATGTGAAATTTTGGCCAACTTTTTCATTGAAATTCGATTTGTATGTGTTCAGAAAAATTTGTGATCAGAGGCTTTAAAAGTGTTTATCCAAATAGGGACCTCAAAAAATGTCCCCAAAAGTAGGAAAATTTCAGGTTTTACTACACTTTGGGGGCAATTTGGTCCTCAAATGTGATCTATGCAAACCCACACACAAACACACACATACTACCAGTCAAAAGAGATGTTAATGACTTTCACACATTCAGTTGACCCCCCACCCCCAGCCCCCAGCCCCCAGCCCCCAGCCCCACCACTTTTCTTGTGCTTGTGGGCAGTTCCTTGCTCAGGGTATTTGCTATGGTGAACTTTCATGCAAAAAACATTTGCACTTTCAGGGTCCCTGTGTGGCTCAGTGGGCTAAGCCTGTGTGCTTGTGTTCCCCAGGTCACTGGTTCAAACCCAGCCTCAGCATGTCAGTCATGACTATACAGTGTATAAATGTTTTTGGTAGACGATCATACTTTTTTTCCACTATAGTCTTCTGGTTTCTAATTTACATGCCAACAACAGTTTTGACTGGTAGTGTGTAATGACTGTTTAGTAGTGTTTATTTAACCGACTGGCTTGATAGTCAGAATATGGAATAGTCTTCCTGATAACATAGTGCAAGCTGAATCCTTGAGTTCCTTTAAATCAGAGCTAGATAAGATTTTAACAACTCTGAGCTATTAGTTAAGTTCTCCCTAAGCGAGCTTGATGGGCCGAATGGCCTCCTCTCGTTTGTATAGTTCTTATGTTCTTATGATCTGAAAGCAGTGTTTCTTAGGTTAAAAAAATAACCTCACCTTGACCGCTTCAAACATCTGTCTCATCTGTCTCATTGTTTCATTGTGGCCAAGCAGAGAAGTTAATGACACATTCACACATCACCCCCCCCCCCCCGTGGATATGCAGCCACCAGCAGCCTATCCGGCTGTTAGCCAGACAGAAAGAAAGAACACACCTTTATTCTCCACAGTCAACCTTATTACTTTGTTTAGACCTGTAATTAGTCTGTCACACACATCTTGGGTCACTCTCTTCTCCCAAAATAACTCTTGGACATGCTGCTGCTTTGTACCTGGCTTGGCCTCCTTGCGCATGAAATCTTTCATCTTGTGCCAAACAAGCTTAATGGGCTTCAAATCTGATTAATTTTCATATACCTCTCATTGCTTGACAATATCAGTCTTAATACTTTGTTTAGGCCTGTAATTATTGTATTGGACATATCTTGGGACCGCCTCATCTCCAAAGAGGGAAGTAAAATAAAATTGTAATTTCATCAATAAACTGACTAAAAACACATTTTGACAGTTTTAGGCCATCTTTGCCTCACAACAGAAACTATTTCTAAATTTCACAGGCCATTTATTGCAGTGTAGTAAGTTTATTAATGAAATTGGAATTTTGTTTAAATATAGGGAAATTGTACTTGCTTAGATTTTCATTTTTTGCAGTGGAGTTACAATACCTGATTCAGGTATCTTACCTGATTTCAGGTAAGTCACTTCAGATTACTGCTCTCCCTGGTGGATGGATAGATCATTGCAAGTACTTTACACACAGAGAGTTGAGGGGTGGATCATGCCGGCCCCCTTTTTCATTACATCATCGTGGGGGATCTCATTACAGTCAAGGACCAGCCAAGAGCCAGTCAAGGTCCTGTCAAGGACCTGTCATGGAAAGTGGGGAAATTTTAAGCGGCTGGATCTGTACATGATCAAGAGTGGTACGAAATGATTCTACCATGTTCACGGTTACCTGTTCAAGTTCATTTACACATGACACTTCAGAGGTTAGGTTAAAGGACTGTGGGAGCTGTTCCAGAAAAGTTGCAGCGGATAATGAGGCTATGGAACGTCTAGTATCGTACCTCTGGTCTGGGGCCTTAGGGGAGTTATGTTGTATTTGAAATGTTAAAAGGTAATGATCTGAAAGTAGAGGATTCTGAGGGATAATTGATATGTGTTCTACCAGGACACCATGACTAAGAATCAAGTCTAGGGTGTGGTTACAGGCATGAGTTGGCCCAGTTACATTCTGATGTACACCGACAGAGTCAAGAATGGCAGTAAATGCTTTTGTTACTGGATCACTTTCATTTTCCATATGAATATTAAAATCACCAACAATCAAGGCCTTGTCGGTAGTAACCACCAAGCTTGTTAGCTTGTCATTGCCACGCCATGACAGAATGACTCCCTAAGCAGGATGATCCCCAGACTCTGTGACACCCCGTCTGTTGGGATTCGTGTCCTTTGCTCCTGCAGGTGACCCAGTGGTGATGGGGTCAGAGCCCCAGTCCTTGGTATCTGTTTTGGTCCCAGCACCCAGCCTCCTGCCTTGGCCCAAGCCACTGGCCTACGTACCTCAGTGGATCGTCAACAGTCCACTAATTGATCCATGGAGCGATAGTGACTGGAGGAGCCCAAGGAAGAGGAAGACCTTACTGGGCTTCTTGTAGTGACGCAGACAACCTGCCCTTACTGCTCCCTCTTGTTGCCCAGAAGGTCCGGCTCCCTGGAACTCAGCCATGGAAGGCCACTCAACACATCACTTCTCTGCGACATGGTGCCTCAAAACTCTCCACAAATTCTTCCATTGACTCCCCAAAGTGCACAGCTGCTTTGCTCGCTTTCTCTGGACATTGAAATAGGAGATGGCGGAAGGCAGCTGACCTGATATCACTAAACCCAGTTCAGGTAGTGTCCAGTCCCAGTGAAATCACTGCAGCTTCGCCCTGTGGAAGAATAATTAGTTAAAATTTGTCTATTACTATTACTAATAAACTGGTCTTTGTTCATTACTGAAAATGTAATCGAAGTTCCCTTCAAATGACTCAATATTTCTTGTAGGTGATTGTGTAATCACCTGGGTTACCCCCTTAGATACTACATCCCATAATTATCGTCATCCTGACCTTCTGTAGGCATTAATCCCATGTCAGAGTGTGTCTGCACAGCTATTTCCTTCCATTCTCTCACACAAAGTGCATCACAAAGCCTCTTTTGTTCAAACCATGGCTCCCTTGTTTAATACTACAAATTCTATTGTCATCATAAGCAAATATACATGCCTTGTGCATAGTAAATCTTTTAGTGTCCAAGCAGCATAAAGAAAAATTATGATGCATTTTATTATGAGTTTTATGCTGCATATAGTAATAATAATAGAATGACTTGCTGAAGTATTTGGTGCTAAACATTCAACCGTGTGGTTTTGTCACTTCCTGTTTAAAGTGTCCACTCCCCTTTCACTCTGCCTGCTGTGTGTGAGAATAGAAACGACAGAGATAGTGAAAGTACAGAGGATGAGGAAGTGAGGGTCAGTCTCCACAGATCTGGGCTCAGTGACACACACACACATATGGATCCTCTGATGCTCCTGTTTCTTCTCATTGCTGGGCTCACAGGTGAGTGTCTCTCATTACAGTGGTACTGAGTAGAGATCTCTCTCCTGCTGCTCACACACTGTCAGCTGCAGTTTGGAGATCATGATGTCAGTTGTGAATTATGGCAGTCTTAATAAAAACATCTTTGTCTTGGAAATTGGAAATACATATTATATTCTTAGAAATGTACCCTGAATCAGGTAATTGAAACTATATACATAATATCTAAATATACTGCATGATATATATAAAGACTGTCAGTGCAGATAAACTGCTCCTGCCTCTTGTACCCTTTGGTTTTCTATGAGGCCTGTGATTGATCTTACTGGTGTCATTTCAGCAGCACAGGTGGTTATGTGAGCAGACAGCCGGGATGCCATCAGTCATTTCTGTGTGTACAGACAGAGGGGTCTAAACACCCAGCTTCATGTATTACTGCAGAAGGTCTCAGTGCTTATCAGGGGGCAAGATCAGTGTTAGGGGTCAAGGCTAAACCTGGTTGTCTTTCACTCTGCAGCAGATTTGGAGAGCTAGTTACCCTCTAGCTGGTAGAGACTGGGGGCAGCGTGGGGGCCTCACACCTCCAGGCTTGTGGTTTCGGTATCTGGCCCAGCTTTCTGTGGGCAGTTTGCATGGTCTTCCTGTATCTATGCTGGTTTCCTCTCAGTTCTCCGGTTTCCTCCCACAGGTCAATGTCTTTCCATGTAAAGGGCAGCCAATAGCGACATTTTTGCCTCTCTAGACGGCACTTCAGTGCATTCAGTCGTGCTACATGACACCTTTCTTGATGGTGAACTGTGTGCAGGTAGGTAGGTTGGTCTATCTCTCTAATCATGTCTAATCATGCAATATCAAAGAAAAGGACAGCCCCAGACAATTGATTTAATTATTGTGATAACTCAAAAAGTATTTGACAGATCTTTGGATAATAGAGGATCCGTGACTGATTTAATTTTGTGACGAAGCGCTCCAGAATTGAAGCGGTGTCACGTAGTGATGGCACATGAAAGGACAGCCATAGGTGTAGATTCAGTGAACCTGGTTACATTGAGACAAGTCGCCCAGTGTTGGGCTTTTAATAACAATGATTGTTGCATAGGTGGGAGGAGTGTGTGGGGGATACAGGTTGTTAAGGGTAGGGGTGTGTGAGTAGAGTGGGGACATTGAGTTGGATTTTCATGCCTTATAGTCAGAAGCCCATGTCTTCTGTTGCCCTTGCCGTGGTTCCCCAAAATCTCTCTGTCTCTTTAGTTTATACAGATATTAGATATCTGACTCATACCCCTGCCATCTCAGCACTGCTGACTGTTGGCTTTGAATGTGACCATGACTGCGTCTGTGTGCAGTTTGCAGGCTTCCTCTGTTCACATTGCATTTCTCCAGCTTCCAGTGCCCTGCAATGGATTGACATGCTGTTGAAGGTTTACCTCACTTTACACTGTGTGCTTCCTGCATTAGGACCTAAATAATTATACTAATGATTAAACAGCTATGGTGAAACATACGACTCTTTCAGGCGACAGTGATACCCAACTAATGTATAGCGTTTGTTTTTAAAATGAAATGAGAACAGATTAAAAGAGAGCTGAGCATCTCGATTGACTAACATTCCCACAGTGCCTCTTCAGGAGTCCTTTTAGACACCAAGTTCTGTGGTTCCAATTAGCACCATGAAGGTGCACAATGATATTCATGGGTATCATGGTCTGCAGCCAAATCACAATTATTTAACACTTTTTCTAGATTTTACATGTCTGCAGTGTTGGAACACACAATACACACAATATATATGCGGTGGGGCAACTTTTGCCCCCACTGTCTAAAAATGGGGGCATTTGCAATATTTGGGGTCACACTTTAAAAATTGTACTTAGAGCACAAAGTTTATGTTTTATGAGAGAAGAGCCCAGATTAAAATGCATACAGTAATCAGCTCCTTGTGCCAACATGAGTAAATAAGAATAATATTCCTATCAGGGGTTTTGCGAGGATGAGACTGAAGCTTTACCCTTTGTTTCTGCTGAGAGACATGCGGCGTGACTCATTTCTCTGCGCGTACAAGTTATCTTTGATCAGCGTTCATGGTTTGAGATTCAGATCGAGCTTTAGGTAATTATTTTCGAACTGGTTGGTTGGACTTCTAAGAAATTCGAGTTCTAATGAGTTCGAGAACTGAGGTACCACTGTACTAACAAATAGAAAACACAAAATACTGTACATGTATGACGTAATTGCCAGTTTATTGGTAAAATATTTTTGTTAAAGCTTTTTAAAAATTACATAATAATATAAGTGATATAAAAACCAGTGAGAATCCAAATACTATCTACAACTTCATAGAGTATTATACTCAATGCAGCCTCTGCAAATGTTTCCGGAATGTAGCCATAGCAATTTCTTCTGATGTAGCAGCAGATCTCCATCATGATCTCCAAACTGCAGCTGACAGTCTGTGAGGAGCAGGAGAGAGATCTCTACTCAGTACCACTGTAATGAGAGACACTCACCTGTGAGCCCAGCAATGAGAAGAAACAGGAGCATCAGAGGATCCATACATGTGTGTGTCACTGAGCCCAGATCTGAGGAGACTGACAATCACTTCCTCATCCTCTGTACCTTCACTGTCATGGTCGTTTCTATTCTCACACACAGCAGGCAGAGTGATGGGGGAGTGGACACTTTAAACAGGAAGTGACAAAACCACAAGGCTGAATGTTTAGCACTTCAGCAAGACATAACATCCAACCATCCATCCATCCATCTTCTATAGCTGCTTATTCTGTGCAGGATCCTGATGGCCCACAGTCTGGGCAGCAACCACTCGCAGGGAAAACACACCATTCACACACACATGCACACCTATGGTAACTCCAATAAACCTCAGCATGTTTTTGGGCTGTGGGGGGAAACAGGAGAACCCAGAGGAAACCCCACACTGACACGGGGAGAACATGCAAGTGCAGGGGGGACAATAAAACAAAATTAAAGTCTTCAGCTTGCTTGGTTTCTTGTGTCATTCATGTGACTCACAGCTGTTTTCTACAGATACACATATAAAGTGTGAAATGAAGAGCTGAGAGGGAGAGACACTGCAGAAAGCAGTGAAAGCCAGTACATACTGTCAGAGGTTACAATCTTTACGGTGTGTGTTTCTGCGTATTTCTTATCAATTGCAGGAAAACATTTTTCATGTTGCCTTTGTCCTGCAGTTTGCAGGAATAAATATTGTAATAATATTAGGAATTTTACAAATTTGGCAATATCAAATACAGTGATACCTCGGTATACGTCCTTAATCTGTTCCAGATCCTTGGATTTATACCAAACAGGATGTATACCAAACAAATTTTTCCCATAAGAAATATAAGGAAAATGATTAATCCGTTCCCATGAAAAAAAAATCCTATTGTTATTGGCATATTATATATTGATGGGGTTGTATAAAATAACTTAAACATTGCTTAATACTAAAATACATAAATATAAAAGCAATTAGATGAAACAAATGAAAAGAGAGTTATAGCGCGGGTTGTTCACTGAATGGTAGCAACTGGCGTACTGACGCTGGTGGGCAGTCGTGGCTTTGTCTTGAGAGGTAAACAAGGGAAGCGCGTGGTGTCCTGACTCATTATGACCCATACAAGTTCTAGCACATGAGTCGTATTCCAAACAAAGGCCATATACCAAACAAAATTTTCCGTGTCCAAGCAGGACGTATATCAAGTTGGACTTATTCCAAAGTGGACGTATACTGAGGTACCACTGTAATGGATAGTTGAACTTTACAAAGAATCATTGTAGCTCACTGGGTATAGAAATACATGTAAATGAAGCATGTAAGTTGATGTTATTAATGAGCTGTGTAACTTCCTTCTTTCTCACACATGAACATAAGCAGCTAAGATATTTTCAGACAGACACTTATTCTGTAAAGCAGAAATGTCGTCATACAGGATGTGAGGGTGAGACTCTGCAGAAACACTGTGTGCTGCATACAGAGGGTCTGACCTCAGGCCTTTGTTTCAGTCTTTGTTATGTTTTATACAGTTTGTTAAGTTCCACTGCAGTAGGTCCTTTTAATCTCAGTGGATCAGTAGGAAACAAGAGGCCCATTAGGATCGTGTTTCTGTGTGTGTACTCACACTTGGCCCAGTAGCCTCGCACCATGCCTGAGCAGGATTATCCCTCCTCCCACTCCCCGCTGGTCTGCGGTCACATTGCACTTAACATTTCGGGCCCCACCGCACTTGCGTCATCTTTGTATAACTTTTTGTGTTGAAGTGAAAATAGGAAACGCGCAATCGTACAGCACAGTGGAGTTTATGACTAATGTCCTTATATTGTGGCTTATTTGGGGTTGTTTTGGGCATGATGACAAACAGCCCTCATATAGATTTATCGAGTATGTAATGCAGCTATTTTTACTTATACGTGCTGCATGTATAAGAAAACAGTCCCACGTTTTACTAAATATCTAAGATTTTTGTGTTTTGCATCCAGCTGTTCCTAGACACTCTCATCAGCAGAAATTTCCAGCAAACACTGCACCTCTGCTGCAGACTAAATTGCCAGTTGCATCCTTGATGTGTCTCTAACACTGTGATGTGTATGAGTATGTGTATGAGTATGAGCATTGGTGCCTGTAATGCTGTGATGTGTAAAGGTACAGTATGTGTATGAGTATGCCTATTGGTGTCTGTAACGCTGTGATCTGTATAGGTACAGTATGTGTATGAGTATGCCTATTGGTGCCTGTAATGCTGTGATGTGTATAGGTACAGTATGTATATGAGTATGCCTATTGGTGCCTGTATCGCTGTGATGTGTATAGGTACAGTATGTATATGAGTATGCCTATTGGTGCCTGTAACACTGTGATGTGTATGGGTACAGTATGTATATGAGTATGCCTATTGGTGCCTGTAACGCTGTGATGTGTATAGGTACAGTATGTGTATGAGTATGCCTATTGGTGCCTGTAACGCTGTGAAGTGTATAGGTACAGTATGTGTATGATTATGCCTATTGGTGCCTGTAACGCTGTGATGTGTATAGGTACAGTATGTATATGAGTATGCCTATTGGTGCCTGTAACGCTGTGATGTGTATAGGTACAGTATGTGTATGAGTATGCCTATTGGTGCCTGTAATGCTGTGATGTGTATAGGTACAGTATGTGTATGATTATGCCTATTGGTGCCTGTAACGCTGTGATGTGTATAGGTACAGTATGTGTATGATTATGCCTATTGGTGCCTGTAACGCTGTGATGTGTATAGGTACAGTATGTATATGAGTATGCCTATTGGTGCCTGTAACGCTGTGATGTGTTTAGGTACAGTATGTATATGAGTATGCCTATTGGTGCCTGTAACGCTGTGATGTGTATAGGTACAGTATGTGTATGATTATGCCTATTGGTGCCTGTAACGCTGTGATGTGAATGGGTACAGTATGTGTATGAGTATGCCTATTGGTGCCTGTAACGCTGTGATGTGTATAGGTACAGTATGTGTATGAGTATGCCTATTGGTGCCTGTAACGCTGTGATGTGTATGGGTACAGTATGTGTATGAGTATGTCTATTGGTGTCTGTAACACTGTGATGTGTATAGGTACAGTATGTATATGAGTATGCCTATTGGTGCCTGTAACGCTGTGATGTGTATAGGTACAGTGTGTATATGAGTATGCCTATTGGTGCCTGTAACGCTGTGATGTGTATAGGTACAGTATGTGTATGAGTATGCCTATTGGTGCCTGTAATGCTGTGATGTGTATGGGTACAGTATGTATATGAGTATGCCTATTGGTGCCTGTAACGCTGTGATGTGTATAGGTACAGTATGTATATGAGTATGCCTATTGGTGCCTGTAACGCTGTGATGTGTATAGGTACAGTATGTATATGAGTATGCCTATTGGTGCCTGTAACGCTGTGATGTGTATAGGTACAGTATGTATATGAGTATGCCTATTGGTGCCTGTAATGCTGTGATGTGTATAGGTACAGTATGTATATGAGTATGCCTATTGGTGCCTGTATCGCTGTGATGTGTTTAGGTACAGTATGTATATGAGTATGCCTATTGCTGTCTCTAATCCAGACCCTAATGGTGTCTAGGGGGGCAGCGTGTGGCTCAGTGGCACTGAGTGTGTAGCTCAGAGGCAGACATCCCTCCTTCATCAGCTTGAGGCCTGAGGTCAGTCTCACCTTCTGTGTCATATTTTGGTTTTATTTTATCTGTATCCATTCCTCACTGGAATACCAGGGTCTCTCTCTGCTGTGCTTTCCTTACAACTTTGCTATTTGTTTTTGTAGCACTCAATATATTAGCCCCACAATACAGTTCAGATCTGCTATTCCCAAATTAATTTAATTTTAACATAACTTTTTAAATGTGTTGCTTATTGTACATTTCAATTATTTTTTATTATCTTATTTCTTGTATGCATGTTTCCATGTAATTTTATTTATATACTTTACTGTGAATGGAGAACTTGCTAATCAGTTCTCTCTAGCCTGGAAAGCACTTTGGGTCAATTCCTGTTGATTTTAAATACGCTCTACAAATAAATGACTTGCATATGGCTGCCCTCTAATGGATAAACAAAATTCAGCTACTCAAGTCAATATTAATACATTTAACCTTAGTATGTTTTATGGCATTACTGTGAGGCTTGACTGTATTTCCCTCCTCAATGATCAGTTTAATCTAGCTGGTGAAGCTGAAGGCAGAGATGGAAATTAGTTTAGTCGTGACTTCAGAAGTTACCCTGACAAGGGATTCTGTAAAATCAGAGATAGAGCTGATGGTTGGGCTGGTCATCGCCTGCTCCTTCTGACTGATGTAGGTCTGAATGTAAAGTTTCAAACTGATTAATAGGTATTAATCTGTTTTCTAATGTTCACACAAAAAGAGCTTTTACAATGTGATTCTGCATTTGATTCCTCCTTGACTGGGGGGTAAAGAGAAATAACTAGCAAGAGAGACAGAGAGAAACTTTTCAAAGTTGAACTGATTGTCCAAAGCCTTTTTGTTGTCAAATTTTAAATCATCTATTACTCACTGTAATCCTTTCTATACCCACCTCTGTATGACTTCACAGAGCATCACTGCCAAAGAGTATTCTTAAATAAACTTCAGCTGGTACAAAATGCGGCAGCCAGAGTTCTCACAAACACTAAAAAATTTGATCACATCACCCTAGTCTTGTGGGGAAGATGGTGGCGCAGGAGGTAGTGCTATCGTTCGGCAACTGAAAGGTTGCAGGTTCGAGCCCTGGTTCCTCCTGACCCCATCAAAGTGTCCTTGAGCAAGACACTGAACCCCAAACTGCTCCCGGTGTGCAGGTTGGCACCTTGCATGGCAGCCTCTGCCACCGGTGTATGAATGTGTGTATGGATGGGTGAATGTGAGGCATAAATTGTAAAGTGCTTTGAGTACTCGTAAGAGTAGAAAAGCGCTATATAAATGCATTCCATTTACCAACAAAATAAGAGGGTTGCAGGTGAAAAAATTGAATGTAAAATTTGACAATTCAGGTTTTCAGCACCATGGACAGCAGCCTACTGTTGCTTAAAAGGCATTATTATGCTCACTTTCAGTTTATAATTTTATATTTATGATCTACTAGAATAGAGTATGCATGCTTCAGTGTTCAAAAAGCACATATTGTTTTCTCATAATGCACATCTCTATTCACCCTCTGTCTAATCCCTCCCCCAATGAGTCCAGTGTGGTTTGATTGGTCGGTTTACCCTTCATTCCCCTGTCTTTCAGTCTGCAGACAGATCCTTGCAGGTAGGCAGACAATAAGGATTGTGTTATGAGGTGACCTCATCATGTCATGGAAGTAAGGGCTGGAATTACAATGAGGTGTTTTAGGCAGATGAGAGATGAGTGGTTTCTGTGCTGAGAGTTACTCCCTTTGCTATGTACTTTGCATCTAAAGACTTTGCAGACCGTTTACATGCAGCTGAAGCCATATAACACACTAATAGAAAGGGAAAAGCATAATAGGTCCCATTTACTGAGTGTTACAGCAATATGCAATATATTATTTTATATATAAATTTCTTTTGATGTTGACCAGAAGTTATGTGATACCTCCCCCCCCCAACTTATCAGATAAGTAAGAGCTGCTGTCAGCTGAGACAAGCTGGTGTGATTCGTTTCAATTCAATATTATTCGTGTCGCGCATTTTCACAACATTACATTGTCTCAAAGCACTTTACCTTATCCCTGCCCAAAGCCCACAGAGAGCAAGCCAGTGGCAAGGAAAATCTCCCTAGAAGGAAGAAACCTTGGGAGGAACCAGATTCAAAGGGGAAGTCCATCCTGCAAGTGCTGGCAGAGGAAGTGATATGAGCAAAATGGCAAAGTCCCAGTTCACACTGTCCATATTTTAAGATTAAAATGAGTAAAAAGTGGGCGGTCCTGATTTCGTGTCTTACATCACACTGCAAGATGGTCACTGATTGGTGGGCTCTGAGAGGAAGCTGTGATCTGAAAACCACAAACCATTTACATTTCATTTTGAAATATTTAAAAAATATTAATTCAATCAGAATATTTATTAAATAAAAATAATTACGAAAATACATTAAATATATATTTAAGAATTAATAAGCAACGCAATAAGACTTTTACTTTCACTAATTAATAAACCAATATTAAACTTTGACCAGCAGGTGGCAGCAAAGCACGTGTGAAGAAGAGGCCATCAGCGGTACAAAGCACTGGCTGTACAGGTTCCAACACTGCAGACAAACCTCCCTGTTTAACTGACTCCTATGGTATGACTAGACAGATTGAGCAGGGCCGCATGAGAGAGGTCTCACTGCAGTTAGTGTAACCATTTATTTTACAACTCATCTGTCTCATTCTGCTTCATAAAGGTCACACCCCACTTCCAGCTTCCTCTGACGCAAGGAGATTCGTGCACAAATGGCTACAGCTTAAACTGAAACAATAATGATATATAAAAAGACATTTCATACAAACACAGCATAACCTTGCTGATAAAGCCTTGCGGTTTGTGCATTTATTTACACTAATAGTGGGTGTATGCTAATTATATTAACAGGATTAATAAGCGTGTATACTTAATCAGAATTCCCTAAGACCCGTGCTTTGTATCGGCCCCTCCCATTTTGACAACAACAAACTACATGTCACTGCAGGGCTTTAGAGACTAACTACTCCAATAATTGCGTAGTGATATTGAAGATAGTCATCGACTACGCCCACTAATCATGGCAGCCTTAATACATATATCAACAAAAGTTTTAATACGTATTGTCTCTGTTTACGTGATAACGAAGACCTAAATATATATTTGCTTTAAATATGTGACTCATGTTACAGAAAATATAAGTAAACCATGAGGACAGAAAAGTCACGGAATAACAGGAATGACCGACATATAGTGCCAAACAGACAAGGTGCAAAGACTGTACTCATAGTACAAACAAAGTAAACGTAGTGCACTATGTAGGGTAAGTTGTACATTTGTTTGCACTTTGCAGCTTACCTTGCGTTGACTCTTTGTAGTACGGTCCCCACGACGGTGGTGGAAATATAAGGGGCTGGTTATCAGAGGGCATGGATTTTGTGGCAGTTTCTATATTGGCGTTGCTGGTGGAGGGAGCTGCATTTGAGGGTTTGTATTCAGCAATGGCTTGAATGCCCTGTGTATTAAGGCGAACTCGCGGACGATTACATCTCTCACACAGCATAGAATTAATAAGACTTGTTCACTGTCCTCCAGTTACTGTAATATTCTGGGAAGTTGTGATTGTTCAACTCCACTGCGCACAGTTAGGAGCAACTCCAACTCCACCTAGCAAACATACGTACGAGGTGATTGAGGTATGGAATGATTCTGACCCTGTATGGACGAATCATCCCCAAATTCTATTGCGTCCATGATTCACCCATATCATTGTGCCAAGGTTGAGCAGCACAACATGTTTTTCTAAGCCTCAGATCACAAGACCAGAGGATAGTGAGGATAGCTGAGAAGATCATTAGAGTCTCTCTTCCCTCCGTCATGGACATTCACATCACACGCTCCATCCGCAAAGCCACCAACATTGTGGATGACCCCACCCACCCCTCACATTATCTTTTCACCCTCCTAGCGTCTGGAAAAGCATTCAGGCCTTCACACCCAGACTCAGAAACATGGAGTCAGACTACTGAACTCTCAGGGACTGATCTGATACCACACACACACACACACAAACAGGTCTGTAATTATATCTTCGTGGGGACTCACCATTCATTTCTATGGGGAAAACTGTAATCCCAACATGACAACCTTAACCTCTACCCAGCCCTAACCTTAACCATAAGTAACCAAACCAAATACAAGACTTCTGGCATCTTTAGTTTTTTATTGTATTGACAGATCTTTGTGGGGACCTGAAAAATACCCCCAAAGCATCAAAATAACAGGTTTTTATCACATTGCGGGGGACATTTGGTCCCCACCATGTAATATAAACCTAATCCACACACACAAACAGACACACACACACACATGTGCGTGCACACACACACACACAGATTAGGTATCTGAGTCTTTGTGGGGATTCTCCATTCATTTTTATGGGCATAACCCCAATCCTAACTATGGCAATCTTAATCCTTAATCCCTACAGTAGTAAGCAAGAAGTAACAGTAAGTAACCAAACAAAATACAAGACTTTTGGAATTATTATTCCTTTGATTGCATTCACAGAATTTTATAAAACTGAGTCAGTTTTTTCTTTTGGGGACCAAAAACATGTCCCTACAAAGTCAAATTAACGTGTTTTTATAACACTGTGGGGACATTTGGTCCCCACAACATAATATATACATGACCACCCACCCAAACACACATAGACACACACACACACACACACACACACACAGAGACTGGCTTACCTATATAATCTATAGATTCTTGAATGAAATATCTGCAAAGCAGCTATTATGGCATGGCCTTAGGTTTGAACATGCAGTTTTTAAGGACACTGCACTAACTATAAACGAAACACTGCACTAATTCTAAAATGGTTTTATGTGAACTTTATTTAACATAGAATAAAAAAGAAATCAAACCAAAATTTAGTCTCTCGAAAAACTTGTATATGACATATCTTCGAAATTTAAAATACCAGGATACAGAATTTGAATAACAAGAACTATAGTCTTCCTTCTCAAAAGCGTGAACAACTATCTGAAGACCTACTAGTTCCTGAATTGTTGATGTTGCCTATGAAATTCGCTGAGAGTTGACGTCGCCCTACCAAAGTCGCAAAAATGCTAATTGCGTCAACCAGCTATGGAAATACAGCGGCGGTACACCCCCAATACAGTGGTATTACGCATTACCGTAATGCTGCCTAGCAAAAACATAATGTCATAAAAAAAATTACAGACAGACATTATAGACAGAGCTGCGTGGTTTCCTATTGACAAGTAGATATATGATTTGGGGACTGAAAGGCGGCTAGATATCCAATCACGCCCAGCTACAGTAAGCACAAACTGAAGATACTACTCCTGATTGGACTAGCTTCAAATTCGTCCCGCCCTGACAAAAAATTCTTTGTTTTCATTCGTTGAACATAATGTCAATACATATCTTCATACTATTCGACCAATTAAAACTCTCGGTGGTTTCCATAGAAACAAAATAATTGCAGTTTAAAGACAAACTTTCTGACAGAGAGATGGCGCAGAGGTGAGCAGCATCTCTTCTTATGTTTCTTGCTATTTCTTCAGATTATGTTTTGTTAGCATATTTAATTCTATATTTATTTTTATGTCCTGATATAGTACATGCAAATTTTGCGGCACAATATCGTTGAAATATATATATAATTAGTTGTTTAAACTGTAGATGCTGTGGCCATTATTCTAAATATGGTTGTTTACATTTAAATGGTAAGAGAATATATTTGTGTTAAACTTAAAAACAATAAGTCTTATGGTTGATATGATTGGTTATACTCATCCGGCCTGTGATAATGCATTTCATCTGAAGATGTTATTCTGAAAAGATCGCCTATACGTTTACTTTTTAAATGTCCCATGTTCTTGAAGTAAGATTAACTTTTTGCTAGGTTCGGTATCATGGTGATGTTATAGCGTATCGAAGCAGCGTCATAATTTCGCAAGCTTTACTGTATTGTGAAGCAGTTTTAGCAATTCGGTCGTTACTGCCGGAGTAGCCTCGACGCCACGAGCAGCTAATGAAGGCTCCATCTCTTTCCATAGGCATTCTTGATGAATAGCATTTAGGAAAGAAGTTGAAAAAATACCGTGCCTAGTTTGGCTTTGCGAGTATCACATATGGCTAGTTAATTATTAGTTCTTATTTATTCACCAGAATGAGAATTGCGAGAGCTGTTTCCTGGACCAACGACCAGTACTGGGGAGCCTGGGACCTGTGGGACGAGGTGATCGACTGGGGAGATAAGGAAGGTTTGGAGGAGTACTCACCAGCGACACCCCCCACTGTCCAGACTGGGGAGGTTATGGGGGGACTGGGAGGTGTGACTGACTGGTGTAAGGGAGGGGAGGGTATGAGCATGAAAGGCTCTGAGACTCTTCAGAGCAATTACGGCCTGACATCTGAAGAGTGGGAAATTTATAAGACGTACTACCTTCAGAAAAAGAAGAAGGTCAGGAAGAATAGGAGCACTCAGGGGATAGATGAGGTAAAGGGTGCGATTAGTGGGGAAAAGGTGGAGCTGGCAGAGAGGGAAAAACATGTGGGGGTGACCTCCAGTGTACAGGTGGAGGCCGCAGACCTGAATGTAGGCATTAATAAAATGCAAAATGGAAGCAAGGGGAAGCAAGGTGAGGTGGGGGTGAATGTGAAGGTGGTTAAGGTGGAGGGGGGGATAATTTCCCTGAAGGCAGAGGATACGAAAGGAAATGTGAAGGTGGAGGCTGTGCAAGTCCAAGTGTGTGAGTTTGGGCTTGCAGAAGTAAATTCTGGGGATGTAAATGTTGAGATTGTGGGGGTAGAAGTAGGGGAGGTAATTATTGAGGGTGCGGACATGGTGAGTGATGTAACCATATTGGAAATTATAGTAAATGATGTACTAGTTGAGATTATAAATAGAGAAGGAGGTCAGGAGGAAACTGGCGGTGTAGAGATAGATGTGGGTCAGGTAGAGATAGAAGAGGTAGAAGTGGTGGGGAATTAATATAAAAGTTGAGCGTGTAGAGCTCATTACATAGAGAAGAGCCAAAATACGAAAAAGATGAAGTTGTGGTTCTGCTGCTGCTGTTTAGGAAACATTAAATAATTGAAACAGTATCTAAGATAATAAATCAAGTATGATAAATTTTGAGATATGTGGAATGTTTCATAATAATGTTTAACGTTTATTAAGAAAAAAATGTATATTTCTAAGTAGATTTGTAAACTGCTCTTTAAAGTATTAATTTTCAGAATTCCAGAATTTCCAAAATCTCCAGGTAATTTAATTTGATTTCATTTTGTTTAAACTGCACACACATAAAAATGATTAGCCCTGTTATGTATTTGTGTTTTATTTATTGTTTATTTATTAAGCACCCTATCCCTCATGGATGGCATGTTGTACAGGTCACCTGTGTTCCCATAAACTTTAACTTGTCTTGCAGTCTTGTTCCCCCCACACCCTCTGCTTTTTCCCTTCCTCTGTTTCTATCTTCACTCCAGGTCCAAGACGTTTCCAGCCCACTGTCCTTGGGAAAAGCCACCATCCGTGGCCACCGCTCCGGTTTCTCTGGTTCCTGTTCCTGCCCCCGTCCATGTCCTTGCCCTGCAGGTTCCCCTTCACCCTCAGGTCCCAGGCTTGTGGTACCGACGGTGTCCCTCCCCGCCCTATGGTCCCGACAGCGCCCCACTGCCTTACCATCCTGGCGATGCCCACAGTGCCTCTCGGCCCCAACCCTGCCTTCCCCTTGGCTCGATCTGGCCCTACTGGCCTCCCGAGACCCAGCAGGGGCTCGTGTCCCAGGGTCAACGCCCTGCTTTCTGGGGACCAGCAGACCCCCTAGCTCAGTCCTGTCCCCTCCTGCCTCAGATAAGTTTTTGCCCCAAGGTCCTGTCCCACCTTTGTTCTCCCAAAGCCCATTTCCAGCTCACCCTGTAGCGCCCCCATGTTTGTTCGCTTACCCTGCCTCAGTTCCTGCCCCAGTGCCCTGTCCCACCTTGACTCCTCCTGGGCCCATGGTTCTCCCTTGTCTGTCTGTTCTTCAGCTGTCCACCCTGTGTTAGTCTGTGTGTCAGTTGTGCCCTGCGTTCCCTGTCTTTTCTGGTTTCTTGCCCGTGTTTGGTTCCTGTTAGTGCGGTGCCCCTGTCTGAGCATCATGTTTGCCCTGCTGTGTACCCAGTGTGTCTCTATGGTGTTCTGTTGTGTTTTCGTCTTGGTCCTAGTTCTCTCTTACCCGATCGTGATCCATTTCTTTACTCCTGCGTGGTCTTGTCCTGTCGGGTCAGCAGTCCATATGGCCCTTTGCCCCGCTTGTGTCCTCTATCTGGCCCCGTTAACGGCCGTTCTCGTCTTCCCCGGCTCCTGTAATCCACACGAAATGTTTCTTGTCCCGTGTTATCACTCGTCTGTGGACCTGTCCTGCTGTGTGATGTACGTTCTATCATCCTGGTTGTCCCTAGTCTGTCCCCAGTTCTCCTAGTGGTGTCCCATCTTGCCCCCAGAGTGCCCTGTGCTGGTGTTGCCCCTGCCTATCCTGGTCTGTCTCGTCCCCTAATGGTGTTCGGTCTCTGCGCCCTTGTCCCGCAGCAGTGCCCATCTGGTGTCTTGTCCTGCCCTCTTCCACTGTGTCTCCCATCTTAGTGTACGTATAGCCTGCTGTCTTCCCCGCTGTCCCATCTGCTCCCTCACATGTCCTGTAAAAAGTGTCCTTCAGTCCTGCGATCCTCAGTCCAGTCATTGATGTTGCTGCCTGCATGTGCTCCCCAGTGTGTCCTGTGTCTAGTGTTCTTGCCTGATCCTCCCTACCCTGTTTGGACCCCTTGTGGTCTGTTTCCTTTGCCCTTCCTGTAGTGTAGTTTTCTTTAATAAAGCCCCTTTTGCTTTTCCTCCATGCCTGTCTTAGCCTCTGTCCTTGCCCTCGACGTGACACCATTACAGTGTGACCAGGTAAATGCTGCTAGCTGGACACCATACTATTGTAAATGCTGCTGAAGGCTTACCTCAGTTTATCATTATTGTCATCGTCTTGAGAACAGCAGCAAAAAGTGGGAAAATGATTAAAAAGTAAAGAACACTGTTCTTCTTAAGGTAAAGTCATTATTGGAACTGAAATTAGAATAATGAAATACATTCAACAGAATGGTTGTCCATCCATCCATCTTCTGAAACTACTTTATCCCAACCAAGGTCACAGGGAGTCTATCCCAGGAACAATGGGCACAGACAGGGACCAACCCTGGGCAGTTGCCAACACACCTCAGGGCACACGCACACACAACTACAGGGCCAGTTTAGACTAATCAATCAACCTATCCTGCACATTTTTGGACCGTGGGAGGAAACTGGAGCCCCCAGTGAAAACTCACACGAACAGCGTGCAAACTCTACACAGATAGGACCCAGGACCAAACCCAGGACCTTCTCGCTGTGAGGCAGCAGCACTAACCACCGCGCCACCCTGTTGAAATGGTCGTTTGTAAAATAATACATTCAGGTTATGTTATTGTAGATCTGGAACGTGGTGTTAAAATATAGTGGTGAACTTAAGACTGCCCATTCAGTATCGCTGTTCTCCTAATGTTAGACACAACAATTTATATTAAATATTTTATATAAGACATCCGGAGGCTGCAGGGCATCGTCCAAGCAGCAGAGAAGCTCATTGGCTGCAGCCTCAACCTCAGTGATTCACTATCTGCCCCAAGAACAAAAAGGCGACCTGGCGAGATCATGCCGACCCCTCCCACCTCAGCCATAATCTCTTCCAAATTTTCTTTTATTCCCCTCAAAACTGCATTGTGGAAAAAAGGGATGAGTACAGATTGGGCAGCAACAAATATTTAACAGACATGGTGACAATGAGTGACTTTGCTATACAGCAGAGGGACAGTGTTTGCTGGAAATTTGGGCTGACAAGAGTATCCAGGAAAAACTTGATGCAACTCACAAAAACTCAAAAAAAAAAAAATATTTGGTAAAATATGGGTCTATCTTCTTATATGTGTAGCACGAATAAATAAAAATGCCTGTGTGGCATACTAGCATGGCTCTATATGATGGCCATGTGTCTGCGTGCCCAAAATGACTCCAAATCAGCCATAAAATTAGGACAGTAATCATGAGCTCCATTGTGCTGTGCAATAGCACTTTTCTTCCTTCATTTTTTTCAAAACAAAACATTGCACAGTGATGATGAAAGCATGCTCAGACCTGGAACGTTAAGCGCAATGTGGGCACAGGCGAGTTGGGGAGTGTGGAGGGGGGAACAATCATGCTCAGGCATGATATAAGGCAACCGGGCCAAATGTGAGTACACCCTAACACTGACCATTTGTCAGGCTGAGCTCTACCTGGGAGGGTCCTGGAGCAGCTACTGGAAGAGGTGGTGCAACTCTACTCACCTCATCCACCTGACAGACAACCTCAGTGCCTCAATACCTACACTGGAAGAGCAGCGTGCAAGGGAACAGCAGGCCATGAGATACAGACACCATCACGAACGGCTACATAGCCAAAGACTCCACTCGCTCACAGAGAGCGTCGCTTGTGATGAAACCCAGGGCTTCATGACGAAGCATTTGTGTTATTTGTGATTATAGCATTATGTGATGTTTCCTCTGTTTATGTTAAAGTTCAGTGGTCAGTTTAACAGATAAACCACACACAGTTCCTTAATAACTATATTTTATTCTTCAAAACAAATATAAAAATGATTATGAAAAAATATATATTCTGTGAGCTTGCTGGAAAACAGTTTGTCCAGCATGAGCCAGCCTCATCCAGAGGGCTACTCTCCTGCTGTCAGTCATCCATTGCCATGTCAGAGCCAGCCTCGTCCTGAGGGCTGCTCTCCTGCTGTCCGTCATCCATTGCCATGTCTGAGGCAGCCTCATCCAGAGGGCTGCTCTCCTGCTGTCTGTCACCTTTTTCCAGCATGAGCCAGCCTCATCTAGAGGGCTGCTCTCCTGCTGTCCGTCATCCATTGCCATGTCTGAGCCTGCCTCGTCCAGAGGGCTGCTCTCCTGCTGTCCATCATCTAGTTCCAGGTCTGAGCCAGCCTCGTCCAGAGGGCTGCTCTCCTGCTGTCCGTCGTCTAGTTCCAGGTCTGAGCCAGCCTCGTCCAGAGGGCTGCTCTCCTGCTGTCCGTCGTCTAGTTCCAGGTCTGAGCCAGCCTCGTCCAGAGGGCTGCTCTCCTGCTGTCCGTCGTCTAGTTCCAGGTCTGAGCCAGCCTCGTCCAGAGGGCTGCTCTCCTGCTGTCCGTCGTCTAGTTCCAGGTCTGAGCCAGCCTCGTCCAGAGGGCTGCTCTCCTGCTGTCCGTCGTCTAGTTCCAGGTCTGAGCCAGCCTCGTCCAGAGGGCTGCTCTCCTGCTGTCTGTCATCCATTGCCATGTCTGAGCCTGCCTCGTCCAGAGGGCTGCTCTCCTGCTGTCTGTCATCCATTGCCATGTCTGAGCCAGCCTTGTCAAGTGGGCTGCTCTCCTGCTGTACGTTACCATCTTGTTTGGCAGCAGGGCAATCACTAGCCATCTCAATGCCGCCTTCAGCCATGGTAGCAGTGTCTGTATCTCTTGGCGTAGTCCTCCTCAGCTTCTTCCAGAACCTGAGAAGAGTGCCTTTCTTTTTTGGGCCCTGAACATTTTTTTGTTTAGGGCCCTGCACCTTTGTGCAACTTAAACCCATAATGAAATTATGCAAACGATATAGCTTAGATTCTCTTTCACCAGTGCTTCCTTTGAGAGAGTCTCTAAGAATGAAATGTGAAGGTGCAATTGCTTCTTATATAGAAAAATCTTCCTTCGATGACATCACTGACCAGTTCCGGAATTCTGTTCTGTTGACATCACAGAGGGCCCTCCATATAAGGCATTTGTCATTTCATTGTTTATACCAGTATAGGGTATGCTGATTGATTAAAAAAATAATATAAAATTATTATTTAAAAAAAAAATACCTGTGTGTTTAGAAAAATAATACCTGTGTGCGTGTGTGTGTTTTCCCTTATCCTACCAATACTATCCACATTATTACTTAAAAGCTTGTTTGACATCCTTTAATGCTGGTAGTTTTCAGTAACTTCAATTAAACATGAATTGTGTTAATATGATGAAACTAATATGGGGTCATTTTGACCCCAATATAATATAATTGAAATTATCACATGGTCATTTAAACTTCAACACTTTTAAGTATGTATTGACTTGAAAGTAGGGTGTCATGGAGGCTTAGCTGGTGGCCCTGTTGTCTGTCACCGATGGGTTTGGGGCTTTGAATCTCATCACTCCTTGGCAGGGGTGCCGTAATGGCAGGGGAAAGTTACAATGATTCCAAGGGCCCCTGAATGACAGGCGGCCTAAAAAATTGGGAGAATAGCTGGATTGGTCTGGACTGGGGGGCCCAATATGATATGCCTTCATGGGGCCCACAATCTCTAGCAATGCCCCTGCTGCTCGGTGTATGCATGAATGTTTTCCTGCAGACATTGTTTAGGCTAATTGGTGCATCTACAATTTCCCATAGTGTATGAGTGTGTGTGTATATGACCTGTGATGGACTAGCATCCTGCCCAGGATGTACCCCAGCCTTGTGCCCTGTGCTGCTTGGCACGAGCCCCAGGTGACTCTGCCCAGTACAAACAAACTGATGGTTGGGTGATTTTTCGGGTCTGGACGGCACAGAGGCTCAGGACACATAAGTTACATCACACCTTTGGGGGCTGGGAGTCAAAGATCACTTTTGCTCTGTGTGTGAGGTTTGCATGTTCTCCTAGTGTTATATGAATTTTCTCTGGATCCTCTGTTTTACTCCCAAGATTGAAAGAGGTGTACTTAGGTAAATTAGTGTCTCTAAATTGGCTTGTGTGTGTGGGCGTGTGTGCGCCCGGTAATGATCTTTGCGGTAATGATGCCGGTCCTTGTTTTTGCTGCTCCAAGCTCCCTCGCAGACAGAACATCATCTTACCGTAGGAACAGCAGTATCTCAAGTTGTTGACGGAGCACATGTGGAAATCTGTGGCTGCTGCATCTGTCTTCAAATTTAGTCCTTGATTCTGTGTGATACTTTAAATTAGGACCCTAGAAAACATTAATTGAACAAATAGTTCCATTTATTACAGTAGCATAAGTGGAAATTTGTGTTTTTAAAAGCACTAATCAAACCAGAAATAGCAAACAATGATGCGACATTATGAGGAATAAATTGACATACTCATAAAAAATTGGAATGATAAAAAAAAAAAACACCAGATAGAGTGACAAAAATCCTCTCATTCAAGGCAGTAGGATGAGGGATTTACACACACACACACACACACACACATACATATTGTACTGCCATTGTTATGAGATAATCAATTTATTTATTTATTTATTTACTTTATTTTTTACATATTTTGCATATTCACTTGCCAGTGCTTTTAATGTTGATCAGTGTGTGTGTGTCGGTGTCTGTTTGGCTTTGCACAGATCACATTTGTTGATCAAAATGTCCCCAAAGTTTGGTAAAACTCGAAACTTACTTTTGGTTAAGGTTAGAGCTGGGTGGGGGTTATGTGTCCCGTCAATAGGATTAGAGTCTTTTTTCACCCATAGAAATGAATGGAAGGTCCCCATTTAGATAGGTACACCAATATGTGTGTGTGTGTGTCTGCGTGTTTGTGTGTGTGAGCAGGTATACCTTACCTTATCGGGACACAATGTCCCCACAACATGATGATTACCTGTTTTTTTCCCTTATGGGGACCAATTTCCTGGTCCCCATCAGGAAAAACTCAATTTAATAAAAATCTATGACTCCAATGAGAAAAAAAAAATTCAACAACTGTAGTATTTTGCTTGGTTACTTATTTAGCATTTTTCCCATAAAAATGAATGAGCAGTGCCCAAAAACATATGATTACATGACTGTGTGTGTGTGTGTGTGTTTGTGTGTGGGACTGCATAGCCTTGGAAAGCCAACCTACTCTCAGGAGAGTCTAAGCCCAACTTTTTCACAGAGTTACTGGTTTAAAATATTCAGAAAAATTGAGGAAGCAAAAACTTCCAAATGGTGAACAATGTGGGAAGCTGTGGGCAGCTAAAACTGTCTGCAGGGGTCCATATATCACAGGAATCATCGGCACGACTCTGGAGCTGTGACATTTTAAAATGAGACCGTTATAGTCCCCCTTTTCTTAAAAAGCATTACGGAAAATCAGATCAGTGAGATTTTAAACAAGAACCCAGTGTCAAAGCTGCGGGAAATCAAAAGCCAGGCCTATGGCCACCGCTGATTGTGAATAGGACTTGGCTTCAGTAGACTTTCAAATATTTCTGCGTTTTTGAAGTTTTTCAAAATTAGTGAAATAGTATTTTATAATATTCTTTTCACTATCAAGTGTGAAGAATACTTCAGTTTGATCCGAAACGGTGAGTACAGTCCAGCTTGAGAAGTAATTCTTTTAGAGAAGCAGATTAATATGGTCAATAATTTTTTGAATATTACTTAAATATACTACGCTTCACTAACTGTATATATTGTGCGTAATTAATATGCAAAATATGAATGGCATATGAAAGGTGTATTGGCTCACTGGATGGCTTCATACCTCCACTCTGCATGTTTGCAGTTTGCACACTCATTTGTGAGGGAGCCTAATTGGGAGAGTCTTCGGTTTAAGACAGGTCATAAACGGCTGCTTGTCTTGTACCCTCAGATTCATAATGGATGTGAAAACGTGCATTGATTTCTTGGAGGAAAGACGAGAGGAGAAACTGAGGGAGATGGTGGATTTTATATTGCATGAATTAGAAGATTTAGAAAATTCAGCTTCTGAGCTGGAAATGGAAATCAAGGGGTTTTTGAGTAAGTGTACAGAAGAGATTGTTGCCATGAGAGAGAAAGAGAAGAAAGACAAGGCAGAGGAAGGAAGTGTGAAAGAAAACGAGAACATGAATGGAAGGATGAGGAGCATGGAGCCTAGGCAAAGGAGAGAGGAGAAGAAGAGGTGTAAAATAGGAGAACAGACAGAGATGGAGAGTGAGGAGGTCCACTCAAAAAAGAGGAAGGGATCAATGGAATTCCCATTGATAGTGACTAGAGGAGGAAAAAATGATGAGGAAGGGGATCAGCATATTGAAGGATGTCGTATTTCTTTATGTGTCACACTAACAAGGACATTTTTATTTCTGCTTTTCAGAGCTCTTCACCCTGGAAGCCATATAAACATGGTGCCTGTGGTTTCTGACCCACCTCCTCAAAGCGACGGCCTCTCTCCTGAGCCCTTAAATGATTTTTGTTTTTTACTTGTATTTAAATATATACATAATAAAACTTGCACCTCTGTGTTCTATGCTTCCTTGCTCACAGCCTTAACACGCTCTAAATAATCCTAAACTATATTTCAATGTTTAATTGGATTCAGCATGAACAGCCTCTACCATCCAGGCGCAAACAAATATGTAAAACATAGTATAGTGTGAACTTCTCCAACTTTCTTGATAAGAAACATGGTTCTTGTGGGAGTAACGCAAGTTTGCTGGGAGTGGTTGACCTAGTGAATAAATATAATGCAACAGCAAATAAATCGATGTGTAATTTACCTACAAAACATTCACTTATGTGCAATCAAACCAAATTAGTCGTAATAATGAAAACAGGCACAGCACTGTAATGTTAACATTACAACACAGAATAAATGGCTTAACGTAACAGGACAATATTAAGATAGCAAAAATGTATACAATAATATATGATGAATAATAAGCCAGCGATTTACTGTATGCTTTTACTTACCCGAGAATACACCAAGATACTTTGCCCACACTTTCCCCTCTACAGTTCATACCACAATGTTTATTATATTTTAGAGTAAAAATAAACAAAATATTAACACAAGCCAGATGCCATCCAAATTTCATCAAATTTTATCAACAAAGTTTAAAAAAACATAACAAAAATGTTAAGTACCCAGACAGAGTGATGGAATGAAATGAATCTGCACGTGGTGAAAGGTCATGTGACTGTATCGCAATAATTATAATATCAGATTAAACAGACAATTATGCAATTATTATTAATCTGAATAACTTTTAGTTTTGCTGATTTCACCATGATATGTTGCTATTTAGTACGGTTAAATGGAGTTTTAAACCCCTCTAAGGTACGAAATGACCCCAAAGAGTGTTTTAGGGTACTGCTTACTACAAAGTGTGCAAGAGTGTGTTCCAAGAGTGAGCAGAGCACTGCATCATGAGTCAAAGATCTGTTCACACCACTGCCTTGTTCTGTTCACATGCAGCTTTTGTTGTAGCTGCCAAATATCTGCACTAGCCCACATTGAAGGATTTGGTAACAGGTGTGGCTTCCCAAGTTATTCTTACCTTGCACCCAATCCCTCACTGTACACTAAGTGGGTATATAAAAATAAACAGATGAGTCTGAAACTCTTGCAGAAAATAGCTGTTAAAGCATTCATCGGTTTGTGTTTGTATAGTAATGTAAAACCTGTTATTTTGACAATGTGCGGACCACTTTATCAGTCCCCACAAGGGGAAACTAAGTTTTATAAAAATCCATGACTGCAATCAAAAAACTTTTCCTGTAGAAATGACATGAAAGTCCACACAAAGATATGAATACAAATGTGTGTGTGTGTTTTTTATTTCAAATTTCATAAAATGGTGCCTTCCTTTGGCAGTATGTTTAAATAATCTGTCCCTTTTCAATAACTGAAGTTCATGCAAAATCCACTGAGAACCACACAGCCCTGTTTGAGCACCTGCCCTTTAGACCGTGTGTGTACCTCACTAGCAGAAGGACATGTAGAGAATGGCAACAAGTAGAAGCTTATGGCATAAAAAGCAAGAGTATATTGGTCGTCCAAGATTAAAGCCATCAGTGCTGCTCCTCAAGCAGTAATAACACTTTACATTAAAGGAGCCCCCCTCTCAACATTTCATTTGGACTATAGACAAATATATTTTAAGAGGTGCTTCTCATTGAATGAAGGTAAAGCTCAGTTTTCAGGGATTTTATTCACAGGCCACACTGAAGGAAGGTGACCCAGCTATATACACCCAGTATGCACTGGGCCACCTGCCTACTGTAGAGCCCTGTCCTTTTGTGCTCTTCCTTCCCGTGCTCAGATGACCTCCTGCCAGAGCAGAGCCCATCACAACCACAACACTTCACTCAGGTGTCCTACTCTGTGTCTGAACTCCAAGAAGCATGGGGACACTTGAGACGGAATGGAAGTCCATCTCACATACTGTAGGCTATTTACAGACACGGGTTCTCCTACCTGCTTGCTGAACCAAGCCAAAGCTAATGTTACCATCTTTTAATCAGCAGGAGTTTTCACCACAAGGGGCGCTAAAATAACATAGAATGCTTGTGTGGTGCATTTGCTAGTGATTAACACTGCGAGCCATTCACTATTAGTAGAAGTCATAAAATTACGATTTTGCCATCATTTCTGTAATGCAATTCCCAGTAGGCACTTCTCCATAATCTGGACCCAGGATTCATTTTAAAAATGGAATTTAGAAAGCAGCACTTCACTTTGATGTAAATATAGCACTACGTGAATGCTGATTTAATAAACAAGGATGTTGATCAGAAGAGGAACAGAAGGGATAAATAAACTCACCTAGTACTTCAGTATCCCTGTCACTCACATGCAGTCCATTCAGCCAGGGATAATTCTCCTCTTCTATGTTCATTGTTGTCATAAGATCTCTTTCATTCTATCATCTGTATGATCGTGGAGGTCCTCTGTACATGTTTGTGTGCTTTGTTGAATTCTTATTTTTATACATAGTATTCTGTGAAGTGTTTCTCCTTTAATATTATGTACTTCATGTTTGGCATTGGACCACAAACAATTCTGGTATGTTGGTACATAATGGCAGTAAAGTTCTGATTCTGATTATCCTATGAACAGATGAAATATACACTGCTGGTTGTGGGATTACCCCAGGAACAATCAGAATACACATCACAGATCCTGGGATTAGAGATTATCCCATGTAGAGGTAGAATACATATAATGCTTACTGGGATTAGAGATTATCCCATGTAGAGGTAGAATACACATTAGATTAGATTAGATTAGATTAGAGATTACCCCATGAACAGGCAGAATATACATCACAGTACCTAGGTTTACAGATTATGAAAAGGCAGATATAGTGCTGATATATGGGAATCACCGCCAGTAGTGGGTAAAATTAGGACACGCAACAAGTGTACAGAAACAAGTCCTGATTTTCAGAAGCAAAGCGGGGCTCGTGAAGATGCATGACAGTCTGTCTCCTCCCTGTCTTTAATCACTTGAACACCCCTCCCCCACAAACCTGTTTGATGTATGGCTCATTAGAACATGTGACCAGGAGCAGATGGCCAAAGGGTGTCATAATGGGGGAAACGTGACCAAACAAACTGTTCCATATGGATGGTGTGACACGGAGCCAACACTAACATTTCAGCAAAGGCACCTGCTGACCTGTAACTGTTGACCTGTGAGGTTAGTTGACAATCGTCTCATTCAAAGTGGAAGTACATCTCTGCCAGGGTGATCAGGGGTATGGGAAGCCAGGGGACAGAAAGCAACCTGCCTGGGGGGGTGGAGTGGGATGCAGGTAGCATGGGCAGACACACAGAAATCTCACAGCGGCAAACATACAGCTTTCCTGCCCCATTGGAGCATGATGGATTTATTCATTAAAGTTATGCTGTCCGGATCAGTGACAGGAAATTAACAGAGGACAGCCCAGTGATACAGGCTTCTGAACACATAAACTAAATAAACAGTAGTAGAGTGAACCAAGACAGCATATGTGACATGTTTGTATTCACATCTTTGTGGGGACCCTCCATTCAACAGGAGGATTATGAACCAAGGCGGTGTCTTGGACTGTGACAGCACAGTAACAACTCAATGACACAGAATTCTGAACAGACAAACTTTATAAAAAGTAGGATATTCAACTAAGAGAATGAATCACTGTCTGAGACACTAACATCACAATGACATCACAGGCTTCAGATCACACATTAAATAAACATGGATATTCAAGAGAATGAATCACTGTCGGTGACAGCGACAGCACAGTAACATTAGAGGCTTCTGAACACAAGAACCAAATACAGCCTGGAACCTGCACAGTGGGGTGATTTGGGTTTCACTCCAGAAGGCAGATGCGTGCAGGGATGCTAATTCAAATGTTAGCCTGCTTGTCCTCAGCTCAGTGTCGTGCAGCAGGGCTCTGTGAAGGGACCTTATTCTCCAGAGTGGTTTTAAAGGGGACCGTGCTTCAGAAACTGTTCCCACCTGTCATTAAGGGACTGCAATCCTTACAGTCTCAAGCCAGATGCCTGGCAGTTTGTTGGAATTTTTATATTATTTTAATATCAGTTTGTACCTGGGAAGTAATTTGTAAGAAATTTAAAACCAAATAATCAGAATGTCAAACAAATAAAGAAAAGTAGCTAACAAGCTGTTGCTGCTGTTAAACACTCTAGAGATAGACTTATAGATACAGGCTGGGAGATACACTTAGACCGACAGACACAGGTTGAGAGATGCACTTGATTGATGGATTCTGGCTGGGAGATACACTTAGACCGACAGACACAGGTTGAGAGATGCACTTGATTGATGGATTCTGGCTGGGAGATACACTTAGACTGACAGACACAGGTTGAGAGATGCACTTGATTGATGGATTCTGGCTGGGAGATACACTTAGACTGACAGACACAGGTTGAGAGATGCACTTGATTGATGGATTCTGGCTGGGAGATACACTTAGACTGACAGACACAGGTTGAGAGATGCACTTGATTGATGGACTCTGGCTGGGAGATACACTTAGACTGACAGAAAACAGGTTGAGAGATGCACTTAAATTAACAGTGACACAGAGATATTGAGGGGATCCACTCTTCAAACAGGATCTCTGACAGCCGTTCTCTGTGTCCTGCTGTCCTGCCCGCCGGCAGCGTGTGTGACGGTAAAAGACCTGTTACAGCTAGTATGCATGGAGTGGGTCCTTGCTGAACCACAGGCAGGCCAGGCCTCGTTCCACATCAGTGTTGTGTGCAGACCTCCCTGTGAGCAAAAACAAATGGCTAATTTAACATGCGCTCTGACAGGCTCCTGAGGGCCAGTGGGCCCAGGGTTTGCTTGTCCTCCTCACAAGCTGGAACAGCCGGGAGCCCGATCTGGATGGGCCCACTGCCAGGCCTACAAGAGCCGGCACGCTCAGCCACAGGTGTGCGCCGTGGCACTAGCTACCTAACGGACCCAAACCTTCATCTATCAGCACCAAACTGAGGGCATCGGTGACCCAAAACACATCAGAACCATATATTCTGGGGAAGTCGGTATGCGAGGAAACGTACTGGACCAGTGAACACTCATCATCTCATCAGAGATCGATCAACCATGCTCTTCATGTGACACTATCATCAGTACATGTGGCAAAAAAATCCCAGGTGCCATTGTGGGTGTGGGCACTGCCCCCTGGTGTTCAGTGAGTGTGGGCTCGACATACCGACAGGCATGTTTGAGAGTCTGCCTAAATGAATTAATTTCCTCCTTTTTCAACAAAATCAACTCAATTAATTTGCTTAAGGAGCAAAACAGTTTTGAAAGGGTTCGATAATTTTACCTGGATAATGAAATATTTACCTGGATAATGAGAGAACAGCCAGGGAGGAACTCTGGTTGTCTACGATACATCTGTCCACATGGACGTAGATCCTAGCCAGATCACAGACTCCCTCTACAGCACTCAGCCAGGGGACCGCTCTTCCAGGGAATGCTGAGAACATGAGACCCAAGAGGCGTGTTTTGGACAGAACAGGAGCAGTCAGTCACTGGGTATAATCAGTGAGATTGATGTGCACACCCACCAGGGATATGCACACAGCACTGTGTGTTCCTGTGGAGGGCTGTCATTTCGGGCTCTGCTATTGTGAGTTCCTGTGTGGAAGAAGAGAAGCCTTCCAAAGCAACACAGCACGGCTCTGTGAGTCACTGAAGGCAGTGT
Organism: Paramormyrops kingsleyae; assembly: GCF_048594095.1. Classification (NCBI taxonomy): domain Eukaryota; kingdom Metazoa; phylum Chordata; class Actinopteri; order Osteoglossiformes; family Mormyridae; genus Paramormyrops; species Paramormyrops kingsleyae. The sequence goes on along the minus strand of NC_132800.1, from coordinate 408,485 downwards.
TACCCAAGCACACTGCAGCTCAGCGGCTCCACACGTGTCTCCAGCCCAGAGCATGCTGGGACTGCATGCAGACGACTCATGCATAGAATCAGCCCTCAATTTCTGGCACAGGGGCTCCATTACCATCACGCCTTAGGGTGTTCTGGGAGAGTGAAACACAGGGTCGACAGGGTCAAACAATGCATCGCCAGTGCTGGACCCAACACCATATTCAGTGTTGCTGGCGTGCCACAGGTTTCTGCTGGACCAGCAGTCTCCGCATGAGCAGCTCTCCATCCCAGCAGCATGGTGGGAAAACCGGCTGTGAGTGGCACCTTCACTCTGTACACAAACAAAGGCACAGACACTCACAGTCTATGGCTCACAGCAGATTTTTGGAGCCCTCTGGCATCCATTCCTGGGAAAGACAACATTCCATTTGCTGGGCTGCTTGGCCCGTCAGTGTTTTGATGAGCTCTCAGAGACTCGGCACTGAGGCTCGAAGTCCTGGTGCCTTTGTCTGAAGTTGCAATAGCGGCACCTTCACCAGCATTCACCAATGCTTCCCCGCACTTCCCCATGCATCCTGCTTTGGGACAGGTGGGGGGAGTCAGGGCGTGAGCGGTGTTTAGCACTGCTCTTAGTCCATCATCCAACGAGGTCAAGCTTCTTTCATTCACTTGGCAAAGGTGATTTACTGTCTGGCACTTTCTATAAATGTTAAGCTGACAGGCTGGAAGATTGAAACTAGACCCCTTTAGCACCATCCTCCCATTTTTATTTATTATTTTTCAGATTAAAAATGTATTTATTTGTTCTGACAGAAGTTTTATAAAGTTTCAGCTGGCTATTATGTATATGAATTTCCTGATCTAAATGACTGGTTTGAAAAACCTTCAGGGTAGATCTTAAATGTCTCCTATTCCTATTTTAATCCCTGCTAATCAGTATTGTTTGTATCCAAGCCATGCAACAACAGATAGCAAAACTAAGATCTTTCCTCTTCTATAGCAACACAATAACTTATGTACGTCCCTCCTCAGCGTTCGTCCTACCAGCTGGGATTCCACCAATCAGGCCTCAAGTTGAGTGAGACATCATGGAGATCAGTTCTCAACTGAGGGCAACTCTGGTGGTGAAAAGGTAGGACCACATAGTACTCCCTGGGGGGCATCTGGGGTCAAACGGTCAGGAGAAACACGCACAACGGATTCTGCCTGCGGCTGTCAACTTCAGCCTGAGCAGTGCCTATGGGTGTCAACTGGACCAGAGATGGATTAGGTCTGTCCAGAGATGCAGGGGCTCCGTAGCTCAGGCAAAATTGGTTTAGATCTGTCATTGACCTGCTGACAGAGGTGCATACTGGGAAGGCCACATATGAATCCATTCTGAGGGTGTGCTTGTCTTTTATACTTCCTGTTAGTGGTCAGACAGATGAAATTGCAGAATGTGGTCTGCAGTCTGTTGAACAGTTCAGGTTAACGGAATATTGATCCAGAGCATGGATCCCAATGGAAGCTGACTCCCAGCACAGCAGAGGCATTAAATATAAGGAAAGAAATGAATATTGCTGAATGACAGTTATGAAGAAAAGTGGGCCTAGTGGAGTATAACATATACCTAGCCAGCTCTCACCAAGGCATAATGACTCGGTTCATTCACATTGAAAGGTATGACATGAAGCACTTCAGCGATTTCTACACACACCGGGAAAACATTAAAAGAATTCACAGACATCTGAAAGCACCAAATATACCTATAGCCACTGGTATTAATGTCAGTTTTTCTATGATATATGGGTTAAACGGAGGGTTTTAAAAAGTGGCGTACTGCAGAGTAGACTTTGGTACAATCCAGAGGGATGGTCTCCTTTGTACTGAAGCCATTTAAAACTAATGTCTACTTAGGAGACATTACTCTATAAAGAGCAAGTTGAGGGAGGCGTAAAGACAATTTCTCCACAGGTATTAATAAAGTATCAGTTATTCTAATTATTTAAAATGACTTTACCTTAAGAAGCTTACTAACAGAACAGTGTTCTTTATTTTTTAAATCATTTTCCCACTTTTTGCTGCTGTTCTCTTTCAAGACGAAGGGAATAATGATAAACTGAGGTAAGCCTTCAGTAGCATTTACAGTAGTGTGGTGTCCAGCTAGCAGCATTTACCTGGTCACACTGTAATGGTGTCACGTCGAGGGCAAGGACAGAGGCGAAGACAGGGATGGAGGAAAACCAAAAGGGGCTTTATTAAAGAAAACTACACTACAGGAAGGGCGAAGGAAACAGACCACAAGGGGTCCAAACAGGGTAGGGAGGATCAGGCAAGAACACTAGACACAGGACACACTGGGGAGCACATGCAGGCAGCAACATCAATGACTGGACTGAGGATCGCAGGACTGAAGGACACTTTTTACAGGGCATGTGAGGGAGCAGATGGGACAGCGGGGAAGACAGCAGGCTATACGTACACTAAGATGGGAGACACAGTGGAAGAGGGCAGGGCAAGACACCAGATGGGCACTGCTGCGGGACAAGGGCGCAGAGACCGAACACCATTAGGGGACGAGACAGACCAGGGTAGGCAGGGGCAACACCAGCACAGGGCACTCTGGGGGCAAGACGGGACACCACTAGGAGAACTTATATATTGTCTTATTGTTATTGTCTTATTGTTTTTAAGTTTAACACAAATATTTTCTCTTACCATTTAAATATAAACAACCATATTTAGAATAATGGCCACAGCATCTACAGTTTAAACAACTAATTATAAATATATTTCAATTGTGCCGCAAAATTTGCATGTACTATATCAGTGTCACGATCCGCTCCGTCCGATCCCGATGTGTGCCACGCCCCCTCATTACCTTGTGTTCATTCCTGTTTGTGATCATCTGTGTCCTGTTTCATTTGATTAGTCCTGTGTATATTAGACCGCGTCTCCCCATGTATGCCAGATTCGGCATTGTATTGTCCGTGGATGTCTCTGCGTGCTTGTCATTTGCCAATTAAACCCCGTTACCTGACTTCCTGGCTGCTGTCGCCTGCTTCCCGGCTCGCCTCCGTTGCCGAACGTGACAATCAGAACATAAAAATAAATATAGAATTAAGTATGCTAACAAAACATAATCTGAAGAAATAGCAAGAAACATACGAAGAGATGCTGCTCACCTCTGCGCCATCTCTCTGTCAGAAAGTTTTTGTTCAACCTGCAATTATTTTGTTAGAACTATTGAAACCACCGAGATTTTTAATTGGTCGAAAAGTATGAAGATATGTATTGTCATTATTTTCAACGAATGAAAACAAAGAATTTATTGTCAGGGAGGGACGAATTTGTAGCTGGTCCAATCAGGAGTAGTATCTTTAGTTTGTGCATACTGTAGCTGGGCGTGATTGGATATCTAGCCGCCTTTCAAGCCCCCGAATCATGTATCTACTTGTCAATAGGAAACCACGCAGCTCTGTCTATAATGTCTGTCTGTAATTTTTTTTATGACATTATGTTTTTGCTAGGCAGCATTACGGTAATGCGTAATACCGCTGTATTGGGGGTGTACCACCGCTGTATTTCCATAGCTTGTTGACGCAATTAGCATTTTAGCGACGTTGGTAGGGCGACGTCAACTCTCAGCGAATTTCATAGGCAACATCTACAATTCAGGAACTAGTAGGTCTTCAGATAGCTGTTCACGCTTTTGAGAAAGAAGACTATAGTTCTTGTTATTCAAATTCTGCATCCTGGTATTTTTAATTTCGAAGATATGTAATATACAAGTTTTTTGATAGACTAAATTTTGGTTTGATTTCTATTTTATTTTATGTTAAATAACGTTCATATAAAATCATTTTAGAATTAGTGCAGTGTTTCGTTTAAAATTAGTGCAGTGTCCTTAAAAACTGCATGTTCAAACCTAACGCCATGCCATAACTGCTTTGCAGATATTTCATTCAGGAATCTATAGAGGATATACGTAAGCCAGTCTGTGTATGTTTGTGTCTATGTGTGTTTGGGTGGGTGGTCATGTATATATTATGTTGTGGGGACCAAATGTCCCCACAGTGTTATAAAAACATGTTATTTTGACTTTGTAGGGACATGTTTTTGGTCCCCAAAAGAAAAAACTGACTCAGTTTTATAAAATTCTGTTAATGCAATCAAAGGAATAATAATTCCAAAAGTCTTGTATTTTGTTTGGTTACTTACTGTTACTTCTTGCTTACTACTGCAGGGATTTTGGATTAAGGTTGCCATAATTAGGATTGGGGTTATGCCCATACAAATGAATGGAGAATCCCCACAAAGACTCAGATACCTAATCTGTGTGTGTGTGTGCGCGCACACGTGTGTGTGTGTCTGTTTGTGTGTGTGGATTAGGTTTATATTACATGGTGGGGACCAAATGTCCCCCGCAATGTGATAAAAACCTGTTATTTTGATGCTTTGGGGGTGTTTTTCAGGTCCCCACAAAGATCTGTCAATACTAATAAAAAACTAAAGATGCCAGAAGTCTTGTATTTGGTTTGGTTACTTATGGTTAACGTTAGGGCTGGGTAGGGGTTAAGGTTGTCATGTTGGATTACAGTTTTCCTCATAGAAATGAATGGAGAGTCCCCACGAAGATATAATTATAACCCTATGTGTGTGTGTGTGTGTGTGTGTGTGTGTGTGTGTGTGTGTGTTGTGTGTGTGGTATCAGATCAGTTCCTGAGAGTTCAGTAGTCTGACGCCATGTTTCTGAGTCTGGGTGTGAAGGCCTGAATGCTTTTCCAGATGCTAGGAGGGTGAAAAGATAATGTGAGGGGTGGGTGGGGTCATCCACAATGTTGGTGGCTTTGCGGATGGAATGTGTGATGTGAATGTGCATGATGGATGGGAGAGAGACTCTAATGATCTTCTCAGCTATCCTCACTATCTGCTGGTCTTGTGATCTGAGGCTTGGAAAAACATGTTGTGCTGCTCAACCTTAGCACAATGATATGGGTGAATCATGGACGCAATAGAATTTGGGGATGATTAGTCCATACAGGGACAGAATCATTCCATACCTCAATCACCTCGTACGTATGTCTGCTAGGTGGAGTTGGAGTTGCTCCTAACTGTGCACAGTGGAGTTGAACAATCACAACTTCCCAGAATTTTACAGTAACAGGAGGACAGTGAACAACTCTTATTAATTCTATGCTGTGTGGACGATGTAATCGCCCACGAGTTTGCCTTAATACACAGGACATTCAAGCCATTGCAGAATACAAACCACAAATGCAGCTCCCTCCACCAGCAACGCCAATGTAGAAACTGCCACAAAATCCATGCCCCCTGATAACCAGCCCCTTATATTTTCACTACCGTCGTGGGGACCGTACTACAAAGAGTCAACGCAAGGTAAGCTGCAAAGTGCAAACAAATTTACAACTCACCATACATAGTGCACTACGTTTACTTTGTTTGTACTATGTGTACAGTCTTTGCACCTTGTCTGTTTGGCACTATATGTCGGTCATTCCTGTTATTCAGTGACTTTTCTGTCCTCATGGTTTACTTATATTTTCTCTAACATGAGTCACATATTTAAAACAAATATATATTTAGGTCTTCGTTATCACGTAAACAGAGACAATACGTATTAAAACTTTTATTGATATATGTATTAAGGCTGCCGTGATTAGTGGGCGTAGTCGATGACATGTTCTTCATGAATATCACTACGCAATTATTGGAGTAGTTATTCTCTAAAGCCCTGCAGTGACATGTAGTTTGTTGTTGTCAAAATGGGAGGGGCCAATACAAAGCACGGGTCTTAGGGAATTCTGATTAAATATACAGGCTTATTAATCCTGTTAATATAATTAGCATATGACCACTATTACTGTAAATAAATTCACAAACCGCAAAACTAACACCAATTGTCTGTCTACCTGCAAGGATCTGTCTGCAGACTGAAAAACTGGGGAATGAAGTGTAAACCGACCAATCAAACCACAATGGACTCGTTGGGGGAGGGATTAGACAGAGGGTGAATAGAGATGTGCATCATGAGAAAACAATATGTTCTTTTCGAACACTGAAGCATGCATACTCTATTCTAGTAGATCATAAATATAATATTATAAACTGAAAGTGAGCAAAATAATGCCCTTTAAGCAACAGTAGGCTGCTGTCCATGGTGCTGAAAACCTGGATTGTCAAATTTTACATTCAATTTTTTCACCTACTTTAACTGTAACCCTCTTATTTTGTTGGCAGTGATGCTCTGTGAAGTCTACAGAGGTGGGTATAGAAAGGATTAAAGTGGGTAATATGTGATTTAGATTAACTATTTTAAACCTGCATTGTAAAATAAAATGTGAACAGATGAAACACCAATACATTAAATCAATTAGTCCTTGTCTGAAATGGTCAAATTTTCCTTTTAAACAAGAGATCTTTTTTTTTCAGAACAGTCTGGGTGCATCTTCTGTCCTACCAGACCGGGGTCGTGGTAAGAGCACTTCTTCTTAAGAAGTGGTTCTCAGTGGTTGGCTCACCATCTCCTTCGACAAGGAGAGAATTCAAATCATGTGGTTCTTCTGGATCTTCAAAAAAACCCAATCAAGACTCCAACTTAGCAACACCTGCAGTTTGTTGTTGCAAATAATAAAGTATTTGAGTGACTAGAGGGGATACCTGACTACCTAAGAGAGAAGCGGATTTATCCAGGACTGGGTCATGGACAACTTTGGCATCTGTTCCTGTAATGAGCTCATAATCATGGAGTTTAAGGATATGGCTAGATAGGTCCAGGAAGAATGAGCTTTGTGGGGGTGGGGGCATAAGCAGCAGCCAAACAGATCTTACTTCCCCCAACTCAGACAGGATACAGCAGAACCTGTGGTGAGCATCAGCCCCAGAATCGAGAGTGAAAATTTGAGGGGCAGGTTGGACATTTAATTAAACAACAGCAACAATGTAACAGTCATGCAATTTTGTGATTAATAACTGGGGTGGAGACAGCAACTCCTGGATGGGCAAACAAAGCAATCAGAGCTGCTACAGGGAAGCACATTGCACAGCAGCCATAGCGATCATGGTGACCTGCAGGAATTGGCCGGCGAACTCGGTGCAGTTCAATGGCGTTAAATAGGGAGAGTTCCAAGATACTGGAAGTCATCCATGGTAATATTCACATCCTCAGGAGTATCATATAAAACTTGTGTAAGCCTCAACTCCTTCAATGCCCTGATCGGGGCATTCATCGCTTTCCTATCTGCAGCTGTTTTAGCACTAAAATATTGGTAAAAAAAGAGATTCTCCTACAAAAAGTCAGAAAAGTCAAAGTGCATGATAATAGGAGGGGGACGTGAAGAGTTTTCTGACGGCCGTACAGCCTATGAGCACAGCGAATGGCTGACTGAAAGGCAGAGAGCTGAGGGAAAGTAGGGGCCTGAGTTACTGTATCACACCCAGCCAGGGCGTTGAGGGTGTCCGGCTTGGTGACCTCAGGGTTAGGTCTCTGCCTTTTGCAGATGATGAGGTCCTGTTGGCCTCATCGGACCGTGACCTTCAGCTCTCGCTGCGACAGTTCGCAGCCAAGTGTGAAGCGGTTGGGATGAGAATCAGCACCTCCAAATCCGAGACCATGGTCCTCAGCCGGAAAAGGGTAGAATGCTCTCTCTGGGTCGGGGATGGGGTCCTTCCCCAAGTGGAGGAGTTTAAGTATCTCGGGGTCTTGTTCACGAGTGGGGGGACGATGGAGCGGGAGATCTACAGGCGGATCGGTGCGGTGTCCACAGTGATGCGGGCGCTGCATCGGTCTGTCAAGGTAAAGAAGGAGCTGAGCCAAAAGGCGAAGCTCTCGATTTACCAGTCGATCTACGTTCCTACCCTCACCTATGGTCACGAGCTGTGGGTAGTGACCGAAAGAACGAGATCGCGAGTGCAAGCGGCCAAAATGAGTTTCCTCCGCAGGGTGGCTGAGCTCTCCCTTAGAGATAGGGTGAGGAGCTCGGTCATTCGGGAGAGACTCAGAGTAGAGTCGCTACTCCTCCGCATCGAGAGGAGCCATCTGGTCAGGATGCCTCCTGGACGCCTCCCTGGAGGTGTTCCGGGCATGTCCCACTGGGAGGAGGCCCCGGGGAAGACCCAGGACATGCTGGAGGGACTATGTCTCTCGGCTGGCCTGGGAACGCCTCGGGATTCCCCCAGAGGATCTGGATGAAGTGGCCGGGGAGAGGGAAGTCTGGGTTTCCCTGCTGAGACTGCTGCCCCCGCGACCCGACCTCGGATAAGCGGATGGATATTCTTGTACTGTCCACTTTCTCCCGTGACAATGCAAATTTCCCACTTGTGGGACTAATAAAGGAGTATCTTATCTTATCTTATCTTATCTTATCATCTTAATTAGGGAATCTCCAGTGTGTGACTGCCCTCTAGTGGATAAACAAAATTCAACTACATAAGTCAATATTATAGTGTTTTCCAATCATTTTCACACTTGTCTCAATACCATGTCCACTTTTTCAAAACACTTCACACTGTGAACTTTACAAACATGCACCTGAGCATATCAGTTAACTTTCGGTGCAATATGCACTAAAACCACCAGAACACTTCACACTTCACCCAAAAGTGACACACGCTGCCAAACCTATAGCACACGCACTCTCTCACAAGATGACTTTGTCACACAAAGAACAATGCATGAAAAAACACAAACAACTTGAAGCGCTGCAAAATGCATATATATGATGTGTTGTTGTATCCTATATTTTCACACGTTTATTGCAAAGTAAAAGAAAAACGTATGCCATTTCTTACAGTAAACATTGTAATACAAACAAATAATACAGTAAATAAATTCAGCTGCGCAATACACTGGAAAAGAAAAATACATTACAGCCACCTACTGAAAGTACATTACATTCAATACAGAAAAAAACAAAACAAACATAGCCAAATAGCAAAGTTTGACTGTATACAGTTAAGTATACTGTTGTCCTGGACTAATCCATTTGGTCCCTTGCATTTGGCCATAAATTTTCATCGACATCACACTGAATATTTTCTCTTGCAATACACCAAGGAAAAAATCTCTTTGAGTGTCTTATCCAGCTCTGGATGTCCTCCACATGGATGTCCACACACCCAGCAGCCATTGCATCTAAAAGCGACATCTGATCATGTGGGCGATGGTCATATACCTTCCATCCCCATGCAGAAAAAAATCCTTCAGTCGGGTTGAGGAATGGAGAGTATGGTGGCAAGAATAATGACATCATCCAGGGATGGGCTATAAACCACTCTGTGACTTGGCGGGAATGATGAAAGGCCACATTGTCCCACACAATCACAGATACCAGTAAATTCTTCCTCTCCCTCCTGTGGGAGGTAAATGCTAAATCCTACAGTAGTGGGTTACAGTAAAGACAAACGTGCATCGATGCATCAGTTTTTTCCTGGAGACTTCCCTCAAATCACACCACTACAGTAATATATACACCAATCAAATGCCTTCAGTCAGAATGCTCTACATAGTGTATAGTACCTGTTGCTTTGCCTGAAAATCCTGACAATTGATGCCTCTGTGGATCTAGGCAGGTGGAGTGGAACTCTTAGACCCACTTTCCTCAGGGACAGACCATGATTTCCAACATGGTCAAATACTGTGGCTCTGATTTCATCAGTAGCCAAGATTCTTCCTCTTCCTCTCCGTTTGTGTCTTCTTGCTCTTCCTCTGCCTCTTACTGCATCCATTTTTCACTAGCTAAAGAAAAATGGCAATGGAAAATGCCAATCCAAAGATTTGCACATATGGCAAATTGGCACTAACCTCACAAATTACTAGATAGGTGCTTAGCTGAAATTATAGGCAGGTATGTGTTTTCATTCAGCTTTCCAGCTTCAAGCATTGTAAAGTGCTGTAGTTGTACAAAGTTTTGCTGGTGGCAAACACTGACTGAGAGAAGTATTCATGAAATTTGGGGGAAGTGGTGATTGAATGCATATTGTGTCAAAGCAATGCAAAAGCATACATAGTTTAGCTCACATAGTCCAATTTTATGGTGCATGTGTTAAGTGGACAAGGTAAAAAGTGGACATGGTATTGAGACACGCGTCAAAATGATTGGAAAAAAGTGTAATACATTTAACCCCCGTATGTTTTATGGCTTCACTGTGAGGCTTGACTTATTTCCCTCCTCAATGATCAGTTTAATATAACTGGTGAAGCTGTAAATTAGTTTAGTCATGACTTCAGAAGTTACCCTGACAAGGGATTCTGTACAATCAGAGATGGAGCTGCTGGTTGGGCTGGTCATCGCCTGCTTTTTCTGACTGATGTAGGTCTGAATGTAAAGTTTCAAACTGCTTAATATGTATTAATCTGTTTTATAATGTTCACACAAAAACAGCTTTTAATGTGTGTTGCACCTTACATCTCCTACTGTACAATGTGCTTCTGCATTTGATTCCTCCTTGACTGGGGGGTAAAGAGAAATAACTAGCAAGAAAGACAGAGAGAAACTTTTCGGAGGTGCTATTGTACAAAGTTGAACTGATTGTCCAAAGACTTCTTGCTGTCAAATTTAAATGTGATTTTTGTGTCTCTTTCAGTAAATTATCTTGAAATACATTGATATCTGAAGTTAACTGAGGCCCTTGCTATTCATTGTGTCCGACTCTCCAATCCTTACCTCTCCCTACAAACCTAGACACTGGTCCACTGTAATCTACCTGCATGATCGGATCGCTCCTGTTGGTAGCAGGTTACATGTCAGACCACTGTAGATGCAGCAGTATGCATTGCAGCCTCTTATGTGCATGCAATGAAGGTACACTGGTGAAGCTTCTCCATGCCATACAGAATAGGGAAGCACTGGAGGCAGTGTGTGGCTCAGTGGGTTAAGCCTCTGTGGCTGTGATTGGAAAGTCACTGGTTCAAGCCCAACCTCAGCATGTCTGTGGCTGCTTTAAATGAGGCCCTTAACCCCCAGCTTCCTGGGCACTGCCATGGGTGGCTGCCCTTCACAGCCAGGTTCCCCTTTGCCTAAGGAGAGCAGTTTGGGGGAAGGATAAAGAGAATCTTTCCACAGGCATCAATGAAGTATCTATTGTTAGAGGCTCCTTTTCTATCTGAGCATATCCTTGCTCAGTTTGCATGAGTGCTCTGCTCCCAAAAGCCACTGGTTTCCTGCATTGTATCACAGCTGCACCCAAACTGGTGTCTGAAGCATCACACTGGAGAATCAAGTCTTCCTTGGGATCATAATATTTCAGTACCGGTGCATTCACAATGGACTCTCTGATTTTGGAGAATGCAGCATCCTGAATGTCTGTCCACTCCCACAAACTGCCTTCATGGGTCAATTGTCGCAGAGGCTCACACTGGTCTGAACGGTGGCTGCAAAACTTGGCTAAGAAATTTACCATTTTTAGGAGTCTTTGCCCCCCTGCTTTGGGCATCTGCTGGATTGCTTTGCCTTTTTCTGGATCAATTTGAAGTCCATCCACTGTCAGTAAATATCCTATGAATGGAACAGCGTCTGTCTCAGTCTTAGTTTACATTTAGCTTGATGTTTTCCTCAGTACATCTGTCTATAAATTACGTCAGTGTTCTGTCACGATCTTTCTCTGCCAGTTCCATTGTGTCTCCCTCACCTGTGATTGAAATGCCATCTGTAATCACATGAACTCCCTCCAAGCCGTTCCAGGGCTCAGTCATCTTTGGAAAATCTCTGGAGCAGTGCTGATGCCCATAGGTATGCACAGCCACCTGTACCTGCCACAAGGGGGCGAGAAAGTGGTCGGGTAGCTGAAGTTTTCCTCCAGCTTGACATGCCAACAGCCATTTCTGATGTCACACACTGAAAAGCTTCTTTAGATCTAGCAAGATGTCATCAATGGTAGGGAGAGGAAAATGGTTCCTCTTCAGTGCTTTATTCAGTGGTTTAGGGTCTGTACACACGCTGAGCTCACCGTTTCGCTTCTTTGTGAATTCTGCTCTAAAATAGCTGTTAATTACTACAGGAATTTTGGTGGTAATGTCTATTAAAGAATGTTTACAAATATCATAAATTGGATTAAAGAAGTAACTGGAGCAGTTGAATAGTTCTGCAGTCTCTGTCATTCAATTCAATTCAATTTTATTTATATAGCGCATTATCACAACATTACATTGTCTCAATGATCTTTACATTTCTGCCTCGTAAGGACCCCCCATTGAGTAAGCCAAAGGCAATGGTGGCAAGGAAAAACTCCCTAAGAGGAAGAAACCTTGGGAGGAACCAGACCCAAAGGGGGAGCCCATCCTCCAGGGGCCAGCAGATGAGTCAAACAAACAAGATGAAATGACTAAGCTAATACAGACAAGATGAAATGACTAAGCTAATACAGGGGTTGAAATATATGTCTCAATGCAGCGGCCGACCGGTGCAGGCACGTGGTGCTTGATGCACGATGGCAGGATTAATAGACACACAGCCGCAGGGTGGATGGCGAGGCATCGTGTTGAGCCAAGGGCAGGCAGGTTGGAGGGTAGGTGCCGGAGGTGGAGGTAGTTGTCTTGCAGGCCGCAGAGGCATAAACTCTTCAACGACATTGTGCTCCAGGGAGCACACCCCAGAAGGGGTGAGGGAGGAAGTAAGAATAATTGTGTATTAGCCAGAGTTGAGGAAACCAGAGGCAGTGCAAGCAAAACGATCGAGTGCAATATTCGTCTAGGCTCCGGCAGATCTGGGTATAGCAGCATGAGAAATAGGGAGAGACAGGCGGGAACACAGGCATGGGGACTCCCTGAACATCAGCACTCTAGTGTAGAGCCAGAGTGACAGCACTGACGCCTCAGTTTATCCAAAGCCAATGACACCGATCCCCACCCAGCTCTTCACCTCATACTGTTAGTCTGACTGGGAGTGAGCGACTAGCTGGAACCAGAACTAGGTTTCCTATACGCTAAGCTATACAAGTGCGTTTTTAATCTAGACTTGAAAAGCGAGAGTGTGCCTGAATCCCGCACATCCGCCGGGAGACCATTCCACAGCTGCGGAGCTCTGTAAGAGAATGCTCTGCAGCCTGCCGTAGCCCTGTCTACTTCAGGAACTAATAGATATCCTGCTCCTTGTGAACGAAGCAGGCGAGGAGGGTTGTAAGGGACCAGAAGATCATTGAGATATTGTGGTGCAAGGCCATTCAGAGTTTTGTAAGTCAATAGTAATAATTTGTAGTCAATCCTAAACTTGACCGGTAGCCAGTGCAGGGAAGTATGTAACTGGGGGGAAACGGAAAGCCCCAAAAAATCATATTATAAGTAGGCACTGTAATAGGCCTACCCTTTGTTGTCTGTATTTAAACGCCAGGAGTATTAGGAATAAAATTCATGATTTAGAGGCTCTTATCTCATCAGACTCTTATGATATTATAGCAATAACTGAAACGTGGTTGAGTGATAAGGATGGACAAGAATATAATATGGATGGTTACACATTGTTCCGTAAAGACCGTATAGGTAAGAAGGGAGGTGGTGTTGCAGTATATGTAAAGGAAAACTTGCAGGCAAGGGAGCTTACTGATATAAGTAAAAGTACGGAAGCTATATGGGTAAAATTAGATGCTACAAACTCAAATAGCCTAATTGTCGGTGTTTGTTACAGAGCACCCAATGTAGCTGTTGAGGAAAGCAGATTGTTATACAGTGATATTAGGATTATGAGCAATAAAAATGATGTGGTAGTTATGGGTGATTTTAATCTACCGGGGATGCAGTGGGACATTGTTGCTGGCTCTTCTGAAAATGAACTTGACATGGTGGGATTAGTACAGGATTGTTTTTTTTACTCAGTTTGTTAACACCCCTACCAGGGGAGATGCCATTCTTGATCTTGTTTTGTCTAATAACCAGGACAGGATTGGTAAATTAGATGTTTTAGAACCACTTGACAGTAGCGATCATAACATGGTTAAATTTGAGGTTAAGTTTAGTGCCCGAAGAGCAAAGTCCAAATCAAAAATATATAATGTTAGGAAGGCTAACTTCAATTGTATGAGATTAAAACTAGAAACTGTGAACTGGATGGAGTTAATTAACAAAACTGTTGAAGAGGCATGGGGATTTTTTAAAAGCACATTATTGCAAGTACAAGAGGACTTCATACCTGTTTCTAACAAGAATAAATCAAGGAAATTGCAACCTAGGTGGTTTAATAGGGACATAAAGTATAAAGTAAGGAGGAAAAGGGCTTTGTTCCAGAGATGGAAAATAACTGATGATGACATAATAAAGCAAGAGTATCTAAATCTACAGGCTGAGTTAAAAAATGACATTAGACGAGCTAAAAGGAATGTCGAAAGGAAGATCGCATTGGAGGCTAAGGATGACGTTAAAAGTTTCTTCCAGTATTTTAACTCTAAAAGAGCTCTAAAAGCTGAAATCACTAATCTGCAGGATAGTAAGGGTCTTATAATTGAAAACGACATTGACATAGTAAATGAGTTCAATGATAGTTTTGCACGGGTATTCACTGTTGAGGACACTAGTAACTTACCAGTTCTTATTACTAATCCAACATCGTCTATAACTAATATATATATAACTGAAGCTGATGTTTTGCAAAGCCTAGCTAAGCTCAAAATAAATAAATCACAGGGCCCTGATGGCATCTTACCTATAGTGTTAAAAGAGATGAGGGATATTATTTGCCAACCCTTAACATTACTGTTTCAAAAATCCTTATCTGAAGGTGTGGTACCTTCTGATTGGAAGCATGCCAACATAACGCCCATTTTCAAAAAAGGGGATAGAAGTAATTTGTCAAACTATAGGCCAATCAGTCTAACTTGTATAACTGGTAAAGTTATGGAGGCTATAATCAAAGAGAAAATGGTAGATTACCTGGACTCAAATAACATTTTGAGGGATAGCCAGCATGGATTTAGGAGAGGTAGATCCTGTTTAACAAATCTGTTGGAGTTTTTTGAGGAAGCTACTCAGGAAGTTGATGATAAGAAGGCCTATGATGT